>NC_090936.1:504672428-504978875 GCF_040938575.1 Ambystoma mexicanum | reverse complement strand
ATGCTTAAGGAATATTATCCTAGGGTTGGTTTGCCAAGGGTCATCTGGTCGGACAATGGTGCACATTTTATCACTGCTGTAATTCTACAGATATGCGCAGGATTACAGATCGATAAACGCAGTTGAACCAATTATCCCTGCAGTGGCTATGTGTATAAAGCCTGTAACAGAAGAACTCTAATGATTAACATAGCTTCATGGCATAACCTTTTTTTGCACACTTTATTAGCGCATTGCGATTGTATCATATGTGCAACTTCAAGATTATCCTTACAATTAAATTATATTTCCCTGATCATCCCTTTAAATTGATTGTGCTGTTTTAACATTTTAATGTGGAAGGTGACCAATATATATGCATATGAAATTAAGCTGATTTTTTTAACAAGCATGTCTGAATGAAGTAGCTATGTTAAAGGAACCTGTCTGGAAGGAAGGAAGGAAGGAAGGAAGGAAGGAAGGAAGGAAGGAAGGAAGGAAGGAAGGAAGGAAGGAAGGAAGGAAGGAAGGAAGGAAGGAAGGAAGGAAGGAAGGAAGGAAGGAAGGAAGGAAGGAAGGAAGGAAGGAAGGAAGGAAACTTCACAGATGAAATGTTATTCCTATATGTAAGTGATATGGGCCTCATTACATGTTTGGAGCGATACCACCATGCATAATTACTGTTACCGACACTCGGTCTGGCAGAATTACCACCAGATTCCAAGTGCCGGCAAGGGTAGTTACTTCACCATTCAATGGAGTCTGATAGTACTCCACGGGGGGAGTTGCCGGTATTACTGTCAATGTTTGCTGTCGGGGTGCCGAAACTACCTCTGAGTAACCCGCTGGAGAATATCCTGATAATACTAGACATTGTAGTTAATTATAAGAAAGTATCTGTTTTTTTGATTAGCAAGGAAAAATTGGTCTTATTTCCTCTGGCAGGTCTGCAGACTGCTAGGGGTGATATTCTTCCGTACAGGGGTGTGACATGGGAGCTAGAATCCTTCAGGTATTTGAGAATCCATATATTCCAGGAGATGTAAGAGACATTTGTTTACAACACGTGGGAGAGCATTATCTAGAATCAGTGACACAGTGAATATCTGGAAGGTTCTACCATTTACCTTGATGGGAAGGATTGCTCTATGTACGATGGCGATTCTTCTGAGGTTGTTATGCTATTTTACGAATATACCCCATATGATAAAACAGGTCTTCTTCAGAATGTTAGATGCAAAGATAGGGTAACTACTCCGGAATACAAGCAGACGAGTGGTGCTGAAGACGCTGCGTTGAGCATATCTGGAGGGTGGGTTGAATCTCCCGGACTTTGAGCTATATTTTATTGCAGGTCTATTGCAGTTTGTGGCTGGCTGTGAGGACTCCTCAACAGGGGAAATACTGAGCCTGTTGGGAGCACTCCTGATATATAGGCAAGGAATGTAACTGTCGGATCATGTAGGAAAAAAGGATACTACCAATGTATTTTCAGTTTTGCGCACAATATGGGAAAAACTGTTACTTAAGCTGAAGGTTAAAGGGTTATATGGGGCAGACTTGCCAATAGGGTCAGACGTGTACATATTGGCTGCAGTAAGGGAAGTGGGCCTAGCAACATTATGGGAACAGGGGTACAGAACAATGGGGGATTTGTTTCTGGATGGGAAGTTAATGACCTTTGAAGAATGGAGATCAGCATATGATCTTCCTATTTCTTTTTTTATGTATGGGAACGTGGTGGGAAAAGGATGTGGGTTCCTCGATCTCAGTACCGAATGTGGGAACAGGTAAAAAAAAGTATCACCAAATGCGAGATTCCAACTGATACAATTTAATTACTTGCACTTGAGTATATATGATCCCAATGAAATAGAATACCATAAACACTAACTATCCCACATTTGCCCACAGTGTGGAGGAGACTCTGCAGGATTTTGGCACATGATATGGGACTGTCCAATCATTGAGAAGTACTGGGATTAACACACTAATGTATGGCTCCAATGCTTGGATACTATCTATTTGGTTATGGGGCCTGACCCCGGGTGGTAAGAAACCTAGGACCCGGAAGAAGGTATTCAAATTCATGTTGATATTAGCTAATAGACAGATAGCAATAGCTTGGAAATGTTCAAAGGGCCCAATGATACAGCAATGGTTAGCATATGTAAAGTGGTGGGGTTTAGCAGAAGCACAGATCTTATGGAAAAATAAGAATCCGGAAGGAGAGGAAGGAATGGAGTTGGACTAAGGTCAAATGTTGAATGAACTTGCCTCTCCCCCAGATTTCAAACCCCTTTGATGAAAGTTGTAGCCTGGGGTTCAAGTACATGAAGGTACACGAAGGTGGGGTACATTTTTTAAATGTTTATATTTATTTTGTTGTTTCTATAGCGCGCCTAACCCAAAATCTAAAGATAAATGAGTGTTACATGGTATCCAAATATGTGGATAATATCGTTATTTGTTTTGCTCTCTTCTCTGGGCAAGAATGGGTCTCCTCTGCTGCTGTCATTGAGTTAAATATATACAGTTATGTGACATGGAATAATGTGCTATGTGAAAATAATAAAAAGATTTAACAAAATAGAAAAGAAGTTGTACACATTCCCCAATAACCCTATTCAATCATTCCATTATGCCATTCGTTTCTGAGTGATATATAGATGAAAACTTCCATCCAAATCCTGATTTGTCACAAAACTCCCTGTTCTCCTATGCCCTAAATTGAGGGCCGTTATCACTAAGCACAACACCTAGAATTGCCTTATCGTCTAATAAATTTTATCTAAAAATACAATAACCTTCCTTGGTGTTACTTTATCCACATATGCCACTTCTAGCCAAGGTAAATACTTGTCTACCATTACCAACAAGAATATGTTCGGCTATCCTAATCCTTCATAAGGACCCAGAACATCAATTTCTAACTCCATCCAATGTCCTTTTGGCACAGGAATAGGGTTCAACAATAGTGTATTAGTTAACAAATTCTTATCACAGTTTACACAATTTGCACACATATTCAACATCCTCTCCACCTGTGCGTCTATTGCTGGCCACCAATATCTCTCCCTTACCTTTCTTTTTGTTATCGTAACTTTCGGGCGACCTTCATGTGCCAATTGGATTATTTGTCCTCTCATCTTTTCTGGCGATATCACTTTAGGCACCCTCATAATCCATCCCTTTCCAATAGATAGCTCCTCTTTACTCAACCCTTTATACTTTTCCGCTAATTTGTCCTTCTCTGGCCACTCTTTGACAATTAATTATTTCACATTGTTCAGCAACAATTCTTCTCTACTATATTCTTCTCACTCATTTCTTCCTAATGAGTCCACAATTGCACATACCTATGCCTCTACTTCTTCCCCTGAAGCACTTGTACTACTCATTGGTAATGGAACCCTGGACAAAAAATCTACAATTTCTCTTTCCTGGCAAATATTACACCTCACAATTGTATTCCATTAACCTCAGCCCAATCTGTCAATCTTCAGAGTTGCTTTAGATATTCCTCTCACCATCATGACCTCTACTTATGGTTCATCATCCGTCCTTATCTCAAATTCCTCTCTCCAAACATACTGCCCAAAATGTTCTGCTCCCCAACATGCTAATAATTCTTGTTCTATTACTAAATAATGTGTTTCAGTATCAGTCACTGCCCTTGATGCATACATTACTATTTTCTCTCGCTCTTCATCTTTCTGAGATAACACTGCACCCAAACCTTTACAACTTGTATTTAGTGTAATTATGGATGTCCTTCCAGGCACAAAACCTCCCAACAATGGTGTTTCTATTATGCCTCACTTAATATCATTTACAGCCTGTTCTTGGTTCTCCATCCACTCAAATGTCTAATTGTTTTCATAAGTTCTCTGAAAGGCTGAATAGTGTCGGCAAATCCTGCACTACATCTATCATGATACTCTGTCAAGTCCAGGAAGCAGTGTAATTCTTCTTTATTACTAGGACAAGGAGCTTCCTCTGTTGCCTTCATGGCTTTCAACCTTGGTCTATATCCACCCTTAGACAGGGCATCATCATGAGTTGGGCCTAAGCCCTTAAATGTGGTGGTAACACTATTATTGCCACATTTAAGAGTTGGCCCAATCATCAGTTGGGCGGTAAGTGGGAGCTTTACCTCCAGCTTTTTGCTGGAGGTAAAAATGACCCCTTACTGCCCATTTTCAGTGCTATTACCACCAGTGCAATTACCGCTGGTGGTAATAGTGCCCCCACTCACATTGGGTCCAATAGAAACAATGCAGAATGGAACTTTCCACTGTACCGCTACTCGTGATGTGGCACTATTAGTGCCGGACCAAGTAGCGGTAATGCTATTTGCCATGCGGTGTCCTGGCGCTATTACCGCCAGGATACGACCAGACTCCTGATGAGGCCCAAAGTGTAGCCAAATAATCCACCTCTGCCATGCCAAATTTACATTTATTATGTTCCACTGTAATCCCTTCTTTTCTTACATCTTCAACACCATACACAGCCTTTCATTATGCTGTCTTTCACCTTGTCCACAATCTAAAATATCATCCTGAAATAACTGCACTCCAGACATCTCTGCAAACATTTGCAATATTACCCTTTGAAATACAGTTGCCACTGATCCCAAACCAAAGGGCATCCTCACATAACGGTATATGCTAAAAGGAGTTATAAACATAGTATTCCTTTTTAATCTTGATGTAATTGGATTTGATGATAGGCCACAGACAAATTAATTGTGGAAAATGTGTCTTGATTACCTGTCAAATTCAATATTTCACATATTATTGGCAAATGATATTTTTCCAGCACAATTGCCTTCTTTAACTCTCAAAGATCCATACAAGTTCTTAATGTACCATTATGTTTTCTGGCTACAATGATAAGAAGACCCATTCTGATGCCTCTGCCTATCTATTACTCTCTCTTTCTTAAGTCCATTACGTTTTTCCTTAACATCATCTCTTAATGCTATGGGCATAGGTCTCACAACATGTGGCACGGGCTTGACACCCACATTGAGTTCAAACTTGTGACAATATACCCTGAGCTTCCTGATTCCATATCTAAATACACTAGGGAGCAATTCTCTTTTGTTTCCCTTTGTATATTATCTTTTTTCTTTTTTACTTGCCATCACAACGGATAGTATTTCTTCACTCCCTAGATTGAGTATCATTTTAAGTTTGGCTTGAACTTCCCAACCCAAAACTTTCACTCACTTTTGACCTTAATATACCTTCACTTCTGGTAATCTCCATTTGAATTCAATGGGGGCCATATTCTAAACTATCATTTGAATCAACGGCTCTCTAATATCAGATTTCTTCAATTGTGTGTTATAAACATTCCTATAGAGCTCTATCTATTTATCTTTTGTACTAATGGTTCATGGAGATCCTGAATCATCCATTAACTCTGACTACATACCAGCAATTTAAAAATACTCTTCAGATCATTTTTGAAACGCCTCGCACTAAAGTAACTACTTCGACATCCTGCTCTTCTCTTTCCTCTTCTTCATCTTCCCGCACCCGTCTTACTCTATTACCCTCCTTTTTGTTCCTGCTTTCAATTCCAAAATGACCCTTCAACCCATAACTTGAAAATGTTTTAATTTAAAGCAGGACCATTTTTTGAATTGACCTGATGTTTCTTTATACCACAACAATAACATCTTGCACCCAAACATTTTGTTTTCTCTCCTCCAGCATCCTCGGACTGCTTAACGTTCTAATCTGCCATACTTATACTCACACCTGTTTTATTCCCCTTATATTTCCCAACAGATGGCTCTTTCCCATCTTTTTCTTTGTCTACAGCAATTGTATTGGGTTTTGTAAGTTTGTATCATTCTATTCAATCACCTTGGCACAAAATGTGGTATGTTCCATTTTCTTGGCAATCACTATAGTTTCTTCCAATGAAGGATCACCACACATCCATAATCTCTTTTGTATAATACAACTGTTTGTATGTATTATAATCTGATCCCTTATGAGGTCATCTTGTGTTAACCCCCTGCCGAAATTGCACATCAACGTAAACTTTTTGCGACTGCTCACATAATCATCCACAGATTCAACCATCTCTTGTTTCCTAGAATAAAAGTAATATCTGTTTACTGCAACATTTGTTTGGGGATAATAGTATATATCGAGACGTCTTAGTGCCAGTTCATATTCACTGCTTCCAACACCTTCTCCTAATTGCAAAGGAGGTCATTCTCTGAAAACTCAGAGTCCCTCTGGACCTAAATAGTGCAGTAATAACATTTTCTTTTTGCAGGTGTGAAATGTTCATTATCAATTGTTCCAACACAATTCACCTAGTTCTCCTTCCACTCCATCTATGGAATTGGTGGCTCACTAGGCACTGCCAAAAAAAGGCTGTTGTGGATGGATGGTGACTCCTTCTATGGCTATCCCATTTGTACCACCACACCAGCAGTACTAATACACAGAAGAAGAAGGAAAAAAAATAACCATGTGCATGCCTTTAATAGGGATATGAGGAAGAAGGCAAGCAATATTGATCGTAACTGAAACAAAATGGCACCACGTCACCATATATTTAAAGCTCCTTTCCTCCGACCTCCTTATTGGCGTGCAGTGCTGTTCCTGGTACACGCATTAGCATGCTCAGAGGTCCATTCCCATATGTTCCATGTCTCCCTGTCCAATGGCCACTACACGCTTGCGCTAACCTGGGCACTTGAATGTAGCTCAAGCCTATAAATCTGTCTGCCTTTACCCTGGGGTATTCAGCTCAGATCCAAAATCTCCCATGGGTAGCTATCCACACCGTTTACAATTGTTCACAACAGAGACACTGTAATGCGTATATGCAGCACCGTGGGGTCTTCTTCTTTTGGTCCTGCACACACGTTTTTCCTCCAGCCACTAGTCGACAAATGAAGTATTGCAGTCTACACAGCTAGGTTTCTTTATCTTCTTTTATTTTTAAAAGTATGTATTTTAAACAACCCCATATACACCACTCTGCCTTCTCGCTAAACAGTGCAACTGCTTCTCACACCTCCAACCATTCCTATGGAAGCTCTAAGCCCCTCCTACATTCTAATCCCATTATTACCTCATCACTAGGCACGTCAGCAAGCTTTTTGTCAGCACTTTGCATTGCCTGTTGCTGCCAACCTGGACATATGCCAAGTAAGACAAGACCTGTTAGGCTAGGGGCAATTGTCCCATTGATCGGCAGCTCATTCTGCCCACGCCTGCCATAATGAGGGTTTTAGTATGCATTTCTATATTATGGGGGTGTTCTTCATGCACAGCTTCCACTTTCAAGGACCTACTTGCTAAACCTCGTGTGAGAGGCCTCACGCTGATCTTCAATTGGCCACATACAAATAAAATACCATATCATATTATATCTTTATTTGGTGATGTTTGATTGGAACCAGCCCTCTAGATAAGGTGCATATTGCTCCTATTTATGCATGCATTTATAGGAAATACGGATGATTTTTGTTTCTACTGCGTACCATGTACGCTGTGCTTATTAATTTAAAAAAATATACTTTCCACCACTAGATGGTACGGTAGAAAGCAAGCTCCTACCTTGAGGCCGGCAGACCCTTCCCTTGCCAGTCTCTCTGAGACATGTATCCCAATCCAGGGCTCAACCCACCCCCTCGGCCCTGGAAGACCTTTCCAGAAACGCACGTGTCCTTCTGCTGCGTTTTTTCATTTGCAGAGTAAGCTGAGAGAGGAGGCCACAAACGCAGTGACACCAGAGACACCAGCCAGGTAAGCATCCCGCCCTTTTACTGCTGATGCTTTTCAATTGCATTTTTATTTTCTCTCTTACAGCCCGGACAGCTATCTGATCTAATCTCATATGGTCCATGCTGTCAGAGAGAAAAGAAAACACAATTTAAACCAGTTGAAAGTATTTTGTTTCTTCCAAAGCAAATCTATCTGCTCGGGTCGGATGATCAAGCAACTGCCCGTTTCCCAGAGTCACAGTCCGCCTGAGACAGAGGCTGAGTCCCTGATGAACTGCACGACACAGTGTTGTTGACGCAGCCTGTGTGTCTCAGGGGGGCTGTGCCTCTGGGAAACACGTTTCCTTTGTCATCAGCAGCATAGCCTGTCCCCCCACCCCATGTATGTCTCTGTTGCCCCCATGCCCCGTTACCATGTCATGCCTCCCCTCGCTCCCCCCGCCCCTGTGACTGTCTGTGTTGCCCCATTCCCCCCGTTACCGTGTCATGCCTCCCCTCCCTCCACCCATCCCAGTGACTGTCTCTGTTGCCCCCATACCCCCCGCTACCGTGTCTTGCCTCCCTTCCCCCCTGTGACTGTCTCTGTTGCCTCATGCCCCGTTACCGTGTCATACCTCCCCTCCCTCCCCCACCCCCTAACTGTCTCTGTGCCCCTTGCCCCCGTTACCGTTGTGTCATGCCTCCTCTCCCTCCCCCATGACTGTCTCTGTGCCCCCATGCCCCTGTTACCGTGTCATGCCTCTCCTCCCTCCCCCCACCCTCCGTGACTGTCTCTGTTGCCCCCATGCCCCCCAATACCGTGTCATGCCTCCCCTCCCTCCCCCTCCCCCATGACTGTCTCTGTGCCCCCATGCCCCCATTACCGTGTCATGCCTCTCCTCCCTCCCCCCCACGTCCCATGACTGTCTCTGTTGCCCCCATATTCCCTTTTACTGTGTCATGCCTCCCCTCCCTCCCCCGCCCCCTGTACCTGTCTCTGTTGCCACCATGCCCCGTTACCGTTGTGTCATGCCTCCCCTTCCTCCCCATGACTGTCTCTGTGCCCCCATGCGCCTGTTACCGTGTCATGCCTCTCCTCCCTCCACCCACCCCCCGTCGTGACTGTCTCTGTTGCCCCCATGCCCCCCAATACCGTGTCATGCCTCCCCTCCCTCCCCCTGTGACTGTCTTTGTGCCCCCATGCCCCCGTTACCGTCTCATGCCTCCCCTCCCTCCCCGCGCCCCAGTGACTGTAGTTGCCCCCATGTCCCCTGTTACTGTGTCATGCCTCCCCTCCCTCCCCCGCCCCCTGTAACTGTCTCTGTTGCCACCATGCCCCTGTTACTGTGTCATGCCTCCCCTCCCTCCCCACGCCCCGTGACTGTCTCTGTGCCCCCATGCCACTGTTACCGTGTGTCATGCGCACAACTTATTTTTTGTGTGTTTTTAAAGTACTGAAAATAAAGTGGCTAAATCAGGATATTTTTCTTTTGCATCTTATCGTTTTACATTCAGGATGTGGAAAATAAAGGTACGATACAGTGATATTATTTTGCCCCAACATGCTGCTATAAGGATTTACATGTTGTCATGATGCTTTAATATGCAATTTGGGTATTTTGCAAGTAAACTCTATAGGACAGTATTTTTGTGGGTCTTGACACCGAAAACTTTAATATTTGTGAGCATGGGAGAAAGGGGCCATGCCCAAATTAAAAGAGTGGGTTAAAATCTGTGCTTCGCTGTTTAGCGTAAGTTTGTGATCCTGGGCAAATATTGTAATCTCACCCTAACTTCAATTGCAAAAATTGGAGTGCTTATGAATGATTACGTGTACACCCTTACAATAGGAAAGTTTTAATAATTGTAGGGCCACATTGGTGTACGCTGGTGCACCTCTGCTAGTAGCTCCAATACTGCTGCATGGAAATGCATTATTGCTGCACTTGCCCTCCTCCAATCTCGTAACACTGGATTTGACAGGCAGCCAGTCTCACCAGCCAGTCAGTGCACCAGAAATTCTAGTATAGCAGACTGTGGTTGAACCAACATTACATTTTCTTCCCTTTTGCTCCCAGCCACTGAATTGGTTTGGGCCATCCAAAGTACTGCCCAACACTCTGCAATGTCCTGTTATGCTATGATATTGAGTCTTTCATTGCACACCATCTGCCATTTTGACACTTTCTAGGACCCTCAGGATCTGCAAGAAGTAGGTGTTTCAGACTTAAAGGAGCGAGTTAACTGATTGTAACTTTGAAGCTGCACTAGAATAGTCTCATTACAAGTAATTAAGTTAAATGCCCCTACACAAGTAAGTTTGCCAGCCCTCCACCGTCTCTGAAGTTAGTGCTTCTCCCAACATTTGAAGGGTTAGCCCTGTCTAAATTGTAGCCTAGGTGCACCCCTGGATGTGTGCACTTGTGCTTACAAGTTATTTTATGGCAGAATATTTTCTGCAAGTGTAATAAAATGGTTAAAGGCAAGCCAGACAACTTTGAGCTACAACTCTTTTTTTCTACAGGTCTGATTTTACATATGCAATGGGTGTATATGTTGGATACGTTTTACTCTCTCGCAGAGGTGAAAGCTAATTTGTACATTCTTGAAATTGCATTTGCTCTCTAATTTCAAAAATCATGAGGAAAATATTCCCACCTTAAAATCTTATCTGGAGCACTGGTTGGAACTCAGGACCTTTTTTACATAATTTCCTGGGTGGTACCTTTGAAACCTTGCTTGAGCCTGCACAATCGAACTGGGGTATGACAGGAAGATAGTGGTGTTGGTGTGGAGGGTATTAGTAGTCCAACACAAGATGGTGAATCCCCTTCCGGTTGGTGAAAATTCAGTTGAACCAGTTACAAATGGTTTCTTCTGTGCCCACTTGACATAAATCTCGTTTTAGACATTTTGTCAGGTCCTCCACATCTTCCTGAGACCTGCACTGAGTACTCCCATGTGACTCAAACAACAACAGATGGGATGCCTCCACTGTGGCTCTTAAGGGCTTTAATGCCTCTTCTTCATCCAGATGTTGGCCTCAACAGAGCGGCTCAACAATTAACAGTTTTCTTATGCCTGCAGGTGTTTTTTTGGCATCACCATCAAACATAGTGGATGAGAGGATCCACAATGATGGAGGCTGTGAATAAACTCAATACCTCGGGAGGATAGTGAAGTAAGGACTGAGGCGGGGTAAAGTAAGGTAAGTCCTTTTATTCTTTGGACAGAACCCATGGCCACAACGCCTCTCAGCCCCCTTCCAGCCACAAACACCTGGAATGCTGAACACTTAAAACTGCAAACCAGCATTCCAGAGTGCATTGCGACGCTTCTCTCCCCCTTAGCACATACCAAATTAACCAAAAGCAACAGAAGAATGGTAACAACTGTGAACTGAGATAACACACATCTTTGATAATGGAAGAAACTGGAAAAACTTTAGATTAAAAAAATACATAGATCAATGCGATGATGAACAGATTAAAAAAACATACTTCCGGGAAGCAGGAAAACACCTCTGAGTAAGAACACCAACAATGTAACAATAAACTCAGACCCGCGCTGTAACAATAAAATCACACGCACGAGCAGCTCACCGGCACGCACTACTCACTACCTCCCTCCCAAACATAATCTTTCATTCTCACAGGCGGTTCCCGCACCCTCAATGGACGCCCCCCATCACTACCACCGAATGCCAGAGGAACACAATCCTCGGACGCCCCACTACATCCTCACGACTGTCACCAACAGGCATATGGTTACATCCAACTTCCAACTCCCCCAGGACCCACCCACATGCTGTTCCACAGAAAAAACACTTAAATCAGATTCCAAAGCGCAACCACCCTGAACAGATGGTGCCACAGTAGTACTCATAAACACAACAACACTTCTCTTGCTCCACCTTGTCCCATCATCCAGAACCTCACATACTGTTCCCACCCTCACCACCAAAGGCGGGGACATGAATGTACTTCTCCCCTTTGGGACAAACCTAGGGTTTTTCACGCAAACACGATCACCCACCTCGACTTTAATGTGTCTTTTCCCACTCTGCTGTGCTCTCAAACGATCCTGGTGTGCATGCACCCTTTACAACATCTCTGACATGTTCACACCCCCACCAAGGGCAGCTGCCAACACAAACTGTTGGCGATGGCCAACTGGATAGCCCCCTTTAAAAAACCATTCATTCTTTCCACCAGCCCATTGGCACATGGATTATACAAGGCTCTCCTATAGTGCCTGATACCATAGTTTCTCAGGAAATCCTGCATTTGATGGGACACAAATTGCATCCCATTGTCAGTGACCATACTTGCAGGTACACCTTCCCTGTCAAATATCCTTTTAAGGAAACCATTCACCTTATCCGTGGTTAATATTTCAAAAGCAGCAGCCTCAACCACCGCAAGTACAGTCAACCAACACCACCACAAATTTCAAAACACCCTCTAAACACTCCATGTGGCCCATAGTGTCCAACGCCACCTTGGACCATACCTCATTGGGAACATCCACTGGGTACACTGGTTGTGGGTGCACCACTCTGCTCTTATCACTCGTAGCACATGCCACACCCTCCTTCACCACCACCTCTACCTCCTCAACCATAGCCAGCCACCCGTACACCTCCCGCAACCTACTTTTTGTCAGGGACCTACCCAAAGGCCCCTCATGCACCGGCTCAACCAGCCTTGCCCTCACAGGAGGCACCAATCTCTCTCCTCTCGTGACACTCAATGGTCTCTCTGCCAATTCACTCAAAACCTGCATGTACCCTTTTCCTTCCCCCTACCCATGACTGCTTTCTAGCCATCATGCAGACCATCTCTGATCCATGCTAACTGCATCCTTGGCCGATTCTTCTTCTATACACTCATCCTTATCCACAGCGGGAAGCACACATGCCACCTGGGTGCTTATATCACACTCCCCCTGCACTTCTGGTGCCTCCACTGGCAATAGTGATAAACAATATGCTACCACATTCATTTTGCCTGGTAAGTACTCCACCCTGAAATTAAATTCTTGCAGATCCACCATCCACCTCACAATCCTAAGGGACACCAACCCCACACCCTTGGTGGTGAGTACATATACAAGTTGTTTGTGGTCCGTCCTGATGACATATAGAATACACCACCAAAATGTCCTAAACTGCTTTGAAGCCCAAGAAGAACCAAACGCCTCCCTCAAAAATGACTCCATACCATTTCTCAGCATCGCTAAGCGCCCTGGACGCAAATGCACACACCATCCTGCCACTGCTCCAAAACTGCCCCTAAGCGGACATCACTGGCATCCACAGTGAGTGTTCTTTGGGTCAAACAACTTCAAAGATGATGCCCTGTCTACATCATCTTTCAATTGAACAAATTCAGCCTGACACTCCTGAGACCATTCAAAGCTGGCATTCTTCAACAAAGCATGCATGCACACAGTCTTCTCTGCATACAAAGATACAAACTTGACATAATACTTTGTCGTTCCAAAGAGCAACTTGAGTTGGTCCTTATTCAGTGGGGAAGGGGCCTCCCTCTTAACTCTAACAAACCCTTACCAAGCTTTCTGCCACTGGCATCGAGTGTGTGCCATAAATACATCACACTGGGCAACTCCACCTGACACTTCGATAACTTCACAGTCAAACCACTCTGCTGCAGAATTTGCAAGACTCGATGCACCCTCTCATCATGTTGCCTTTTGTTCTTACCCCAAACTAAAATGTCATCTTGAAAGTAGCTCACACCCGGCAAACTCCCAAACAATTAATGCATCAAACAGCAGACAGAGATGTCAAACCAAATGGCACACAGTGAAACCTGTATCCCCCAAAAGGAGTCACAAATGAAGTCAATGGCCGCAAATCCTCATGCAGATTAATCTGATGATGAGCTGATGACAGATCAAAAGTGGAAAACCACTTTGCGTGTCCCACTGACAACAGTAATTAATTGATGTTGGGGAGCGGATGACGATCACCCAAATATTGGAATTAAGCTCCCTAAGGTCCACACACATCCTTAATCCACTGTCCTGTTTCTGCACTAACACCACAGGATATAACCACTCTGAACTCTAAATTTCCTCTATGATCCCTGCCTCCATCAACTTTTCCAATTCCAACTTGAACCCTTCCCTAGCCAAAACGGGAACATCTCTGACCCCCCTTTTAAAAAGAATGTGTGTGAAAATCCATGCAACATACCTAGTCACTCCACAAATACTGTGGGATACCTGTTGCACAGATATTGCACCAACATGACATCACCCGACACGTCCTCCACACTCAGCACAGGCACACTCTTCCCAGGATGTATCTCTATATCCAGGGCCGCTTGCACATCCCACCGCAAAACACTTGCACCTTTATGTGCCACATACAATTTTCCTTCGGTGCTGCGTCCTTTGAATTCAATTCACACCCATTCATACTTTTATGGCTACTTGACCATATGCACTGGGATTAATGTCCGGAGGTTTGAGGGTAGATACCTCCTTCCCAAAGTTCTCTCTGTACACTTCTGGAGAGATCATTGTATAAGGGAACCTGAGTCCACCAACATTTCCAAATGCACACCATTCACTGTCAACATGTCCCATGGCACCTTCTTCGCCCCCACTCGATGTGCAATATCACCCCTTCCCTCATCACACTGCTGTCAAAAGTTCCAGCGCTCCCCTGAACACTGTCAGCTTGCTTCAATTATCCTGACATTCTGTCTTCCTTGGACATTGCCCTCTTTCGCGTTCATTCTGCACATCCTGGCGTAGTGTCCTTTAGTCTTACAGTACCTGCAGTCTACTGCCCATGCAGGACACTCCTTTGCCCCGGTGGGATGACTCGACCAACCACATTTTTTACATGCCTCCCTCACCCCACCCCCATAGTTCACTCTACTCATTCTGTTGGACTGCCCCTCAAACTTCTCCAAATTTCTTCTGATATTGTTGCTACTCTTCTTAAATGGTGGCAAAACCGCTTGGATAGACTCCCCATGGGCATGCCTGTCCGTCTTCTCAGTGACAACTTGAACACTGGCACGGGACTCCTCTATGGCCCTCGCAATCTCTATCACTTCGTCCAAAGGTGGGTCTCTCTCTATCCATACCTTTTCCCTGACTTTGGAATTGCTCGTTTTCATCATGATCTGGTCTCTGATGTACTCCTCCTACACACCAGTAAATGTACATGTAGCCATAAGGGTCCACAGTGCCATAACATAGGCATCAATACCTTCCCCGACTCCTTGTGCCCTGGAGAAGAAATGGTATCGCTCGAATACCACATTGGGTCTCCTCCCAAACCGTCCTTCTAATTTACTGAGAGCTGTTTCATATTTTCTCAGTACTCTCTCCACTTCTCTGCCACCTGGAACATACACCTCCTCACCCGGAAGATGCCTGAAGACTCTGAGTCCCTCTATCCCAAGACAATTTAATAACGCTGCCTCCTTTTCATCATCACTGTACTTCATTCCTCCAGCCACTCTCATGTATACTTTGAATGCATCCACCCATAGATCCCACAAAACTGGGGGTTCACTTGAGGACATTACGAATGCTGGGGAGGCCTGGCGTTGCTGTGTTGCATGATAGCATGGGGATCCTCCACTTACCATGCACCTGCAACTCGCCCACAGGAGCACTGTATTTCAGTGCTGCTCACTGGTACCTTAAAGTACAACTTATGCGTCATAAAATATGTTTCTCTTGTCACAGTACCTTCACTTGCAACTAGATATGGCACATTCCAAAGCTGGTTACTCACAGATTCCATAAATCATGACAGGCTATTGTGCCCATTTATCTTCCTGTGCCACCATGTAATGCAGCTATGGGTCATAATGAAAATGCTTTTCTAGTACCAGTAGGTGCACTTTCCACTGGGTATGGCAAGGTTACTCACAAGTTCCAAAAACGGTTTATCTTCCTGTTCCACCTTGCAGTGCAGCTATGGGTTAAAATGAAAAGGTTTCTCTTATAACAGTACCTGCACTTGTCACTGGGTATGGCAAACTCCCAAAGCTTGTTACACACAGGTTCCAAAACTGCTTGTTTTGCCTTCTTCTGCTGTGCTCTGTGCAGCTGCCGTTGAAATCCTAACAAAGTGTTGCCTGGCAACCAAAGATGGCCGCCAGGATCATCAATGTCTTTAGGTCCTTTCCTCTAGTGTGGTTATGCCGGTTTGTTAGCTTTTATTATTACGGCTGCTTGGTGTGGCCAAAATGTCACCATTGTGCCTGGTTGCTGCCTGTGGGCCACTATGTCCACTGTGCTCACTCGCTCTGCCCCTAATATCACCAAGGAAACAGAGAGAACCGCCAGGATCCAGCCGCTGATTTGCTGGTGTGCTGAATCATTGCACAAGTGGGTCACATACGGTCTGTCCCTCACCGTCTTGACCCTCGTCGCCAGTGAAGTAAGGACAGAGGCAGGGTAAAGTAAGGTAAGTCCTTTTGATTCTTTGGACAGACCCCATGGCCCCACGGCCACTCAGCCCCCTTCCAACCGTTAACACAAACACCTGGAATGCTGACCACGTAAAAACATGAGCCAGCATTCCAGAGTGCATTATGACAGATAGCTCAGGGGTAGCACGCTTGCCTTGGAAGCAAGACGACACAGAGCAAAACAGGTTTGATCCCTGGGTCTGCGCTTAGAAACCTCTGCATATTAAGGGCCTGATTCACCAAATGTTTTCCCATTAGATTGCATTATTATAAAACACTTCTGTGAATCAGGCCCTAAGTGGGTTATAAATAACCAATTATAATTATAATGCTCATGCTCTCTTACATATACGCCTCAGCTTCAAGCAGAAAACGTTCCACATCTGACAGCTATTTCAAAGAATCTACCTAAAACCACCTCACAAACCAACACTCAGCGCTCCACAATTGATAGATGTGCAGCTCAAATGTTTGTTCTTGGTACCCAGGTATTGTGTAATCCTCTGACGTGCATTAGTTAAGCTTCAACGCAACCTTGTGAGGTGGGCAAAAGATTCTAAGCATATAGACCAGAGACAAGCTGGATTCGTAAGAGGAGTAGGTTGTGGCCTCAACCTGTTGCTATTAAATCTCCTAAAGATGGAAGCACTCAGAACTAATACAAAAATCTATTGACCTCTCGCAGGCGTTTGATAGTATCAACAGAGAGAGGATGTGGGAAAAACTGGTTAAATGGGACTGTCCGCCTAGTTTATTGAGTGCAATTCAGGAATTGCACTCTGAGACGTCTATTAGAGTTTGGTTGGACTTGAAGGGCACTCTGTCTGCAAAAATAAACACACTTAAGGGTTTGAAGCAGGGCTGCCCTTTGGCAGCAACAATATTCAACCTGTTTATATCGGATGTGAACAAGATCTTTTGTGGTAACAGTCTGTTCCCCCCAAAAATCCACGGAGTACCCATTAACTACCTGCAATACGCTGACGATCTCGTCTTAATAGACCAGACGCCAATAGGTCTTCAGCGAAAAATGAATCTTATAGATACCTACATAACATCAAACGGATTGCAAATCAACAGACTAAAAACAGAAATTTTGACATTGGGGAATCTTCAAGGAGCCCTCGGTAAGGGGTCGAAAGAGCATTGGTATACTGCCAGCGAACGCATCCAGATCATAAAACGTACGAAATATCTAGGAATGACCATCAGTGCAAGCAGAAACGATGCACCAAGGACAGAAGTGGTGAAAAGCAAGTGTCGGCAATTAGCAAGCCAAGCATGCTTAATTAACAACAAATATGGCAAATTTTCGCTGAAGCCGACAATTTTGTTTTTTCAACAGAAAGTGGTGCCGAGTCTAATTTACGGAGGTGAAAATGCCTTCGGCTGCTCAAATGAACTATAGAACTCACTAGAAAACATCTTTTGGTCTCGTGTACTTCATCTACCAAGGGGTATCGCAACTGTTTGTATACGGTATGAGCTTGGCTTAATCTCAATACATGCAAGAGTTCTATGGAACTTGCTGAGCCTTTACCGTAAAACGATGTTAAAGACTCCGGCACCCCAATTCCTAATTGTGCACATGCCTGATACTGCGAAAGACTATACAATACTCGCCAAGTGGAATCAGCTATGTCAAGATCTGTTAGGCGAGTATGACATTACTACTGCTATGCTATTGGAAAATCCGGATGCAGCAAAGATGAAGATTTGGCGGCTGGATTGGATTAAGACCTGTGACCTAAGAACCAAGAGGCCGATTCATGGAATAATTAGCGCGGCGCAAGTGGGCAAAAACGTGCGAATCGCAGTGGAATAGCGAAAATCGCAGTGCAATTGCGAAAATCGCACGAAAAGCAGCGCACGTCGATTCATGGAAGGCCGTGCGCGAGAAAACCAGCGGATGTGCGATAAAAAGTGCGCGGCGCACGTTGGCGCACAGGCCATCTAACAGCGTGCGCCAGGTCACTGCGAAAATCGCACAGGCCACAGCGAAAATCGCACATAGCGCGGCGCACGCAACAAAAGTAGGCGGAACACGGGCGTAACACTCGGAATGGGGAACAACTTGCCAAAACGTGGGCGTCACGGGGGAAGTACAGGGCACAAGTGCGCGGAACGCCCACACGCTCGCCTACAACACGTATTCATGGAATAGAATAGGGGAAAAAAGCGCACGCTCAAACCAGCGCACAGGCACAAACACGACCGCCACAAGAAAGCAGGCGGTAGCGTCTCTGCGGCTGTAAGAAATGTGCGCCAAAAGGTGCGCCAACAAATCGCACCTATATACTGCCATGATGAATGTCCCATACTGTGGCCCTCCAGGAAAAAAGACGTGCAAAGGGGTACCCACAAACACGGACACCCGCTGACAAAAAATACGTGTGCGTGTATACCGGGGTGCGCGGGAAGTCTAACACGCGATTTCAGCAGGGTACGTGCATCACAGGGGTTCGCGTGAAGTTTCACACGCGATCGGGTCTGGGGGAGCGGGCTACGTGTATTTCAGGGGTGCGCGGGAAGTTCCACACGCGAATAGCCTGGGCGCGTGTATTTCAGGGGTGCGCGGGAAGTTCCACACGCGAATAGCCTGGGCGCGTGTATTTCAGGGGTGCGCGGGAAGTTCCACACGCGAACAGCCTGGGCGCGTGTATTTCAGGGGTGCGCGGGAAGTTCCACACGCGAACAGCCTGGGCGCGTGTATTTCAGGGGTGCGCGGGAAGTTCCACACGTGAACAGCCTGGGCGCGTGTATTTCAGGGGTGCGCGGGAAGTTCCACACGCGAACAGCCTGGGCGCGTGTATTTCAGGGGTGCGCGGGAAGTTCCACATGTGATTTGACAGTGTGGGTCCTCCCAGGTGTACCCTGTACACCCTCCACGGCCCCTGCAGGCAGCCCACACCACAGGGGACTACCCTGCATCCCTGGTCATGTCCCGCAGGCAGCCCACCCACCATGGGCATGCCCCCCAGCAAAGGCACATGTCTCCTTGAACTAATGAACACCAACTCATGTCCCCTTGCACCCCCACCCCCCAGCACTGTGAGGCACCTGCCAGCAGGCCCCCACCCATGTCCAACTCATGTCCCCCACCACCCCCACCCCCCAGCACTGTGGGGCACCTGCCAGCAGGCCCCCACCCATGTCCAACTCATGTCCCCCACCACCCCCACCCCCCAGCACTGTGGGGCACCTGCCAGCAGGCCCCCACCCATGTCCAACTCATGTCTCCCACCACCCCCACCCCCCAGCCACCAGGGTCACCCTCCACCAGGCCCCCACTCATGTCTCCCACCACCCCCACCCCCCAGCCACCAGGGTCACCCTCCACCAGGCCCCCACTCATGTCACCCACCACCCCCATACCCCAGCAGTGCCGGGTCACCCTCCACCAGGCCCCCACTCATGTCACCCACCACCCCCACACCCCAGCAGTGCAGGGTCACCCTCCACCAGGCCCCCACTCATGTCACCCACCACCCCCACACCCCAGCAGTGCAGGGTCACCCTCCACCAGGCCCCCACTCATGTCACCCACCACCCCCACACCCCAGCAGTGCAGGGTCACCCTCCACCAGGCCCCCACTCATGTCACCCACCACCCCCACCCCCCAGCAGTGCAGGGTCACCCTCCACCAGGCCCCCACTCATGTCTACCACCACCCCCACCCCCCAGCCACCAGGGGCACCCTCCACCAGGCCCCCACTCATGTCACCCACCACCCCCACACCCCAGCAGTGCAGGGTCACCCTCCACCAGGCCCCCACTCATATCACCCACCACCCCCACACCCCAGCAGTGCAGGGTCACCCTCCACCAGGCCCCCACTCATGTCACCCACCACCCCCACCCCCCAGCAGTGCAGGGTCACCCTCCACCAGGCCCCACTCATGTCTACCACCACCCCCACCCCCCAGCCACCAGGGGCACCCTCCACCAGGCCCCCACTCATGTCACCCACCACCCCCACCCCCCAGCAGTGCAGGGTCACCCTCCACCAGGCCCCCACTCATGTCTCCCACCACCCCCACCCCCCAGCACTGTGGGGCACCTGCCAGCAGGCTCCCACCCATGTCCAACTCATGTCCCCCACCCCCCCACCCCCCAGCACTGTGGGGCACCTGCCAGCAGGCCCCCACCCATGTCCAACTCATGTCCCCCACCACCCCCACCCCCCAGCACTGTGGGGCACCTGCCAGCAGGCCCCCACCCATGTCCAACTCATGTCCCCCACCCCCCCCACCCCCCAGCACTGTGGGGCACCTGCCAGCAGGCCCCCACCCATGTCCAACTCATGTCCCCCACCACCCCCACCCCCCTGCACTGTGGGGCACCTGCCAGCAGGCCCCCACCCATGTCCAACTCATGTCCCCCACCACCCCCACCCCCCAGCACTGTGGGGCACCTGCCAGCAGGCCCCCACCCATGTCCAACTCATGTCCCCCACCACCCCCACCCCCCAGCACTGTGGGGCACCTGCCAGCAGGCCCCCACCCATGTCCAACTCATGTCTCCCACCACCCCCACCCCCCAGCCACCAGGGTCACCCTCCACCAGGCCCCCACTCATGTCTCCCACCACCCCCACCCCCCAGCCACCAGGGTCACCCTCCACCAGGCCCCCACTCATGTCACCCACCACCCCCACACCCCAGCAGTGCAGGGTCACCCTCCACCAGGCCCCCACTCATGTCACCCACCACCCCCACACCCCAGCAGTGCAGGGTCACCCTCCACCAGGCCCCCACTCATGTCACCCACCACCCCCACACCCCAGCAGTGCAGGGTCACCCTCCACCAGGCCCCCACTCATGTCACCCACCACCCCCACACCCCAGCAGTGCAGGGTCACCCTCCACCAGGCCCCCACTCATGTCACCCACCACCCCCACCCCCCAGCAGTGCAGGGTCACCCTCCACCAGGCCCCCACTCATGTCACCCACCACCCCCACACCCCAGCAGTGCAGGGTCACCCTCCACCAGGCCCCCACTCATGTCACCCACCACCCCCACCCCCCAGCAGTGCAGGGTCACCCTCCACCAGGCCCCCAATCATGTCACCCACCACCCCACACCCCAGCAGTGCAGGGTCACCCTCCACCAGGCCCCCACTCATGTCACCCACCACCCCCACCCCCCAGCAGTGCAGGGTCACCCTCCACCAGGCCCCCACTCATGTCTCCCACCACCCCCACCCCCCAGCACTGTGTGGGACCTGCCAGCAGGCCCCCACCCATGTCCAATCCATGCCCCCCTGCACCTGGGTCCCAACATTCCCCAATCATGTCCGTAATGCCCATCCTCCCCTGCCAAAAGGCCCAACCAACTATCACACCCACCCACATATCAAAGGCAATTACATGTTACACCCCCAATGTAAATAATGCAATTTAACACATGTCTGTCACACACAATGGCTGCAAGTGAATGACAAAACACCCAACATGACATGCCTGAAAGCAATGAGATGATACGACACATTGAAGATTAAAAAAATAATATGTATTGAACAGCAAATAAGAAAAAACACAAAGCAAATCAAACAAAACAAGATGAATGTCCAAGAAAAAATTCTGAAAAATTAAAATAAGCCAATTAAGAAGATCATCCTGGGTCCATGAGCCCTACCAAATTAAACCTAACTGACTACTAACTAAAAAGTGAACTATATACAAAAAAGTGGTGCATTGTCCAATCGCAACCAAAAAAAAATCAAAAAAACAAAGGAAACCTAACCCTAACTATACAACTATATACAAAGGCAGCGGGCTATTCGGACGGCTCACTGGTTGTTGTCATGGGCCAGGGCATCATCGAACTCCTGGTCAATGGCTTGGAGGCGGGCATGTTCCCTGGCCCCGAGGTCCCGCAGGGATAACGCAGTGTCCAGCTCAAACTCCCTGCGAAGACCCTCGAGGCACTCAGCCCGCCTCAGCGCCCTCCGCATGGAGTCCTCCGCCCTGACCATCGTGAGCCGTTCCTCCTCTGCCCGCTGCCGCTCCGCACCTATCCGCTGGCACAACCTCTCCCACACGGAAGCCACTCCCATTCCAGGGTTCTCCTGCCCTCCGGCCGATGCCTGCACCCCTGATGTTGATGGCCCCGAGCCATGATGCCTCCCACGTTGAGCCTGCTGCTGCCTCCGACGCAACTGCCTGTGCCAGCACGACGGCATCCAGGCTGATGGAAACCACCGACGCCGTCGTGCACGTGCCCTGCCCGATGATGCCGTCACATCCTCCATCTGCTGGGGTCCAGTTGGTCTGGTGTCCACCCCTGCTGGATCTCTGACTCCCGACTGTGGCAAGGATGGGATCCCCACCGAGCTGGCTGCATTGGTCGGGGCAGGTCCACAGGGGGCCCTGGTGGCATCTGGGCTGGAAGACGGCAAGGAGAACGACTGGTGGATAGCCTGCACAGAGGAGGAGAGGGCCGCCACATTGGCCAACACATGCAGGAAACCCCCGAACATGGCCGATCCCAATTGGGCCACGTCGGCACGGTGCACTTCGTGATGACGTGCGTGCTCCTCCCGGGAAGCACGCACGGCATCACGAATCACAGCCGTGCGCATCGCGACCCCAATCAGGACCTTCTCCGCACGGCCAGGGGTTCCCACGTTCGCAGGTGGAGGGGAGTCAGGTGACATGGACATCCCCTCTACCTGCGGACAGGCCTGGGACGGGGCATCCCTGCTGGTGCATGGTGGTGCACTCACAGGGTCAGGGACAGCGACATGCACAGGCCCCTCCACGGTGACCTGTGCTGCCTCCTGCCCCTGGCCCTGGACTGCACCACTTGCACCAGCAGGGATGCCCCCACCAGGCCCCATGTGTGCCCCAGTGGCGGCCTCCTCCTCCTCTGTGCAAACCACCAACCTGGATGGCTCCTCACCGTCTCCCACCGTAGCAGGCCCCTGTGGGGGCCCACCCACCCCTTCCGCTGCAGCCGTGGGGGCATCCCCGCCGCCTTGCTCCACAGCGCCGTCTCCGCCCTCTTCTTCACTAGCCGCTGCGTAGAGGGAGACAAAGAACACAAGCATCAGGGCACTGTACAATGGTCCCCTAGACAGGAAGCAATAGCAGATGAGCACCACTGTCAAAGTACACTTCCATCATGTCCCTCCACAACACATGGGTCAGTCCAGGCAAAACACACACAGTAACAGGCATGGTGCATGCCATGGACATTTCCATGCATGTCCAATGGACTCTTGAAACATTCAATGATATGTAACTCACATGCATCATGCCTCATGCCCATCACATGCACACACTTCACCTCAGTCACATCCATCTGGCCCCAAACACACCAAACACAGCGGTTACAAGGGTAATTTGGCTGCTTTACTGAATCTGTGCATTGTCACACACATGTGTCATGCATCCATGGCATGCACAAGTCACAGACACGCAGGTCAGGCACACAGACATGGCTACCATATATGTACCTGGCATCAGCACCCATCCCTCACCCCCACCCATGTCCAGGTACAGAGACTGGCATGCTCGCATGTTCAAAATCTGAATAGGGCTCCCCATGCGGCATTTCAACACATGCAACAACCATGTGCATCACACATCACTGGTCGCACATGCATTACCATGATGTCCCTGCACACATACATGCATACATGGCCTATGGCACACATACAGGCAAGTATCATAGAACCAGCACACCGCAACATGCCCTGTCTCACACAGTAATGCATGGACACTTACCGCTCAACTCCAGACGGGCCTCCCTCTCAAGGATCTGGGCGTGGAGCGCTGGGCGTACGCGTTCCAGGACCCTCATCTGGATGGAACTCATGCGGCCCCGGCCCCCCTCCACGAGGCGCCGGGCCTTCACAAGGGTCCTGGACCTCAAGTCCTCCCAGCGCTTCTTGATCTTCAGGACGTCGCGGGTTGCCACCCCCTCCGCGTTGATGGCAACCACACAGTCGGCCCAGATCCTCTGCCGTCCTTCCTTGCTGGCGCGGGACGATCCAAAGAGGGCATCATACTGCCCCAGGACATGCTCCACCAGGACACCAACTTCGGTGACAGTGAAGCTGGTGCCCCTCTGCCCCTCTGGCCTGGGGTTGCCACTGGTGCCAGATGTGGAAGTGCCCGACATGGCAATCCCAGAGGCAGGTGTGGGTGGGCAACTGGGTCCTGGGGCTGGGCTGTGGAGCGATGTAATACCAGTCGGGAGTCTTCAGTTCCAGCAGGGGTGGACACAGCAACTGGACCCCTGCAGATGGCTGATGTGCAGGCACCAAATGGCAGGGCACGGTGGCAGCAGGCAGGCAGGCAGGCAGGCAGCAGCAGATGGCACGTGGGAGGCTGCTCGGGGCACTGGGGGGCAGTAACTCGGCCTTCTGGGCAGGAGCGTGGGCTTCCGTGTGTTTTCGCGTGGCCAGCTTGATACGGAGTGATTTGGCACGTGAAAATCCTGCACGTCAGCGTGAAATCCGAGGAAAGGCCCTTAGCGCGTAAGCGCGTCAGCACGCATACGCGATTCTATTGGACCAGAGTCCCTCAGCGCGTAAGCGCGTCTGTGACGTGACCCGCACGGGTGTTCCCCACTCAGCACGTGATGACGGGGCACACGTGGAGATACTGCACGTCAGAGTGTCATCGCGTGTAATTGGACAAAAGTGCGCGTACACGCGATTGGCCTATGTACGTGTATTTAATGGGTGCGCGGCCACTTACACACGCAAGTACGTCAGCGAACCTGTATCACGTGGTGCGTGTGAATTTCCGCACGCTATTGGACTGGGAACTGGATTCCAGGGGTGCGCGGGTCACACACTGTATCCCGTGGTGCGTGTGAATTTCCACACGCTATTGGACTGGGAACTGGATTCCAGGGGTGCGCGGGTCACACGCTGTATCCCGTGGTGCGTGTGAATTTCCACACGCTATTGGACTGGGAACTGGATTCCAGGGGTGCGCGGGTCACACGCTGTATCCCGTGGTGCGTGTGAATTTCCACACGCTATTGGACTGGGAACTGGATTCCAGGGGTGCGCGGGTCACACGCTCGCCTAGAACACGCGCTAAGCATAAATTGCGGACTTTAACAATAACAAGCTCAGACGCCAGGATGAACATACCGTTCCTAGCAGCAGTGGCAGTGGGCTACCAAAGGAGGAGGAGGAGGATAGTCAGGGCCAGAATATTCACACCCAGAACCAGCCTTTTCGGGATGCCTGATGACCAGGTGTATGGGAGGTACAGGTTTCCACCACACATCATACTGCACCTGGTGAGTGAGTGGGAGGATGACCTCACATCACCCACCCTGTGCTCCCAAGCACTCAGCCCCCTGGAGAAGGTCCTCAATGTACTGCACTTCTTAGCCACTGGATCATTTCAGCGGACAAGTGCCATAGTGGGTGGGGTGTCACAGGCCACCCAGTCACGCTGCCTACACCAGGTCTTGAACATCATGACTGCACGCCCATCAGTCCGCAGGCACATATACCTGCCCAGAACACCTGCAGAAAGGCATGCTGCCGCCCTGGATTTTTACGCAGTGGCACGATTCCCCAAAGTGCTAGGTGCCATCGACTGCACCCATGTGGCTCTACGTCCCCCCAGGGCATCTGAGCACATCTATAGGAACCGCAAGCACTGGCATTCCATCAACGTGCAGGTAGCATGTAATGCCAAGGGAATCATCACCTCAGTATATGCAAACTATCCCGGCTCCACCCAAGACAGCTTCATTTACCGAATGTCCACCCTAAGCCGGGACCTAGAAGCTGGGCGGCATGGCGATACATGGCTGCTTGGTGAGTATGTATGCCACTGCACATGCATGCATGTTGGATACTGAGCAAGGTCACAACCTCACCAATGATACCAATCCACACCTCCACAGGGGACAGTGCCTACCCTCTCAGCCCCCACATGATGACGCCAATTCGGAACCCCACCACGCCACCCCAGGTAAGATTTAACACAGCCCACATTACAACCAGGGGCATAGTGGAGCGCACATTCGGAGTGCTGAAGTCACGCTTTCGCTCCCTTGACCGTTCTGGCGGGCAGCTGTTATACGCTCCCCCAGTAGTGTGCAGGATCATAGTGGCAGCATGTGTCCTGCACAACGTTGCAACACGCCGGGGCCTGGCCGTGGACATGGTGGTGGCCCCACATCCCCAACCACATGCACAGCCGCTGCGCATGGGAGGGGAAAGGGCACGGGGGGAGGCAGCCCGTACACAGCTAGTGGCTAATTACTTCACATAGAAATCACACCCCTGTGGAGTGCACACTGCCCTGGCACATTCCATCTGACAATCAATGATGACTCAACCTGACACTGATCCTGAATGTCTGGAGAATGAACCGTGAATACCATATCAGCCTGAGATTGTTCACCTGGAAGTGTCACAATGTGTGCATCCCTACCCACACAGACACCACCAATGCAGTTTTGTGAAGTTACACATTGAAGCAGCTAAAATGAATACCCACTTGCAAAATGCAACAAGAGGACAGTGCCATGTCAGCCAACCCAACCCCAGCACTGCCACACGACACACCGTGCCATATCATGCTAATTGCAGGTAAACAAAGTAATCCCCACAACATGACATCACTCTCACTATGTACAGTGGCACTATTAGAAACCTGAAACACCTGAAATGCTCACAGCAATGCCGGACCAACAACATACTTGAGCACGTAGTACCATTAACATGACATCAAAAATGTTACATATTAGTAGTCTCACCACCTGGAAATGCCTGCACTCCCACCACTACCAACTGTGCAGTGTTGGCGCCATGTAGAGTTGTAGGTGCACTGCTGCCAACATGGTCCCCATCGCCAGACTAGAGGTCCTTGTGTGGACTTGAGGAAGGGACCTGCAAATTGGGAGGTAGACACAGAAGAAGAGTTACACATCAATGCAACATGCAGTGTACAACACAACAGCAATATGCACTATGAATGTATACACAGTATTGACTACAGACTGGCCACACAGCTCATGGGAGTCCAACGTCACTGTGTAATTCACTGTCACTTGGGCACACCCTTTGCAAGCCCATGGAATCGGGAAGCAGGAGGGGTGTGTGTGACTCAAACCCAAGCATCTGAACCAAATACATTACAAGCCTGCATGTGCCCAGCCACAATGCAGCGTATGCCCACAGGAACCACGGAAGCCAACACATCGAAGCCAACACATCGGAGCCAACACATCGGAGCCAACAGATCGGAGCCAACAGATCGGAGCCAACAGATCGAAGCCAACACATCGGAGCCAACACATCGGAGCCAACACATCGGAGCCAACAGATCGGAGCCAACAGATCGGAGCCAACAGATCGGAGCCAACAGATCGGAGCCAACAGATCGTCCCAAAAAAATTGGGAATAAAAGAAATCAAAATAAAAATATAAAAAAGAAACAATCAAAAATGGCCATTGATGGGCCCGGGGGGGTTGGGGAGGCCACCCAGGAGGTCCGAGGACAGGATGCACACCAGAACCCACCTGCGTGGATCCTGGGAAGATAAAACACCTCCATGGGCTCATGGCCCACACGGCTACCCTATTGTGGGAGTATCACTGCTGTCGCTATTATCACCCTGTGCAGCTGCATCCGGAGGTGGTTGCACTATGGGAGGCAGCCCACGCAAGGCCCTAGTCTGCTCCTCCATGGCTGCAAGCATGCGGGTGTGGTAGGTCTGGTTCTGGAGGATGAGTGTGCGGAGGTCCCCATGCAACAACTCACGGGATGCCCGGACCTCCGCCCTCGTTGCCTGCATCTCAGCTGAGAGCGTACGGGTGAGACGCTCCAGCTGCTGTTCTGTCCTTTGGTGTGTTGAAGCCTCAAGCTCAACAAGAGTCGTCCTGAGGTGTAGGAGCTCCTGCCTCAGGGCTTCCCTGTGGCCCTGGGACTCAATGGAGTTGGCCTCCTGCAGAGTCGCCAGTGCCGCCCGCCTGTCCCTGTTGGACCCCAACATGTCCTCCCTGTGTGACTGGCAGATGGAGTCGGTTGCCTGCTCTAGTCGCTCCATCAGCCTTTCTGGGGGGACAATGGAAGTGGCCACCCTATCCATGGCCTGAGCCATCATCTCGGATGATGCAGCCTGTTGGGTAGCCATACCGTAAATGGATTGCTCCCATGCGGTATTGCCGGCTGGCGTACGGCCACCACGTCGGCGGGCACCACACCTGTCTGGGGCAAGGCGAACTGCGCCTTGCTGTGCCGGCACTGCCTGAGGCTGCAGGACTGCATTCCCCCTCTGATCTGCTGGCCCAGGAACAGGATCAGATGTCGCGGAGTGTGACCCTGCATCCGTAACCACCGAAGGCGTAGCTGCCAACACTGACATCCCCATGGAGGGTACTGACCCTGGTGCAGGTGGGTGAGACAGAACAGAATCCCTCCCTGGAACACTCACCAGCGACGGCACGTAGGTCTCATCCGAATCAACACCTGAGTACAGCTCGGGGGAGGTGCAGCCAGAGACACCCCTTGAGAGCACGACCTGCAGCACTTGTGGGTTCTCCCCCACCACCACACCACGTCCCTCACTGGTGGTTGGTCGGCCCTGGGACACCTCCTGGGTCTGCACCATCTCCACAACCCCAGCAGTATCAGGTGCGTCTTCCCCTGCAAAGACATGAAAACAAAGTAATGGAAACAGGCATTAGCACCATGGCACACATTGAGGGCTGAGAAGCAAGAGAACCAGTACTTGATTGACACATGTCCCACATGACTAAAACCCTCCCATGCATGCACCCTCACTGCGTATGAAGTGCAGGCAAATGGCACACACTGATGACACCAAGATGGAAGTTGAACACATTTTCTGCATGCTGCCTGGCAGTGGCATCACACATTGGCCTGTGATTGGCAGGTGAAACACACATGCCATCACACAGATGGCATGTACCATTGCTATTGAGTGAAGATGGAGAGGAGGGCAGCACCTATTCATTCAGTCCAGTTCCCGCATGTAATGGCTTTTCTGATTCTAACAGGTCAGATTTTTCACCTGGAGCTGCCAGTCTGAAATGGTCAAATTGCACAGGGACATGTGTGTACAAATGATATCCAGGTAACAAAGTCACTCCACTTTACCATACCCATGTCAGACATGTGACTAGTGGACAGCGACATGCCTAGTGAAAGTGGTGGAATGCAAACAAACTGACTGAATGAACAGTGAAAAATAAGCAAATATGTTGTGTCAAGGTGACACTTCAAGGGCAACTGGCGTGCAGTTGTGCTAGATGTCTACTGTTGGCAGAAGGGATACTGCTATGGCCAAATGCAGCTGCGCAGGAAGTATTGCATGAAGCACATGGCTGACCCATACGACTGAGGCGCACACACTCTCACCTGGCACCCGAACAGAAGCCCTCACACACACACCATGCACATGGATGACACACACATGCATGTGCACTCACCGGACAATGCCTCGTAATCAGCCAGATCTCCCACGCCTTGGATCTGTTCCTCCGTGACGTAGGTCCCAGCGACTGACTCATGTGGAGTGAGTTCCATGTCTACTACTGGAGACCCACCTCCAGTCACTAGAGTTGCGGCATGACTTGAGGCCAGCTTACTCTTTGCCCTGCGCTTTAGGTCATTCCAGCGCTTATAGCAATCATTGGCTGTGCGCCTCACGATTCCAAGGGCACTTACGATGTCCGCAACGGTCTGCCAGTGTGCCTGGCGTTGTGCAGGTGTGGTCTTGGATCCTGCAACAATGACCATCTCGTTGTCATGTCCGGACACATACTCGACAAGTGCATTCAGTTCGTCATCCGTGAAGCTGGGCTTCCTGGACGGGCCGGACTGTGTAGCCGTGTCTGGGGCATCAGCCTGTGCCGGACGAGCACTCTTCCTCTTCCGCTTGGAAGGTGGTGGTGATCCTGAGTGTCCTGCGCCGCTCTGGACACTAGGGGCAGGAGCCCTGGTGGACTCTGTATCAGGAGTGTGGGATTGCACACTCAGCATGGGAGTTGGTGCAGGCATTGGCTCTAGTGTGATGGTGTCAGGGGGAATGTCAGCAGCATGGACTAGGACCGACACTGTCCTGGCTGGGTGTGTGAGGGCTGGGGTGGATGGAGCCGCAGCTGCCCCTGCAGCCACTCCGCCCTGCCTCCTTGGTGCAGCAGATGACCTTGCTGCCCCAGATCCACGTGGCATGATGGCATCAACGTGCACCAGCGCACGTGTCGTAGCCCTGCTGACCTGGAAGTCAGCCATGGAGTCAGCCAGGTCTGGTGCCACAATGGGCTGGTCCAACAAGGGCTGAGCATGGATGGTGTCAGCCACTTCAGCCTCAACGGGAGGGGGGGGGGGATGATGGGTGCCCTTGACTGGTCCTCCACACATGGGGGGACAGGCTCACCCTGCAAGTTACGACCACGTCCCCTACCGGATCCACCACGGCCACCACTTGTGGCTCTTCCACCTTTGCCACCCTTACGGAATCCTCGCCTCCCAGCCATGGCACTGATATTAATGTGCGTATGGGAGTGGCTGTAGACAATTGTCCTGGGCAATTGGGGGTCAAAGGGGTTGGGTACCAGATGGTAATTGTACCCTAGTGCTCTAGCACGGCTGATTGTAACCCCTGGGGAAAGATGACGGGTCACGCAACGCACAGGAGGCCCAAAAAAGGGAGATGACGTGCACGCAACCCCTCCTAGACCACGTGTGCAGAAAGAAAAACCTGCACTACGCTGTGGCACCCAGTAACACAAGAATGAACGTATGCGTGTCACACGCAGCCTAGAATGACCTCTGAAGGGGTAGGCTACACACGGGGCAAGCACAGAAGTTGGATACGTGCGTGACTCACCGTCTGCCAGGTAAAAGAGCGTGAAGAATGAGCGCGTTTGGCTGGCTAAACCCCCGCCAAAAGAAGATGTGTACGCTGTCTGAGAAGACAGGACAACAATAGAAGGGGACACTGTTTGAGGGAACAGGCCCAGGTAAACCAGTAAAAGAGAAAAAAGAGAAAAAGCTGTCAGAGGTAACAGGGAATACGAACTGGAAACGCCGTGAAGTAAATCGCGTGTGAAACGACAAGAAGTACAGAATTCACCCACTCGCTCTCCACGAAAAGCACGTACAAGGAAATGGTGTTCTACATGTACCTTATATACAGGCCCACACGTACAGCGTCACTTACGCGGCGTGTACGTTCACCAATCACACGCTTTGTCACTCCTGCGTGTAGATCCATTTTCACCAATCACACGCTTTGTCACTTCTGCGTGTAGATCCATTTTCACCATTCACACGCTTTGTCACTTCTGCGTGTAGATCCATTTTCACCAATCACACGCTTTGTCACTTCTACGTGTACATCCATTTTCACCAATCACACGCTTTGACACTGGGACGTGTCACGCAACAATTTCCTGCACGTGCAGGTGACTATAGGCGCGCATATGCTGTTGACGGGTTTACGCGCTAAGGGCCTTTGCTGACGTGTGGGATTTCACTCCCTATCAGGCTGTCCACGCGTTCACACACGAGAGACCACGCTCCTGGCCAGGAGGCCAAATTACTGCCCCCCAGAGCCCTGAGCACGCTCCCACCTGCCATCTGCTGCTGCCTGACTGCCTGCTGGCCACGTGCCCCACAGTGCTGGTGGGTGGGGGTGTTGGGAGACATGGGTGGGGGCCTGGTGGAGGGTGCCCCTGCACTGGTGGGGGTGGTGGGAGACATGGGTGGGGGCTTGGTGGAGAGTGCCCCTGGTGGCGGGGGGGTGGGGGTGGTGGGAGACATGGGTGGGGGCCTGGTGGAGGCTGCCCCTGGTGGCGGGAGGGTGGGGGTGGTGGGAGACATGAGTGGGGGCCTGGTGGAGGCTGCCCCTGCACTGCTGGGGGGTGGGGGTGCAGGGGGACATGAGCAGGTGTGCAGGGTAGTCCCCTGTTTTGTAGGCTGCCTGCAGGGGCCGTGGAGGGTGTACAGGGAACACCTGTGAGGACCCACCCAGCCTAATCGCGTGTGATGATTCCCACGCACCCCTGTAATACACGTACCCTGGCCAATCGCGTGTTGAACTTCCCGCGTACCCCTGTAATACACGTACCCTGGCTAATCGCGTGTATAACTTCACGCGTACCCCTGTAATACACGTACCCTGGCCAATCGCGTGTTGAACTTCCCGCGTACCCCTGTAATACACGTACCCTGGCCAATCGCGTGTTAAACTTCCCGCGTACCCCTGTAATACACGTACCCTGGCTAATCGCGTGTTAAACTTCCCGCGTACCCCTGTAATACACTTACCCTGGCTAATCGCGTGTTAAACTTCCCGCGTACCCGTGTAATACACGTACCCTGGCCAATCGCGTGTTAAACTTCCCGCGTACCCCTGTAATACACGTACCCTGGCTAATCGCGTGTTAAACTTCCCGCGTACCCGTGTAATACACTTACCCTGGCTAATCGCGTGTTAAACTTCCGCGTACCCCTGTAATACACGTACCCTGGCCAATCGCGTGTTAAACTTCCCGCGTACCCCTGTAATACACGTACCCTGCCTAATCGCGTGTTAAACTTCCCGCGTACCCCTGTAATACACGTACCCTGGCTAATCGCGTGTTAAACTTCCCGCGTACCCCTGTAATACACGTACCCTGGCCAATCGCGTGTTAAACTTCCCGCGTACCCCTGTAATACACGTACCCTGCCTAATTGCGTGTTAAACTTCCCGCGTACCCCTGTAATACACGTACCCTGGCCAATCGCGTGTTAAACTTCCCGCGTACCCCTGTAATACACGTACCCTGGCTAATCGCGTGTATAACTTCCCGCGTACCCCTGTAATACACGTACCCTGGCCAATCGCGTGTTAAACTTCCCGCGTACCCCTGTAATACACGTACCCTGGCTAATCGCGTGTTAAACTTCCCGCGTACCCCTGTAATACACTTACCCTGGCTAATCGCGTGTTAAACTTCCCGCGTACCCCTGTAATACACGTACCCTGGCCAATCGCGTGTTGAACTTCCCGCTTACCCCTGTAATACACGTACCCTGGCTAATCGCGTGTATGACTTCACGCGTACCCCTGATATGCACGTTACCCGCTTTGCGTTCCTTGTTTGGCAGCCCTGTAAACTGGTCCAGGGTTAGCGCAGCCCTTTGCGATGATTTAGCGATTTTGATGGCTTTTCCTTGCGCGAGGGCGTTCTTGGGGGCGTTACTGGCGCTGCTGCAGGGTCGCTGCGATACTCTGCGCCACGGCTGGTTTGGGAGCATGAAATCCATGAATACGCTGTGCGCGGAAATCGGTTTTAGCGCACGTGCCTGGCGCTGTCAATCGCACGCGGACACTCTGCGCCAGCCGCTTGCGACACTTTTCAGCGAAATTCTATGAATTACCCTGCAAGTGTAAATTAATGCACGAAGTCCCAGGCGAGGCGAAAGCTTTTAATCAACGCCACTTCTATCTAACGCATCTGCCAAATCAGCACGCAAGAGCCTTGTACATGAGATTTAGACTAAACGCACTAAGTACAAAAGAACGTTTAAGATCTTGGCCTAAGTACGCAAACATTGACCAAATGTGCCGCTTTTGCAATCTTGCTAGAGAAACTCTAAAGCATTTGATCATGTCATGCCCGAGTTTTGAGAAAGAAAGAGGACGGATTTTTTCCCCACTCATTTATAATATTAGCCCAAGGAGCTCGGAAGAATGGTGGGAAATGTTCTTCGAAGGCTCAAACCGAACAGTATTATTTAATCTGATAACCTTGCTCCAGGTCGTAAAAACAAGGCTGGACATGAAGGAACCAATTCAAGTGCCCAGAGCCGAATGAATCTTTACAGTGCATATGGCTTAGACACCCAGATTCATGTAGTTTGTGGAAATTGTGTGTAGAAGGGTGGTGAGGGAAATGGATACTAAGAAAGGATAAGGATATGTTGTTGTTGTTTGTGTTTTCTTGTCTTTTTTTAAAGGTTGAACAAACCATAAAAAAAAAAAAAAGCTTATCTTTGGATTCTGCATTGGCATGACAAACTGGCTTTGATTGTTTTATTTATGTTTTATCTCTGGCTGTTTATTTAGCTTTCTGCTGACTGCTCTTTGCTCTTACCCCACTTGATTGATGTTACTTGCTTCCTTACTTTCCTCTTATTATTCTGGATTGCTTCACTTGTCCTTCGGCCTTGGTTTTGGACCCTGCAGAAGACATTCATTTGCATGGGATTTTCTGGGAGCTTTTTCCTTGCCTTTCCTCTGGTATTGGATGTCTTTGGTTTCACGTGGAGTACTCTGGTGCCATTCTGTACACCCCTTCCTGCATCACCAGCATTCATTTAGAACAAGGGCTCTTCCCTTCCAGATACTCTAGTCAGGTTATTGATGCTGTTCACAACCTTATTACCCATTCCAATGATAATTCCTCTTAAAAGCCTGTCTTTCTTTTCAGCACTGAGTTTAGTGCCACCTTTTTGGCTGATCAGCTGATCAGACAGTGACATTTGTTCAAGTGGGGATCCTTTGAAAAGGGGATTTAAGGGCCCACCAAGGTGTAAATTGAAGGTGAGACTGACACATTGCACTCTGTATGGCCAGGGGAGAGAAAAGGACAATGGGCCTCATTCCGAGTTGGGCGGTAAGGGTTAACGGTCACCGGTAAGGAACCCAGTGCCGGTAAACCCTTACCGCCCAATTCGGAGTTCCCTTTGCGGGTCCCGCTAAGGGACCAGGGCGTTAATAACGGGTCCGCTATTTGCGGGCCCGTAATTAGCGCCTTCCCCATTCCCATTGAGCGCAATGGGGGCTCAAATGGGAATGGGGAATGATTGGTTGAATGGGGATTTACCGGGTCCGCACAAGTCGGAATGTCCCGGTAAATCCCCATTCAACCAGACCGGACCCGGTTTTGGAGGTAGCCATGGTGCTACCTCCAAACTCGGAATGAGGCCCAATGATAGGGTTAAACAAACATCCCATGTGAAACCAATTGACGTCATTAGACTGCACTAGACCGTACCAACAGGCAACTGGAAATAACTGCTGTTTGTTTTTTCTTGCAGTTTAGTAAATGCACAGAAACCTGTATGGCTGTAAGTACCTCCAGTCGAAAATATTTGCGACTGGACTTTTCACCACTGCGCGATCACCAAATAGTTCAGACCTTCCGTTTCAATGTGAGGGCGCTTCTGTGGATTGCATTTATGTCAGAAATGTTATCATTGTCCCTTCTGTATCTTTTCTTCTCTTCCCTTAAAATCTTTTATTAATCTTGCTATGACATTTGACATTTGCTTCTGCTATGTCTTCCTTAAGTGAGCGGAACGTCTACAAAAAAATAATTATGTTATTAAATCTTGCAACAGGTGATCAACTCATTTGCAATGCAACCGCTGCCAGCACTGCAGGGTTTCTCCCCTAGCACTGCAGGGTTTCTCCCCTAGCACTGCAGTGTTACTCCCCTAGCACTGTGCTCTATGTGTTAGTGACCCTTTTTTCAATGTAAACACAGATCCGGGGCCCACATCTCCTGCCATTCCTCCCACTCACGCTTTACCCAGCTTAGCAGCAGACGCAATAACACGGTATTCGCAAGGAGGTCATTATCATTTTGTTGTTAATGCCTTATGCTTAATGTGCCTCCCGAGTCTCCTAACTTCCACTTTAATGAAACACATGGCTAACTCCTTCATTTTATGGTGAGGAGAAAAGCTCACGCGAAATACTGCGCATATCTCTGCCTGGGTGGGGCGTTGGGGGGGCGGAGGATTAGGAGAGGAACGAGACACTGTCCCCCATGAAAGCTAATGTGGGCCCACGGAACTTCCTACTGGGTTTTATGGCACGTGAGGCTGTCTCATTTCCCCTTTGCATTACAGCTGTCTCGCGGCTTCCCTGACCTGTCACAGAGAGGAGACAATGGGCCTCATGCCGAGTCTGGCAGTAACCTGGCAGAAAAGTCGCCAGAATACCGGCAAACGCACCTATTGTTTCCGCCACCTGATATCTTGGCAATACCGGGATATTACAGGCAGCCGAACAACTGGTAAATCCCCATTACATGGAGTTGGGGATTTGCTGGGATTTTCGGCACTGCCAATACTGTTGCCGGGAATACCACCTATTTTATGCAGGTGGGGGCCTGAGTTATCTCCCACTCTTGGCTGGAGATGGGTCAGGTTACCCCCACCTGCCTACTTGTTCTCTGCATGTCCGGTAAAGTGCTGGTATAAGTTAATATGAGCACTTTTTGACAAGACTGGCTTGGTCATAATGAGACCCAACTTCCTGCATCATGGTTCTGAAGGTGGCCTAAACATTTCACAGCACGGCAGACTATTGTCTCGATCAGCCAATGGCCTCATTTCACTGAATACAACAGGGTGGTAGAAGTGATATCACGCAGTCCTTGCCCCCATTAAAGGCATTGTTGGGAAGTGACATCACACAATCCTTGCTCACCTCAAATCGATAACAATCTATATTGAACATTTAAGGCAACAGCATGTTCATTAACCGCCTGAGAACAGGCCCGTTCTTGCAGCTGCTAACACTAGCAAAACCTGAAGATAACTTACATGATTAGTTTTGGGGCAAGATAAGTTAAACACTGGTTGGTCGCTAAGCAATACACCGCCTTATGGTACATCAATACCTTGAAGCCTTAAACTTTGCAATCCAAATGCTGGACGATGCAGAGGGTAGCTTTGGGTGCAGAATTCAGTGGTCTTCAAACTTATTGGGTTGAGTCCCAACTTTTAGAGCAAAAAAGGTTGATTGCACACTCTCCCCCAAACAGCATAAGCACTAATACATTTTCACAATTCATGTCACATTTTGAAAAAAGGGGAGAAGCGCAAGGATGATTGAGCAAGCACTATCCAAGAGGGGAGAGGGTGAGATAAGGAAAAAGCAGTGTGTCATGCAGCAGAGAAGGGCGGGTATGTATTTGTATTTGTATTTATTTATTTGCATAGCGCAGCCATAACCCTGGGGCATCTGGGCGCGGAAATATACATGTTATACAGTCATGAATGTGCATATTATTAAAAATACGAGTTGATAAAGATAGCAATACATAATAAAAGGTAAGAGTAAAGCGTAAGCCTATATACAGGCTGTGGCAAAAGATATACAGATTATGAGATATGTACAGTAATGACATTAGGGGGACATCCCTCAATTATATGTAGGAATGCCTCTGTGCTCCATGATACAGGCTACAAGAAATGAGGTTCAGGGCTGGATTGACGGCAGCACTGCACGATTCCACTTTCACATAGAAGAAGAAGTCAACACGGGCACCCAGAGTGCACCCCTTATGCCCTTTCAACTCAAGTTTTCAGTGAGTGAAGCTTGCATTGAAAAGGCATAGGGGGTGAACTCGTGTACGTCCATGGCTTCAAGCAGACCACATAAGCAATACAGTTAAAGTCAGGAGTTAAACAGGCCACATTTTATGTTATGTTACTTTGCATTTATATAGCGCCTTATGTACCCTTGGTATGGTCTCAAGGCGCTGGTAGGTTGAACACCCTCAGGAACCGAAGTTCAGGTCAGCAGAGAAAATGGAGAGAGACAAAAAGTGCGTGTGAGCACTGGATATGTGTGCAGCTGGTGAGGCCTTCGTGTGATAGCTGCTTCTTAGCGGTAGGTGTGGATGTTGAGAGATCAAGAGTATCTGTTCATTCTGGCAGGTTGTTATCCAGACCGATTTTGGCTGCGTTAGGCCTGAGGAGAACGCCCAGTAATGGAGGGTGTGTAACCAGCAGTGTTTGGATAGGGTGATGGGGAGTATGAGGCGATGATGGTATGAGAATAGCTATACCGAATGGTGTCATAGTATCGCTGTGTTCTATTTGACTGGTGGTGTAAAGAAGAGGGTAAGCGTGGAGATGTGAATATGGTGGTTTACTTTAGGTGCTTGAGATCGAGCCCACTCCAATATTTCCATGTACTCCATCCGTTCCATGTACTCCAACTGTTCCATGCATTATGACCGTTTCAAGTACTCAAATCCGTTCCTTTCAATGCTCTTTCAAACGTTCCATGCCCTCCAAACCATTCCATGTAAGTCACGCCGTTCCATGCACTCCAATCTGTTCCATACACTCCAATCCGTTCCATGCACTCACATACATTCCATGCACTCACATTCGTTCCATGCACTCGCATCCGTTCCATGCATTTGCATCCATTCTATGCACTTCAACCCCTTTTATACACTCCAAGCATTTTCTGCACTGCTCCTTTCCTTCGTTCTACCCACATTATTCTTTCTCCATGCATCATCCACATACGTCATCTTCACACGTTCCATCCACTTAACTGGTTCCACCCATTTCATACGTTCCATCCACTTCACCTGTTCCACCCATTTCACCGGTTCACCCACTTCACCGGTTCCAAACACATCAGCCGTTCATCCATCTACTTCATCCGTTCTACCATTTCACCCGTTCCACCCACTTCAGCTATTCTAGATCAGTTCACCCGTTACATCCACATACTTCATCTGTTCTATCCACATACTTCACCCATTCCATCCACATATTTCACCCGTTCCATCCATATATTTCACCCGTTCCATCCATATGTTTCACCCGTTCCATCCACATACTTCACCCGTTCCTTCCACAGACTTCACCCGTTCAATCCCCATACTTTACCCTTTCCCTCCACATACTTTACCCATTCCATCCACATACTTCACCCATTCCATCCACATACTTCACCAGTTCCATCCACATGCTTCACCCGTTCCATCCACATGCTTCACCCGTTCCATCCACATGCTTCACCTGTTCCATCCACATGCTTCACCTGTTCCATCCACATACCTCACCTTTTCCATCTACATACTTCACCTTTTCCGTCCAAATATGTCACCCTTTCCGTCCATATATTTCACCCATTCCACAGTTCACTCATTCCACACAGGTCATACGTTCCACACAGATCATCCGTTCCACCCAGTTCATCCGTTCCACCCAGTTCATTCATTCCACCTAGTTCATCCGTTCTACCCAGTTCATCAGTTCCTCATACTCCACCCGTTCATCACCTGTTCTTCCAGATCCATCTTCAGTTTCTACCACCCACTTCACCCATTTCTTCGGCTTACTACACCCGATCCTTCAAACCACTTCCCACGTTCGCTCTAACCACTTAACCCGTTCCCTCCAACCGCTTCACCCGTTCCCTCCAACCACGTCACCCGATTCCTCCAACCACGTCACCCGATTCCTCCAACCACTTCCCCCGTTCCCTCAAACCACTTCACCCGTTCCCTCGAACCACTTCACCCGTTCCCTCGAACCACATCACCCGTTCCCGCCAACCATATCACCCGTTTAATCCACATACATCATCCGTTCCATCCACATACATCACCCATTCCATCCACATACATCAGCCGTTTGCTCCACACTCTACACCCGCTCCGCACTCTACACCCGCTACGCACTCTAAACCTGCTCCGCAATCTACACCTGCTCCTCCCTCCGCATTGTACACCTGCTCCGCACTCTACATACGCTCCATACTCTACACCTGCTCCGCACCGGCACCATACCTTAGATCTGCTCAACACCCTACATCTGCTCCACACTCTCATCCGCTCCATGCCCTCATCCGGTCTACACACTCATCCGCTCCACGTACTCATCCGCTCCATGCACTCATCCGCTCCACACCCTCATCCGCTCCACGCACTCATCCGCTCTATGCACTCATCCGCTCTACGCACTCATCCGCTCTATGCACTCGTCTGCTCTACGCATTCGTCCGCTCTACGCACTCATCCTTTCTAAGCACTCATCTTCTCTCCTCCTTCATCTGCTCTATGCACTCGTCCGCTCTACGCACTCATCTGCTCTACGCATTCGTCCACTCTATGCATTTGTCCGTTCTAAGCACTCATCTGCTCTACTCCCTCGTCCGCTCTACGCACTCATCCGCTCTATGCACTCATCCGCTCTACGCACTTGTCCACTCTACGCATTCGTCCGCTCTACGCACTCAGCTGCTCTACGCACTCTTACGCTCTACATGCTTCATTCACTCAACCAACTTCACCCGCTCCACTCACTTCGTTTATTCATCTTGCATTATCGGTTCAGCCTATGTCACTTGTTGCACGCCCTCGATCCGTTTCATGCTCTCCATCTGTCCCAAGCACTACCCCCGTCAGATGTACTCGAATTGTCTATTCTGTACTTTCCATTTATACCATGCACTCATACATTCCATGCCATCTGTCTGTGCATGTCTGTCATTTGTCGCCTGTATTCATCTTGCCATCCTCTTCACTTTATTCCTTTCGTCCATTTTGTTCCTTTCGTCAATTGCAATCATTTCAGCCATTTCATTTATTTCAACCACTTTACTGCTTTCGTACGACTTATTATTTTATCCACTACACTGCTTTGATCAACTTTATTAATTCTATTTTGTTTGTATTTTTTTTTCTTTTTTGTTTACCTTAAAGGTTATTAGTTTTTTCGAATTCTCGCTTGAGTCTTGATGTTGTATTGTTATTTGTTTTGTTGTTATTTAAAGTCTAGTAGTTTGGGTTAGTTGAATCGTTGTTATCCACTTTATTCCTCATGTCTACATTGGTGCTCTTGTCCATTACATTTCGTCCATTTCATTATTTTTAGCTACTTTACTGCTAGCGTACAATTTATTCTTTTTATTTACTTCACATGTTCGATCTCTTTTTGTTTAATTTTTGAAAACTTTTTTTTATTGTGTTTGTCCTTTTAGCTAACCAATAGAGGTTATTAGTTTTCAATTTCCCGCTTGGATCATGATGCTGCATTGCTATTTATCATCTAGCATTTGGCAAAGTCATTGCGATGCTGTTATCCAGTTTGAGTTAGTTTGAGTTTGGGGTCGGTTTTAGGGGAAGAGCCAAGTTTTCAGTAATTTGCGGAAAGACATGAGGTCTTCAGTGAGTCGGATGTGGGGTGGGAGTGTGTTCCATAGCGTGGGGGCCAAGGTTGAGAATGATGATCCGCCTAACCTGACTGAGTTCGTTTTTGGTATGACTAGGAGGCCAGCTGAGCTTGATCTTAGCGTACGTGCAGGGTGGTAGGGTTTTAGTTTGTCTTGAAGATATTGGGGTCCGTTTTTATGTAGTGCTCGGTGAGAAATGCATAAAGTTTTGAAGGTCACCCTTCGGGCAACCGGAAGCCAGTGTAGAGTTTTGAGGGCTGGGGAGATGTGTTCTCTTGGGCCAAGCGCTAGTAGCAGTTTGGCTTTGGCATTTTGAGCTCTTTTTAGTTTAGTCAGTTGGTATGCGTGGACTCCAAGGCATAGGGGGTTAGCGTAGTCCAGTCTTGATATAACAATTGATTGGACCGCAGAGAGTCTGTTGGGAAAGGAGAGGTATGGAAAAATGCATCTAAGTGTTATAAGGTGGTAGTGGCAGGACTTTGAGACTTTGCTGACTTGGCGCGAGAGTGTTAGGTCAGAGTCTAGAGTGCATCCAAGGTTTTTTACTGAATTAGAGGGAGTTGGTGGGTTGCCCATGGCAGATGCCCAGGGTAGTGGGTGTGGAAGAAGTTTGGTGTTGCCACATACCATGATTTCGGTTTTGGAGGGGTTTAGGCAGAGGTGGTTTGTGGTCATCCAGAGCTCTATGTCGAGGAGGCAGGAAGCAAGGTCAGGTCGGCAGTTGGGTTTTGAGTTCAGGATTTTTATAATTAGTTGAGTGTCATCAGCGCAGTTGTAGCACAGGATGTTGTGTGAACTAATTATTTGTGGGAGGGTGGCCATGTAGAGATTGAACAGGAGGGCTGATTGGCATGTTCCTTATGGAACTCCTGTGTCGACTGGTCGGGCTTGGGAGGAATAGGTGGAGAGTAGGGTTATTTGGTTCCTATTTTTGAGGAAGGATGCTATCCATTTGAGAGCGGTTCCCCGAATTCCTAGGGAGTGGAGGCGGTGAAGGAGGATTGAGTGGTTGATTGTGTCAAAGGCGGCGATAGGTCAAGAAGGATTAATGCTGCGCATGCCGCAGAGTCTGCCGTGTTTTTAAGGTTGTCCCAGATTGAGGTTAGGGTGGTTTCAGTTCCGTGTCGGGCTCTGAAACCTGATTGAGCGGGGTCTAGGAGGTTGTTGGCTTCGACAAAGGCATTTAGTTGGGAGTAGGTGGTTCGGTCAATGAGTTTGGCAAGGAACCTTGTGCTTGAGATGGGGCAGTAGTTTTTGGACTCGAGAGGGTCGAGGGAAGGTTTTTTTATTAGAGGTTTGACGTGAACTGTTTTTAATGCATCGGGAAAAATTCCTGAGGCAAGGGAGTCATTTATGATGGTTCTTGCGTGTTCTCCTGCGCAGATAGATGCAAACATTTCTTTGAGGGTTGTGGCCGGGCAAGGGTCCAGCGGAGAGCCGGATGGTTTGCGGGCTGAGAGAAGTTTGATAAATTGGTCAGCTGATATTGGACTAAAGGAGTCGAACGTTGGTGGGGTAGAGGTAGCAGGCGGTGGGTTGGCCGGGATGGATGATGGGTTGCCTGGTCGGTGTAAGAGAGCTAGTTTGTTGGTTAGAGCATTTGTTCTTTTGAGAGCTGTGGTGTAAAAGTGGAGAGAGAGTGAGTCGCACAGCGATAGTGAGGGGGTCGGGAGGGTGGTGATGCATGACGGTTTGGTGAATTTGGTGATGATTTTGTGAAGTTCTTTGCAGGGGTTTTTACAGTTTAGGATTCGGGAGTTGTAATGGGCTTTTTTTGCTTTCCGGATTTCGGCTTTGTACTGATGAAGGTGCTGTGCCAAGGTGGATCTGCTCAGGGGAGTTTTTTCTTTCCGCCATTTGCGTTGTAGGTATTTATATGGTTGTTTACTGGTCTTCAATTCAGGTGTGAACCATCTAGGGAAAAGGCTGCAGCGGGCTGACGGTTTCCAAGAGGGTGTGAGCCGCATTAGTGTGGTGTTGAGCCATGAGTCAAAGTCGTTGGGGGTTAGTTGATTGTTGGGTAGGCAGGTAGGCAGAGGAGACTGGAGGAGTGCAACGGCTAGGTCAGGACGGATTATTAGTTTCTTCCAGCATTTGCGTAGATTCGGAGGTTCAGGTTCGGGTACGGAAAGCGGGTTGGGTGAGCGAATGGAGAATGAAACAATGAAGTGATCGGACCAGATAATAGGGGTGGGCGAGTTTAGATGTATCCAGTTTTGGGAGTTGAAGATGGCATCAAGAGTGTGTCCTTTATATTGAGTCGGGCTGTTTATGTGGGCTTAGAGGTGAATTGCGTCTAGGCCGTCAACCATAGAGTGTGTCATAGGGTTGGTGGGAATGTCGATCCATATGTTGAAATCTACTATAAGGGTGAGGTTGGGTTGGGATGGTTTACTTGGAGGGTGGCAATATAGTCGCAGAGGTTGTTTGAGAATTGTCTATCGTTGTTAAATCTTATGATTTTGAAATGCACTTTAATCTACATATGTCTCTCGGCATTTAAAAATGGCACCTACCTCCACACAGATCTTCAACAATAGATAGTATGCAGAACGTGAGAGTGAGTCTCCCCTAGAAGCCCCTCCACCTCACAGCTGGAATAGGCTAGGAAGAAGTGAAGCCTCCAGGGAAAACCCCAAAAGGGGAAAAAACCCTGTGGTGGGCTGCTAGGGTGCGAGGACTCCTGTGGGCAGCAGTGGTGTCTTCTTAGTGCTTCACGGGAACTTAGTGCAGGCAAAATCCCCCTTCTGAAGAAGTCTAATGTAAATAGAATAAAGATTAAGAAGAGAGGAAAATATCACAAATGTAGAATAAATCTAGGACTGGAGGAAGGGCTTACCAGGGAGCCAAAGACAGATTCCTGATTACTATCAGCCAAGTCTATAGTGACAGAAAAGCTACAGTGCAAGGAACCTAATAGAGCAGAGGGTAATTAGATTAAGCGAAAAGTGGTAATCTTAATCAAGATAGAAACAGAAGACCAAAAGGCAGGGAATATATAGCCTTACCCAAGAACCCGTAACTCTGTTGACATGAAGGGGTATAACAATCCAGAAGACGTAGGGCAGAAGACTGCGGACAATTCCTATGCCTGCTTCCTAATGTGTGACGTTGCACAACAAAGTTTAATGGACCATGTGCAGAGTAGAACAGCAAACTGAAGAATGAATCTCTAGCAACGTAACGCTACGCTCCGGTCAAACCTTGAAAAAATGCTGATTGTTGAAAGAAGTAACTATTAGCCACGTACGTACGAACAGTCACTGAAATTATCTAACAACACAGATCAAAAAAAAGGAAACGGAAGAAAGTAAATTCAAGGGACTCCAAGAAGGGAGGTACAATTCAAAAGTAAGATTGAGAAGTAGGTAGATAAGCAAACTTACGGAGCGCTGTGCAACTCTGACTAGATGTTCGAGTCTCCGGATATGTGATTCCGGAAGTTGGGGGCGTGGCTACCCGCTCGCAATGAGAGTCGAGAAAGACTGAAGCATTGCCGGTGGTTCCCGGCTCCTCCATGTTGCAGGAGAAAACCGCATACATAGATGCCTGTAAAGGCCGAGACGGAGAATCCGTTAGAAGGGTTGTAACAATCGTAGGCAGTGGGTCTGTAGGTTATTAGGAAGCTGTGGGAGAATGACAGGGAAAGGGATAGTTTAACGAGGAGAGATTCACAGGAAGGAATGGAAGGTTGGTTGTCGATGATTGAGGCGTGGAAGTGAGACTTGAAGGCGAATGCTATTCCTCCTCTAGAGGGATGATTCAGTGGGATGAGGGAGTAGTTGGGAGGGGGGAGGCTTCGTTGGCGATAGGGGTGAAGTCATCAGAGAACCAGGTTTCGGTGATGAAGACTAGGTCTGCTTTGTCCGAGGCGAGGAGGTCAAAGATGCTGTGTCTGTTTTTTTCTACGGATTGGGCATTAAATAGGATGCAATTCACTTCGGTAGATGAGGTTGATGTCGGAGCTGCAGAGATGGGGGTGGGGTGAAGAGGGTGGAAACTGGTGAGCGAGGGGGGTGGGGTGGTTGATGGTCGATGGGAAGAGTGAGTGAGCAGAAGAGTTGGGGGGTTTCAGGTGGGAGTGGATGGACGCGTGTGTTGGGATTATTGGGTTTGGTGCTGTGCATTTTGAAGGTGGGGTGTGGGCCGTTATGAGTTTCAGTTGTGGTCGGTGAGAAATCAAGGGAGAGGGGTTTCAGGCAGGGTGAGACATGGGGGGACACATATATGACATATAGGGCTGAGTTTTTGATTGCAATTATGACATAGATAAGCTATAGGAGGGTGGTGAAAGGGGGGGACACATATATGACATATAGGGCTGAGTTTTTGATTGCAATTATGACATAGATAAGCTATAGGAGGGTGGTGAAAGGGGGATGAGGTGGTGGGTAGAGACAGGGGAGGCGATGCGTGGTGGGAGATTGAGGGGGACCAGGTATGTTTCCTCTTTAGTGTCTTAGTTGTGATTGGTGTGTGCGAGAGGGTTGGGGGGGTTAGAGGGGGAGAGGGATGGGGCTTCTGTTCTTGCTTGGGCTAGGCATGCAGTTTTTAGGGAGGGGAAGGAGTGTGGTCAGGGGGACGATGGTGGGGGTTGATGGGAAAAGCAGGGGGTGCATGATTGCTTGCAGGGTGTGTGTGGGAGGCTAGTGGGGGAGAGGGTATGATCATAGTAGGCTGATCGGTCAAGGGGTTTGGAGGAGCAGTGGTCTTAGGGTGGTTGGTTCGCCATCGTGCCCCTCTGGCTTGGTATTTGGAAAGGGGATGGGTAGGGGATGTGGTGGAGGGTGCGACGATTTGGGGAGGGGGGATGGGAGGTAGGGTTGGCAGGGGGGGGGTGGTGTACGGGCGTGGTTTCCGGTAGACCTTTGTGGATTGGGTGCACTCATGGTTAGTAACTGTGATACCACTGGGTGAGATTATTCAAGGTTTCCGGGTTCAACTAGACAGGGTGATATTATTCATGTATACTAAGTTTTAATGTTCTAATTTCAAACTTGGCTGCAGATATGCCTTTAGGCAGTTTTGAAATGTAGCTAGACCATATAGTATGCTATTGGTCAGACTATCTAGTTGTAACTACAGCTCAGTAATGCTGTTAGGTTGACTTTCTTCTAGCCAGCTGGGATAAGAGGTATGCTGTTTGGCAGATTTTCAAATGTAACAACACCACAGATATGCTTTTAGGTGGATTTTTAAGTGCAATTTACGGGGACTTTCTAAATACAGTTATGATACAGATATGCTATAGGGCAAACATTCTAAATTCAACTTTCAAATGTAATTATGCAATTATGACATATAGGGCTGAGTTTTTGATTGCAATTATGACATAGATAAGCTATAGGCAGATGTTGTAAGTGTGATTATGCCACAGATAAGCTATAGGGCAGATTTTCTAGACTTTGGCACAGTGACGTTATTAGGGACACTGACTAAATTCTGCTATGCCAAAGTGGTGTTGTTATATACACTTCTAAATTCAACTTTGCACAGAGAGGATATTAGGCACACTTCTAAGTTGAGCCAAGGCACGCTAATAGGCGCACTTCTAAAGTCAACCAAGGCACGCTATTAAGCATACTTCTAAATTCAACCAAGGAACGCCAATAGGCACACTGCTAATTTCAAGCAAGGCATGCTATTAGTATTAGGCACACTTCTAGCTTCAACTCTGCATAGAGAGGATATAAGGACCACTTATAAGTCCAACTGTGCACAAAGAGGATATTAGGCAACCAAATTCAACTTTGCACGGGGATGATATTAGGCAACCAAGTTTAATTTTGCACAGCAAGGATATTAGGGACGTTTCAAAATTCAACCAAGGCACGCTAATAGGCACACTTCTAAGGTAAACAGGGCACGCTATTAGGCACACTTCAAAATTCAACTTTGCACAGTGAAGATATTATGGATGCTTCTAAATTCAAGCAAGGCACGCTATTAGGCATACTTCTAAGTTCAGCTGTGCACAGAGAGGATATTAGGCAACCAAATTCAATTTTGCACATAGATGAATATTAGGCACACTTCTAAAGTCAGCCAAGGCACGCTAATAGGCACACGTCTAAGGTAAACCAGGGCACGCTATTAGGCACACTTCACAATTGAACCAGGGCATGCTGTTAGGCACATTTCTAAAGTCAACCAAGGCACGCCATTAGGCACACTTCTAAATTCAACTTTGCACAGAGAGGATATTAGGGACGCTTCTAAATTCAAGCAAGGCACGCTATTAGGCACACTTCTAAGTTCAGCTGTGCACAGAGAGGATATTAAGCAACCAAATTCAATTTTGCACAGAGATGAATATTAGGCACACTTCTAAAGTCAGCCAAGGCACGCTAATAGGCACACGTCTAAGGTAAACCAGGGCACGCTATTAGGCACACTTCACAATTGAACCAAGGTATGCTGTTAGGTACATTTCTAAAGTCAACCAAGGCACGCCATTAGGCACACTTCTAAATTCAACTTTGCACAGAGAGGATATTAGGGACGCTTCTAAATTCAACCAAGGCATGCTATAAGGCACATTTCTAAGTTCAACTTTGCACAGAGAGGATATTAGGCACACTTCTAAGTTCAGCTTTGCACAGAGAGGATATTAGGCAACCAAATTCAATTTTGCACAGAGATGAATATTAGGCACACTTCTAAAGTCAACCAATGTACGCTAATAGGCACACTTTTAAGTTCAACTTTGCACAGAGAGGATATTAGGCAACCCCATACAATGTTGCACAGAGAGGATATTAGACACACTTCTAAAGTCAACTTTGCACAGAGAGGATATTAGGGACGCTTCTACATTCAACCAAGGCACGCTATTAGGCACACTTCTAGGTTCAGCTTTGCACAGTGAGGATATTAGGCACACTTCTAAATTCAACTTTGCAACAGAGCGGATATTAGGCACACTTCTAAGTTCAGCTTTGCGCAGAGAGGATATTGGCAACCAAATTCAATTTTGCACAGTGATGAATATTAGGCGCACTTCTAAATTTAACCAAGGCACGTTAATAGGCACACTTCTAAGTTCAACTTTGCACAGAGAGGATATTAGGCAACCCAATACAAATTTTGCACAAAGAGGATATTATGCACCCTGCTAAATTCAACTTTGCACAGAGAGGATATTGGGCACACTTCTAAAGTCAACCAAGGCACGTTAATAGGCACACTTATAAGTTCAACTTTGAGCAGAGGGGCTATTTGGCACACTTCTAAAGTCAACTTTTCACAGAGAGTATATTAGGGACACTTCTAAATTCAACCAAGGCACGCTATTAGGCACAATTCTAGGTTTAGCTTTGCACAGTGAGGTATAAGGCACACTTCTAAGTTCAACTTTGCATCGAGAGGATATTGGGGATGCTTCTAAATTCAAACAAGGCACGCTATTAGGCACACTTCTAAATTCAACTTTGCACAGAGAGGATATTAGGCACACTTCTAAAGTCAACCAAGGGAAGCTAATAGACGCACTTCTTTTTTTTTTTTTAAACTTTTATTTTTATTGGCAGAGGTTCACAGGGTACAAACATCGGGACAACAAGCATATGAATCGAGTGGCTCGTAGAGCTGCTAGCGGGCCACTTTAACATCTTTACAACAATGATTACATTATTTTACAAACAAAGGAGGAGACAAGAGAAGATCACAATGCATGGGTGGATGCCGGGGATGGACAAGACTCCGATGCGGCATCGGACTGATTGTTGAGGTATGTGGTGAATTCACTCCAAATGTTCTTGGGACGAGAACGGGCAGGTAGCGTAGCCAAATAGTCCTCCTCGCAGTTCCGTGACCATGTGAGCAGGCCCAACCATCTCTGAGGGGTCGGAGGAGAGGAACACCTCCAGTTCTGGAGTATACACTTCTTGGCAATCATGCAACTTATATCTAAAAACTTTTTCAAGCGTTTAGTTTCCTCGGTGCTCCAAACCCCGAATAAAACTGCCAGAGGATCGGGATCAATAGTGGTCTCAGTTACTGCACTAAGTGTGTTCATGACCCCTTCCCAGAAATCGGACAGCTTATGACAAGACCAGAACATATGAAGGTGATCAGCATCTGTGGCCCTGCAGCGCGGGCAAAGGCGCACCTCGGAGCGAGCAAACCCAGAAGTCCTGTGAGGTGTGTAGTATAGCCTGTTGAGGAGTTTATACTGCATGGCCCGAAAGCGGAAGTTGAAGAAGACTCTTTTGGTGTGGAGACACATGCTTTCCCACAACCCATCAGGCATCTCCAGACCCAACTCATCAGCCCATTTGTTGCGCGCCCCAAGAACCGGAGCAGGGGAGGCATCCTCCAGGATGTGATACAGGGATGAGACAACGCCCCGTGCCCCGCCCGAGTTGGCAATGTACGCTAAAGCCGGGTCGTCTGGGGGTTCATCTGGGAAGGAGGGCCACATAGTGCGGAACGCAGTGCGAAGCCTGTAGTATTGAAGGGTCTCTAAGGGAGATCTAGTGTGACCCGGCCTCCAAGTCTGGGGATCTATAAATTTGCCCTCTGGATAGAAGTCAGACAATGCCCTATAACCCAAAGCCTCCCAGTGGCGGGTCAAGGCCACGTCGAGCGTGGGTTCCAGCCCCGGGAAGGCCCACACGGGCAGCCACTTGTAATACGGGGAAGTCCCAGCTGATGGGCTTAGTATGTGTGACCAAGCGAACAAGGTCGCGGCTATGGGGTCAATGGGGGAGTCCGGTGCATAGTGTCGGTGCAGCACTAGGGTCATCAGATTAATACCCGAGGATGCCAGCCGTTCCAGCTTGACGTGAGGGCGCCCTGGGGCGCCAGGGTACCAGTGGGTGGCGTACTGGGCTTGGGCCGCGATCCAATATGTAGCAAGGTCAGGAGCAGCCATACCCCCCGTCTGTACGAGAGTGCCATGTCAGTCCACTTCTTGCGCACCGCACCGGAGTGCCAGAGGAACTGTGCGCAGAGCGTGTGAAGCTTAGTGAAGTATGCCTTCCCAGGCCATAGGGGCACGTTACTAAAGGTGTACAGGAGCTTGGGGAGGAGGATCATTTTGATCAGGGACAGTCGACCCGCGACGGACAACGGGAGAGTGCGCCATCGTGAAATTTTAGTCTCAACTGTCCGCGCTACCGCGGATTAATTATCGGTGAGTAGGGTGGGTTTAGTGAGGGATACATGTACTCCCAGGTATTTAATACCGTTAGGGGCCCAGCGCAGAGGATATTCAGAAGTGGGGTGTGAGGTAGTTTTAGTGAGCGGGAAGATCTCCGACTTGGAGTAATTGATCGTAAAGCCGGAATGTGTACCAATGCGAGTGATGTCTCTCAATATGGGATTGAGGTGAGTTGTGGGATCTCTGATGTAAAGTAGGACATCGTCTGCATATAGGGATATGATTTCAGGCTCCTCTATCAATCTTATTCCCTTGCGAGAATGTCTTGAACGTACATAGTCCGCCATCGGTTCAATCGCCAGTGCGAAGAGAATCGGAGAGAAGGGGCAGCCCTGCCGGGTGCCTCTGAATAGCGTGAAGACCTCAGATGTAAGAGAGTTAACACGAACACGCGCCACAGGGGATGTGTACAAAAGTCTAATGAACCCTATCATGTTGGGGCCAACACCCATTGTCTCAAGGACCAGCCACATGTATTTCCAAGAGACCATGTCAAAGGCTTTCTGGGCATCCAACGTAACCGCTACAGCCTGGGCGTCTTGATCTATGCGGGACATGACATTAAACAGTCTCCTGATATTGTGGGAGGTGGACCTGCTCGGGACAAAGCCCGCCTGGTCCTCATGCACAAGGTGCGTCATGATTGGCAGGAAACGGTTGGCAATGATTTTAGCAAAGATCTTTGTGTCAAGATTCATGAGAGAAAGGGGTCTGTATGACCCACACTCGTCTTCAGGCTTACCCGGTTTGAGCAACACCGTGATTATCGCTTCCCGCATGGAGGGGGGAAGGATGGAGGCTTGTAGTGCCTCGTTCCATACCTCGAACAGACGAGGGGCCAGGACAGCTATGTGCTCCTGATAAAAGTCGGCGGTAAGGCCGTCAGGGCCAGGCGCCTTGCTTTTGGGCAAGTCAGAGATGGACGACACTATCTCGTCTAACGTGATCGGGGAGTCTAACTGGTCCCTAGTCTGTTGGGAAATTTCTGTAGTGGGGATTTGCCCGAGGAGTTCGCGCATATGCTGCTCGGTGTGCTCTGCGGGCTGGGAATAGAGGGAGCTTTAAAACTCAGTGAATGTCTCTAGTATTTTTGGGTCCGCCCACTGAGAGTCACCATTTCGATCTTTGATGGAGGAGATCTGTGTACGGCCCAATTCCCCCCTAACCAGGGTCGCGAGCGTTTTCCCAGGTCTGTCGCCCTCCCCATATCTCCTGGCGGCCTGGGGGCGGCTGAAATAACGGACTTCGGAGGTGGCCAGTGTATTATATACTTGGAGTTCGTCAGAGATCTGGGCAAGAATGGAGGGGTCAGAGCCGGTAGTGGCGCGTTGCTCAAGTTGTTTCAATTTGGTCTCAGATTGCCCCAGGGCAGTTCTAATGGCCTTCAGCACCCCGGCCTCCCGGGAGATGGACATGCCCCTTATATATACCTTGAAGGCCTCCCACCTAACCGCGGCGGTCGTATCATGGAGTGAGTTAAGTTCAAAGAACAACTCGATATCCGCTAGTATTTCGGCCTTAAACACGATGTCTTTTAGGGCCTCAGACTTAAAGCGCCAAGTGCTGACCGTTGGAACAGGAGTGCCCAGTCTCAGGGACAGTGTGATTGGAGCGTGGTCCGAGAGCGTGTGGGCCAGAATTCCCGCGCCCTCCACCCCGCCCATCACCCCACCGGAAACCAAAAACAGATCTATCCTGGACGAGCTGTCATGCACAGATGAGTAGTAGGTGTATTCGCGTTTCTGCGGGTGGAGAGTCCTCCAGGCGTCACAAATGTTGAGGGATTGCATATGGCCCCGTAACCTGCGCGCCGCGCGAGAGACTGCCCTAGGAATCGTGGATGTTCTGTCTAAGACAGTGTCCAATATAAGGTTTAGGTCTCCTCCCCATATAATGTGCACTCCCACAAAACCCAGGAGTATGGTGGCTATTGCGTCAAAGAATTCCGGTGAATCCACATTGGGGCAGTAGGTGTTGACAAGCAGGTATTCCCTATTGACTAGTGTGCAGTGTAGTATAACGTAGCGACCCTCGGGGTCGATGTAGCTTTTATGAAGTCCAAACTTAATTGATTTATGGATAAGCGTGAGGACCCCCCTAGATTGCGTGGAGTAGGAAGTGAAAAATCTGGCGGGACCCCAAGATGGGGCAAGTGCCCTTGGTATCAGACCATTGGAGTGTGTCTCCTGCAGTAGCAGGATCCTAGAGTTATGCCTGTTGACATACGCCATGATCTTGCGGGCTTTGGTATGGTTGCTCAATCCTCGAACATTCCAGGACATTATGACAGTAGGCATTTCAATTGTAGCCATATTCAACCGCAATATTCATCCTCAGTGAACATCCCAACCCGAGTGGGCGTGTGGGCTCCCGTAGTTAAGACAGCATGCGCGCTTGTGCCCCCTCAGTATGCGCCTCACGAAACCTTGTGTGCCTTTTGAAAAAACAGCCCCCTTCCCACCCCCCACCCGCACCACTAACCGTAAATCAGCAGTGTACCCATCACCCACCCTTAGCCACCCAAAGATAGGCCAACCCCAACCTGGCCAGAACTTCCAAAGGGCCCAACGGGGGCCAACCCATTCCAGCAGAACAGAGAAGAACAGTGCAATCGCAATGGGGTGCGCCGTTGCCACGCACTAGCACGCTTAGAGCCAACGGCTCTGTTACCAAACAAACAGTAGCAGTGGACTTCTAGCGCAAGTCCCCGCCCGCAAGCGGGAATGCGTAGACAGCATGCAAGCCCCTGCGGTTCCGCAACTACCAGACCAGTGTCAACAGTCGAATAGCCTCTACCCCATGTGTCCCCTGAGTGGGGAACTGGAGCGGTCCTAACGAGGCGGAGGTCTCGTAGTGGTGCCGTTGAGGGAGGAAAACATAACAGTTGGGCAGCAAAACATTACAATGTTGGTCTTATGTAAAGTGTCATCTCAGTCCCAAGGAAGATTAGGGCCTGGGCATTACAACCCAGGCAGTAACGGGTGCATAGACCATCACAGTGAGATATTGTAATTACAAAGACAGCAAATGCAGCGAGTAAACCCACTCCCCAACCCCCGTCAATTTTCATCAGCAATGACATCACCAGGGCCCTGGAGCGGTATCTCCATTTCAATAAATTTTGCCGCCTCTTCAGGGATGGTAAAGAAAAAAAGTTTGCCCCTGTGGGTGATTTTGAGTCTGGCAGGAAATAAAATGGCATATGGGACTTTGCGCTCCCGAAGCATCTTCTTGACGCCAAGGAACTGACGCCTTTCCTGCTGCACAGCCATTGAGAAATCCGGGAAGATTCGGATAGTATTAGACTCCAGGCGCAGCTCACCCTTCTCCCGTGCCAGGCGGAGGATGAGGTCCCTGTCCCGGTAATTGAGGATCTTGGCTATAATGGGCCTGGGGATATCGCCGGGCTTGGGGCGCGGGGACAAGGCCCGGTGAGCTCGCTCAACAGTAAAGTAAGGGGAAAGGTCCGGGTCACCAAGCAAGTCCTTAAGTAGACGCTCGACCGCCTCCTCCATTCGACCCTTCAGGGCGCTTTCAGGGACCCCAATGATGCGTAGGTTGTTTCTACGGGAGCGGGATTCCAAGTCGTCGCATTTGGCCTTTACGTTCTTCATGTCGCGCGACAAGGCAGCCACAGTGTCCTGTAGTGTGTGTATCACATCTTCATTGGTCGAGATCCGATTCTCGGCCTCCGTAATTCTGGAGCCAGCCTGATCGACACGTGTTTTGAGCGAGGCCACATTAGCATTGATGTCGTCAAGCTTCTCATGAAAGGAGGCAAAGTTTTTGGCCATCGATTCCATCATGGCAGTGAGATCAGGGGATGGAGCCCCGGAACTCAGCTCGGTATCAGGTTCCTCCAGCGTAGTTGATGCGTGGCCCCCCTCGGATCGAGGGACCGCCTTCGTAAATTTGTCCATGGCCCCCCCTCTAGCGCCGCTCTTAGAGCGATTCGACATGGTCGGTAGAAGAGAATGAGAGGGGAGATGCCAAGCTGAGAGTAGCCAGATACAGCGGCACGTGCTGCTACGGGCACGTAGGAGGTGGCCCAGTAGGCCTAGGTCGGTAAAGCCCCTGAGCCGGGAGGAGAGAAGACCATATGCGTGGGAATTGAGAGTATTTACCAAATGTAGGGCTCACCAGAGGGACCAGCAGCCCTCTCAGCGCAGTCCCCGTGGTGGTCTCCACCAGAACGAGCAGCGTGCAGTCCAGAAGAGGTTTGGGCGCTGAGGAGGCGAGGTGCGCAGTAGAGGTGTTGCGGAGCTGGAGAGGACGGCCCGGTGCGGTATAGTCCACCGCTAGTGGCGGGACTGCTCGATGTGGTGAGGGGTGAGCAGGACCAGGCAAGCGAGAGTCCGTTGGGTGTGGTGCAGGTCACCCACACGAAAGGAGGTATAGTACAGCTTAGACTCCTAGCAGGCCATCGCGCTGGGAAGACGGAAAGACACAGCCGCCCCTAGACCTCACCTCATAGTTCGCCTTGCAACAGGCTTCATCCAGGCAGGGCCGCCGCAGCGAAATGGTCTGCCAGCAGCCCCTCGATCTCGGAGGGAGAGGTCGCAGATCTGTGGGTCGCCTCCAGGGTCCGCAGTCGGGCGGGCGACGGGCTCCGCCGCGGTAACACTCCCGCAGGCCCGCTCAGCCCACGCCCTCAGCCGCGGCCCGGCGCGGTAATGTTCCTCCCACGGGAGGGGCGGGCAGGCGGAGACAGCAGGGGCTCCGGTCCAGTGGCAAAGAGGAGCCGCGCCCGAGACGCAGGCACGAACCAGCAGCGATGAGGGCGGCGGCGAGCGCCCACTCGAGGCCCGGGGCACTCGGGAGACGTCCGATGGCACAGGGCCGCGCCGCCGCCCGCGTAGCACGTAGGCAGATTACGGGCACCTGGTGTCCGATTTCCTCCGGGATTCGGCGTGCAGAGAGCCCCCAGCAGCAGCTGTCGTTTGTCCGAGGCAGGGTTACAGGATCAGGCAGGGAACCGCAGATGTAGCCGGGTAGAAGGCGGCTAGGCGTGGAGCTCAAACACTAAGCGGCCATCTTGCAGGCTGCTCAACAGCGCCCCCCTACTAGACGCACTTCTAAGTTCAACTTTGCGCAGAGAGGATATTAGGCAACCCTTTACAATTTTGCACGGAGAGGATGTTAGGCACACTTCTAAAGTCAACTTTGCACAGAGAGTATATTAGGGATGCTTCTAAATTCAACCAAGGCATGCTATTAGGCATACTTCTAAATTCAATTTTGCACAGAGAGGATGTTAGGCACACTTCTAAAGTCAACCAAGGCACGCTATTATGCACTCTTCTAAATTCAAGTTGCACAGGGAGGATGTTAGGCACACTTCTAAAGTCAACAGCGAATTCACGCTTTCTAAATGCAACTATGCCATAGACATGCTGTAGAGGCGGACTTCTAAATGCAATGCTACCACCGTTTGAAGATTTTTACAATAGTTGAGCTTCTAAATGCAATTATGCCATAGATATGCTATTGGGAGACTTACTGACTGACTGCTATTATGCAGAGTGACTCACAACAGAAAAGCTTAATGGGTTGAGTGGTAGGTTAGTATTGCGAGAAGTAATTGCTTCTGTCCCTGCGCTTGCCACACTTACTTATTGTTGGCTTCTTGCTTCTCCTGCGGATACCTGCAGATACTGCTTGGAGCCGTCTCAGTAGGAGCCGTCCTTTGCCTCTGGGTCCTTAGCCGATGGAGCATCCGGGCAGAGGCTGCCCTGGGGTGAGCCTTAATGTGCTCAAAAGAGGGCCAATCAGATCGCACAAATTCAGGGCTGGGGCGGGTGTTCGATGGACCAGGAAGCGGGAGCGAGGGGGTGTGGGCAGGAGGGCTTGGCGGTCTTTTTCTCTGCCGGAATGGGGGCTCAGGAAGGAGGACAACATCTTCTGCAAAACTTGACGACCCCACCTGATTGCTGCATTTTAAAACAAATTAACATGACCATGTCCCCAGCAGCTCTTTCTGACCACACCAGTAGCCTGTTGGCCTACTAGCTGTTTGAGCTGAGCTTGGGTGAATTGAAATGTCGCAGAGACGCCTGGGATCGGCCTTTCTCCCTGATGGTCAACCCGAGGGGACAGCAAACAATCCACGCCTGCTGCTTGCTGATTTATTGGATGCGAGAGAACCTGATTGGGGTGCACTGTGTGGTTCTTTGATTGGACACATCATTGCAGTATTTTCTCTGCCACTTGCTACACATTGTGAAGGAGCAAATGTTGAGGGGTATTTTTGTGAGCAAATCGAGTGGTTAGGTTTTGTGAATCAGCATCTTGGAGCATTTTGCTCAATTTCTGTGGTCACTACCCCTTTGCATTCTTTATGTGGTGTATTTACAAGCTTTCCACCCACTTTGAACATGTTTGGCGAACATATTGCACTTCTGTTTTGAACAGGCACATCTCTGAGATACGCACTCCTGAGAATGAGGGACATCTATTTCTGCCCCATTTGTAGTGCATCTCAGATTTGCACACTTATTTATTTTTGAGAATCTGGCCTGTAGTCTCTGCCATATAAGTGCCCACAATTGGTTGTGTGCTCTTAATGCCATACAGGCTATAGACATGCAATGTCTAATATGCACCCACACGCAAAACAAACCCCCCGATGACACTCACAAGTTACACGTCATCCAGTATAACAACCCTAAGCACTGCGTAGCAACTGTGTTACTCAACTGGTAAAATCCCTGCCCGAATGACCTGGACTAACCACCATCGAAATAATCTGGGCCCAACTCCAGGGGTACTTGAAATGTGTCCCTAATCCCACAAACAAAGCTGAACTGATTGATGGTATCATTAAGTTTTGGTCCAAGGTATTGACAACTGTCTGCGGACTATAGACCACATAAGGTAGGTCCTCCCTGTCTATCTTTGCATGAACATTTGGTTGTATTATTTTTGATATTGATCTATATTAAATTGGTTTTTGTATAGTTAGTAAATGGAGGGTCTGTTATTTTTTAAGACTCTGTAGAGCCCTTGGATTATTGGATGTAATTGACTTTAGACACACTCTTAAATATCGCTTTCACCCTGTCCTGTTCCCACGCCCCTGATCTGCAAATATTGCCCCTGAGTCTTGTCTCCTCTGCAGGATGGTAGTCTCTATATATGCAACTGAATCCACGGGTGATAGGAGGAAATGGGCCCGACCTGCGTATTGTATCCGCAGCTTAGTATGAGCATTTAGTATGGGATCTGGCATTCCTGCAGCAGTTAATTGGCTCTGTCAAAGGTGTTGCATGCCAAATTGTATCCCAGGGGAGAAGTCAGGGCATTTGAACACCCTTCTTGACTTGTACACCTCAGTCTTTCATCACTCTGAGGATTAAGTCTCTGTGTCTGTAATTTAGTAGCCTCGCTATGATAGTGCGAGGGGAAGCTCTGGGTTTGGACGGTGGTTGAAGGGTTCTATGTGCCTGTAGAGGAGCAGCTAATTGCCTCTATAGGAAGTCCTGGCCACTGCCCTGCCGTATGCTGGAAGCCTGAGATTGTGCCATGCATGACCAAGTAGTTGTGACTATTCCATGCCGAATGTTCGAGAACAGTTATCCATTGAGAAAACACTATCACATATATACCCAAAGAGATGTTAATCCAATGGAGGAGCACCCCGAAGAAATATGAAAATGAAAGAAAGAGAAGTTAGTGACATCACAAGAGAAGAGCGTGATGCACTGATAAGACGGGCTAAAGAAGGGAATGTATGGACCTCATAGAAGCTGATGATGAATTAAAGAATCAAGTAATCTTTGATGTGCAACAAGAAGACTGCACGCATGAAGAGCACTGCAGAAAATACAAGACGTTCAATAAATGTACATATGCTGCAACACAAGTAGATTAAGTAATCTTAGAAACTGGCTATAGTAGTGAATGGACTGCAGGCGGTGCCACATTATATAAAATCTGGACATTGGTGTCATATATTTAGTAAGCTCAAACCCATGAAGAGAAGAGCTGAAAGCTGTGTCGCAGCAAAAAATCAGCCAAGATCGTGGATGAGTCGGGAAGTTCTGTCTGGCCTGGTATCAAAGTTGAAGCAGCCAAGGCTGGTTATCTATTCTTGAAGTTAGTAACCATGAGATGCTGAACCATCCCTTGTTAAGGTGCAAAGAAAGAACACCATAGGTGCCAAGTTGTATTTATTTAAGGCAATTAAATGCTGAAGTATGGACCAAATCGTGGTCTCCTGTCACATGAGCCAAGGATGAAAATAGAGTTAAGGCTTGAAGGACCGGAACAGCGATTGTGCATGCTTGCACTCCCTTATATTCCCAGAGACAAGGATACTTTGCAAGGTCAAGTTCATGGGCAATCTTCATGGTGGAAGGCATGGGTGATGAGAGATGTTGGGCTATTTGGATGGGGAGGTACAGTCAAGTCCACCTCGTAGCACCTGGAGTCTGAGGTCAAGTGCTGCTAGTGAGCCAAATGTTCAAGAAGGGCACGAGCGTGCCAACCATTTGTAGAGGGCCATATAACAAAGGGCATTATAGTTTGAAAGCCAATGATATGTCGTGTGCTTAACACATGTTGAAGATGACCTGCACTAGGGGTGGGCATGAGTTGTCCACCTGATAGTAGAGATCCAATCATGACCCAACCCATTATAGAAAGTATACTTAGATGTTCCCCTTGAACGAATCACAACCCCTCATATGTTTCTCTTATTTTCCACGTAGTATGACATGACGTATGACACATTTTTACTATATAAACGTAATGTTTTGTATGAAATGCAGAGAGCTTGTGCGACGTCCATTGATGTCCGTTGTAACTCCCTGTTTTAGACAATTGATAATAAAACAGAAAAAGCTTTGCCATCTTCCTGAGTTGGTTCGATTATTTGGTGTAAAGAGTTACTCTGCTTCCCACCCACTGCATGATATGCTACCCACAAAAGGGCCTTAGGCTCATGCTCTTTCTATTTATAACTGCAGAGAGAACTGAGGGTCCCCAAAGATATTTCTTAACAAATCCTCCACAAATATCTCCATTGGGCCCTTAGATGCGCTTTCCGGGATTCACACTATACGGATTTTATTACGTCTGAATCTGGATTTGAGGCCATCGCACTTGGCCAATACTGCTGCTAGGTCTTTGTTCATGCTTTGGACTGATCTATCCATATCAGTTTTCTTGTCTTCGCCCTCCTCAATCCTACTTACATCCTCTGTAATATGGCCACTTTCCTTCTTTAGTTTGGTACTGATGGAGTTGATGTTGGTAGAGAGATCATCAAGTTAGACATTTATGAATCTGTTCTACTTTCCTTCTAGTATGAGTGTCAAATCTTAAATGCCTGGTTGCTGTGGTAACACCCTCTCTCCTGTTCGCCTCTGGGTATTTTATTATATGATCTGGACCCAGCCTGTGTGCTTGTAAAGGAGTCCATTGGCCCTTGTTTCTTTCCTGCATCTCTAGTAGTTTTGCTTTGCTTATTTCACTGGTATACAGAGGGCACTCCTAGTTCTTGCATACTGATGTCTCAACAAGATCTCTGGTTGTGGTAAGATCATGCAGGCTGGGCTGCCTCTCTCTATGGGGGTAGTTCAGCAGGTAGGGAGCCCTTGCAAAATATAATTAATGTGTTTTCTTCCTAGTGTTATTGTAGTGGAGTTCCAGCCCCTGTCTCACCTCACCTGCTATCCCAGTCGCCAGTGGGCACCAGCCTAATAACCCTTGAAGAAGAGACTGGCTTCTTCCTCATACTTCCTGACAGCCTTCTCACATCACATGTTCATTATATAGGCAGAGGAAAGAGCACAGCAAAGCAATCTTAGGTGCACATTATTTTTGTAGGTAGGAAGTGAGGACACCAATCATTGTTAGTCCCATCTCATGTTATAGGCTGAGGAGAGCAAGACAAAATATTTTTTGGTGTCTATCATATTTGTAGGTGGGACAAGATCACACCAAAACATTCTTAGACACATGTTCATTTTATTGGTGGAGGAGAGTGCGTGCTGAAGCATTCTTAGGCTAGTGTAATCTTTGTAGGCGGGAATAACATACCATTTTATTGGCAGAGGACAGCATGCCAAAGCATTATTAGGTGTACATAAGTTTTGTTGGTGAAACAAGAGTATGCCAAATCATTGTTTGTCACTCATTAAATCTATTGGCACAGTAGAGAGCATAGTAACACAATAAGGTTATGGGCGCAGAAAAGCATGCCAAAAAGTTCTTAGGTGCACATCATTTTTGTGGATTGAAAGGAAGTATGGCAAACCATTCTTAGTCACATGTTCACTTTATAGGCGTAGATGAGATCACATCTAAACATCATGTTGGTAGGTGGGCAGAGAGCATGCCAACACATTCTCTGTCTCATTTTAATTTCATAGGTTAGGCAGCGGATAGAGCATAAAATAAAAATTGTTAGGCACAAGTCAGTTTTGTAGGTGGGAAGAGAGCACGGCAAATCATTCTTAGGTCTATGTCATGTTTGTATTAAATGATCATGTTAACCAATTTGTAGCCACACATTTATTTTTTATAGGTGGGGGAGAGAGCACACCAAAGTATTCTTAGGCACTCATCATTTGTGTAGGTGGATAGACATGTCAAATTATCCTCATGTACACAATCATTATAAAGGCAGATGAGAGAGCAGTCCAAAACATAGTTGGGTGCAGATCATTTTTGTAGGTGGAAAGAGCACCCCAATACATGCTTAGTTATATGTCATTTTTAGGTGGAGGAGAGCGCAGCAAACTTTCTTAGTCATACTCATTTGAAAGGCAGAGGAGAGAACACAACAAAGAATCCACACACACATGGCATTTTGATAGTTGGGAAGAAAGCATGGAAAACATTCTTAGTAACATGATTATTTTATAGCGGAGGAGAGATCACACAAAAATATTATTTTTTGCATGACATTTCTGTAAGTGGGAAGAGCACAAGCCAACACATTCTTCATAACACATTATTTCTATAGCCTGAGGAAGGGGCATGCTAAAGCATTCATAATCCCCTGCCATTTTATAGGCACATCAAAGCAATTTGCTCAAATCAAAACATAACTGGAGATCAAGGAGCATGATTGCTGCCTAAGCCGAGGCTCCAGCTCATCCTCGAAGCAGATCTGAAAATGTTCCGGTTTCCCCACAGCTGTGGTGGACAGAACTCAGAGAGACTGGCCCCGTAGGGTGAGGGGTACAACCCGGTGTGACCCACAGCAAATTTAACCCACTATGAGAGGAGAACGGAGGGCCCTGAGGGAGAGCAGCAGAGAGACCAGGCCAGGCCTACTGGGACCGGAGCAGCCTCAAGTAGTTGCATGGTGCCAGGTCTGCCAACCTGAGGTCTCAGGGACTTCACCACTTGTAAAGGGACATTTGGCTGTCCTGTGATTGGCACGCCACAGGGGCTGGGTTTGAAGCTTCCAGCTGCATGGTTGATGCAGCAGGGAGCAGGCCTGAGGAAGGCGAGATAGCAGCTCCCGCCCAAAGTATAGCAAGACCAGGCGGGAAACCACAGGGAGACTGGAACGTTGGAGTTTAAGCGGAATGGCCCAGGCCTACACAAAGAGGAGGCTGTCCCTTCCCTGGAGGTCCTGGAGTGATAAGTAGAGCGGCAAGAGGAGACATAAGGACATGAGAGCCTGGCGCAACAGTTCAGGGAGTAGGGGCACATAGAGGTTCACAGGGAGGATAACACCAGGGGGACACTGCACTCACTTGAATGACTGCTGCCTGAATAATAACTAATGAACAGGCAGGGTACCAGTATCTCTTGCAGGCATGTTTCTGGTAAATGCCCTCTTCCCCCTCTTCCAATGCAGGTCATACGGCTCCCAATGCAATATGCCGATGTAGACCTGTGATTGCACACTGCACCCTGATGTGGAACCCTGGGTGGTGCTGCAGGAGTGAACTGCCTAAAGAAATGAAACTGGAATGCTTCACGCATAAATCGGCCCTCAACGACTCCTCTGAGTGGGACATATCTTCTAAGAATGGCCTACAGATTAGTATGGAGCATGCACAGAGAGGCCTCTTGTTTGTTTATCTCAGGAGTGAGGCTGAGTAGTGCCTAGTGCCCTCTTGATTACCTTCTATGCACTACTATAATAAGCCTGAGTGTTGTAAAATGTTATGCACAGGAGCACACAGTATGTCTGGATAACATCTGACTGTGGATTGAAGTGCGAGGGAGAGATTGTTCTACCAACTGAAGCAAAGTATGCCGATACATCCAGGGTCAATATCTACAAGGTCCCTGGGCCCCAATCTAAGGCAAAAGAGCACACACCAGCTCATGGGGTCCGGTCGTTTGTGAAGAACTATGGATCTTGTGACCTTATGTTGAGGAGCTACTTTTGCAATCTGAGCTAGAGCCCCAATCAATGACTCAGGTGCTGGGACTGCACTGTCTGCAGGTGGTCGCCTGCCTTCTGTGCCTCTGCATCCATCATCTCTGTGCTTCTGGCTTGTCCATCTGTTCTTGGTGCTTGACCTGTGTGATGCCATGCACCTGATATGCCTGTGCCTGTCTTGCTGCTAGTCCACCTCATGAGTTAATTGTGCTTTGTGCAGTCTCTGCGTCTCTCTCTCCCTTCCATCTCTCTGCCCTCTCCCCCCATGGTTCTCTCCATTTCCCCTATTTACTCAACATATTCTCTATCACCTATCCTACCTCTCTTTCAAAGTCTGGAAGGAAAAATTTCAAGAAATATCTCCTGATCGCCAAGCCAGGACTGACCATCGCTGTCAACGCTTCTTCCAGGCACACTGTCACTGACATCCACTTTGTCGCTCTCTCTCCAGACCTATGGACTCCCCACATGGTGTCTGTCCTCTCCCCCTTCTCTTCATTGACTCATTAATGGTGGCACCAGATGGGAAGTACTGTTGGCATGCTTCTCATCCTCTAGGTGCATCATTAATGTCTATCAGAATGTCACTGTCATGGCCCAGGGCTCTCAGCCCAACCTCCTCCTTCTTGATAGGCGTCTTCCATCTCTCATCAACTTCCTCCCTTCTTCTTCCATTCCTCCATCTGCCACCCCTCTTTCACCTTCTCCCCCACCAATGGCCGTACCACGTCTCTGTACACCTGATTGGAAGACCTTCAAATTTGCCAGCCAGCTTCACCTCAAAACCCTCAACTCGTGCTCTGCTGTTAAACACTGTTCTGATATTATATTTGTCTCCTTCTTGAAGACTCTGACCTTGACATTCTTGCTCTCACTGAGATGTGGTTCACTGCCAGCTCTGTGAATGCTTTTGACATACTCCACCCTGATGGCTACAGGATTCTCTCAAAGCCCATGCCTAAATGGTCTAGAGGTGGGGTGGCCGTGATCTTCCATCAATCGGTCCCTGCTAGTATCATTCCCACTCAGCCCTACTCTTTCTTTAAATGCCTCATCTGCAGACTTGGTGTCTCTCCAACCCTCTTGTTGATTCTTGCTACTATATACAGGACCCCTGGTCCGGTCTCCCTCTTCCTCCCTGAGTGGTCTGACCTCACCTCTTCTCTTCTTGCCTCCCACCTCCAAGTTTCTCCTCCTCAAAGACTTCAATATTCACCTTGATTCTCCTGATTTGGACACTGGACTCTTCCACAGCCTCTGTGACTTTCTCTGCCCTGCCATTCATCCCTTCGGTCTGACGCACTCAGCCAGACATGCCCTGTTGGCTCTAATCGCAACAGACATCCGCATCTCCAACCCTCGCACTACACCTCTCTCCTGCTCTGACCATGAATTCCTGTCCTCCCACCTGGATCTCTTAAATCCTCTGGCTAAGCCTCTACCTGCACTGTCAGTCTCCTTCTCCATCATTCGACCGATGGAGCGAGTCTCAGTTGCTACTTTTCCTGCTTTTGCTGCTTTTGCTGCCAATTTCATTCTCCTTCCCACTCCTTCCATGGACTCCAATACTGACTCTGCCCTTGCTAATCTTCACCTCTCTATCACCAACACTCTGGAAATCCTTGCCCCTGCCATTGGGATCTGCCTGAAGCCTGCTGAAAGATTAAAGAATATCGAGGTTTAATACTACATAATAGAAATACGCCAGTCACAAGGTCAAAGTATAATGTACATTTGTTAACAGGCAGCTGTCTGGCACTCAACACCCCACAATGTGTGCAAGCAGACACTGTGAGATGAGAGAGTGCTGAGCATTTCAAAAACACAAGCATTTATACAGGTTTTCCACAATTCCGGACACATCGTCCTCCCCTCTACGTGTAATACATTTACCCAGGGTTCATGGCCTATCCACATAACTAAGTCATGTTTAAACATATTTGAATAGTTTGCTGTTTTCCTTTAAACATTTTACATGTTTTCCAAATATAAGACACAAAGGTAACATTCCTTATTTTGCTCGTATTTGTCTATCATTTGTTCTTGAGTTTAAAGTCAGCTTAGTTTCAAGGAGCGAAAACAAAGAATTCTGCAAGAAGAGGCCGTTCAACTATTCATCATTCTACTTTGCTGTTTGAACGGAGAAGGCACCATTGGAACAGATGGTATCTAAATTACTGATTAGTACGGCTTTTGTTTGACTCCAAGGTTTCTCATTGTAGGACAAAAATCCACTTTAGCAGATTCAACATTCTTATCTACGTTGACATCATGGAAACAGTACAAAGTTAATTTTGCACTGCAGGAGCCAAAAACACAATTCTAAACATGGGACAGAAAGCAAGAGGCAATCAAAATGGCGGATAACACAAAATGGCGGCCTAGTCAGCCTGTTTCAGGTTCATTCAATGCAATTCATAGTGCGATTTGTATGTGCTTAGGCCAATCGTTTACTATCAGGTGGTATTCATGCAAAATATACTTTTACAAACCCTCCTTTTGGCCTAAGCCAAGAGAATTACTCAAACATTAGCATCATCTGGTATCATCATCAGAGCCTCCTGAATCACTATCTTCAAAAACATTGATCACCATTAATTCCTTTATGGCTATGTCCTGCATTACCAAGGCATTAGTAATTTTTCCCGGCATATATCTTAGGTTCTAGTTTACCAACTGCTTGTGCAGAACTTCCCCCTATCATGGAACAGATGACAGGAAGACACTGCACTGTATGCAACAGCAAAATAGTACAATGCCAAGGATAACTGTCAGAACTGCAAAGATTTTCCAGCCCGAAGATCGTAGCAAGTCCCAGAACCATGCACCAATATCCCAGTTTCCCTCTAGAATGTATATATCCATACCTAAGGTGTGCAATTTCTTAATTGCCTTAAATATGGTGGGGGAGGAATCCGATACAAAAACGCAACATGCAGATCCCACCATTTTGCACACTCCACCATGCTCAGCTAGAATGATGTCTAGCACCATCCTATTGTGGAGAGCCACTAATCTAATAGCCTTTTGCTCTAGTGTCATGTTATATAGGATGTCAGTAGTTTCATTGATGTTTTTTTCTAAAACCATTGCCAATTTTCTAATATCTTTAGAGTTTATAATCTGTCCCCGAAATGGTACAAAGGATTTAGCAACGTCACCCAGAATCTGTGAGGGAGTGTCACCATCCTCATCCCACCTGGGGCGAGTTCTAGAAACCTCAGCAGTGGCGGTGACATATACACCTGGTAACAGTATTCCTAAATAACAAGTACCCTCCCAGTCTCTTGGCAACCATGGATACACTTCATTTCCGCAAACAAAGTAACAGGATCTCCTACATACATAGGTCTATCCTCAGTGGTTAGTACAGCAGTATTCATGCATCCCTCAAATGCACCCTCTCTCTGTATGCAAAATGGAAAAGAGTGTGGACTATGGTTAATGGTATAGGAAGGAGCCATGGTAATCTTAGATTTGAAAGGTCTGGAGAGTCTATCAGAAAGCTTAATAGAAGCAACATTTAGCTTGCTCCTATCTGCAAACAGAGAACATCTTAAAGATGCTAAAACTCGTTTTCCAAACTCATTGAGATTAGTCCCATCTAAATTCCCAGTGACACTATCGTTCCGCCAGCCAAAGAATAATGGCCCAAGTGAAGCATAGCAAGCAGTAGTTAGAGGGGGAGGATGTTTATACCAGCCCAATCCTTTTTCCCCATGTTGTGGCAGATGTGAACATATCCAACAATTGGTCTTATTTAGAATGGCATGTGTGGCATTCACAATCATCAAGAGGGTGCTGTTGTGATAACCCCCTCTATGTTGGAGGTCTTGAGGACGAAGAGTGTGCAAATGCACATATGGTGGAGACACAGTGGGGACACTTGCAGTTGGCAATAAAATATCAAGCGGATGTGCACCCTCCAGATACCAAAACCCAAATGTTAATGTAATTACAATAAAAGTTGTTATTGTGATCAGTACCCATTTGGTCCTCGGCGACAAAGGCCCTCAATGGGCGGATTCATCATCAGCAAAATGATTAGTATCCTTATTAGTACGAGTGGTCCTTAATATAGGCATAGTTACTCGGCGTCCATTAAGAAGTCTCGCTTTAAGGCTTTTTTAGTTCATCCGTGGGTGGCACTTGACCACGTGGCCTATCTTGGTTGAAGGTAACTCTGCCGGTCCCTACCTCCTATCGTATGCAGCAGAGGAATGACTAGGGACTGGCTCAATGTTGGTTTCTTGTGGGTTTATTTTGGGTACAGAATCCTAGCTGCACTTTCTTATTCTATTTACATTAATGTAATGTCAGCAGGCCCTAAATCTAAGTCCTGTTCCGTGGTCGCAGATTGCACCTTAAAACTCCAGGTACAGAATGATTGGGGAACAAAGTTAAACAAGATTGATCGACAGTGAAGAAGAAATTGAAGAAGATGAAGCAATCTCCCCAGGCACCACGGGCTCAGGAAGGACTTTCGAAGAAGAAGCAACAATCTTCCCAGGCCTCACAGACTCAGGAAGAATTTTCATGGCACCCTCTGTGTCACTCAAAGCAGGCTCGTTATGAGCATCAGGATCATCATTTCCCTTCTCCTGTCCTTCGTCATAGGGCAGAGGAAAAGAAATCCTCTTCACATGTGTCGCATGGATCCAGTGTTTCTTTCTGGTCACTCGTCCTGCAGTTTGTGTAGCCAAAAGGATCTAATGGGGTCCGTTCCAACGAGGTGCAAGGCAGGTGCCCCTCTCAAACTTTTTCACCAAGACCCACTTACCAGGTCAGAGTCGGTGACCTGGACCCTCGTATTTTTCAGGGAGGGCTGTTTGTACCTGTTGGAGAATCAAACGCAAGTTTTGAGTCAACTGCTCACAATAATCAGACAAAAGCGGATTCACAATATCTTTCAACTGTTTGGGCCTCAGTGCATTCCATGCGCTGGCTGGTCTCCCCATGACAATCTCATAGAGGGATAGCCCTGTCTTTGACTGTGCAGTCGTCCGCATAGATAGTAAGGCTATTGGCAAAGCGTCCAGCTATTTCAGATTGCTGTGCGCATACACTTTAGCGATTTTATTCTTCAGAATTCCAGTATGGCGTACCACAAGTCCGTCACTCTGAGCATTTCTGGCCAAGTGGAACCATTTATCAATCTGTAATCCCGCACATACTTGCACGATGACAGCAGCGATAAATTGTGGGCCATTATCAGACCAAATTACTCTCAGCAAGCCAAACCTAGGAAAATATTCCTTAAGCATGGTCTTTGACGTTGACATTGCTGTGGCGTCTTTCAGTGGAAAAGCCTCAACCCATTTACTAAAGGCACAGATCACAACCAAGACATATTTATAGTTTTGGCAATGTTCCATCTCAATGAAATCAAAATGGATCACCTCAAATGGCATGGTGGGGGGACCAAAACTGCCCTTCTGTGTCAGTGTTCCCGTCCCAATGTTATGTTGCAAGCATATCATGCAACTCTGGACCAAATGTTCAGCAGTTTTCTGGGTATTAGTGTTTCACCAGATGGGATCTAATTGTTGACAAATCTTTTTAGCACATATGTATGTTGGGTCTTTAGCCAAGGTGCCCATAGCAGTGACATAGGCATTGGGTAGCATCCATCTTTGCTTCTCATTATCCACCCAACATCCCTCATCGTTTAGACCCACTGGGCCGTCAGCCAACTGTTTGATTTCTTCTGGAGTAGCTTCAGCCTGAATTTCTTTTACACTGCTAATCCCTTCACCCATCATACAAGTGTCAGTTACCCATCTTGCTGGATTGAGCATATACATTTTTTAGTGCAAATCAGTAGCAGTCTGTCTGGCTATTCTGTCAGCAAAAGCATTTCCTTTTCCTACATTGTCCGTCACTTTCTGGTGTCCGGTGCACTTCATTATTGCTAGCTGTGTAGGAAGCGCAAGTGCTGACAGCAACCGGACTATCAGATTGCCATGTTGAATGTTTGTTCCATGTGAGGTCATGAAACCTCTCTCAGCCCATAGTCGGCCAAAATTATGAACCACCCCAAATGCATATTGGTTATCTGTATATATGTTTACACTAAGCCCTTCAGATATTTCACAAGCTATGGTTAGCGCAATAATATCTGCACCTTCCACATAATTAAGCAGAGATTGTTTACTTTCCACAACAGTGTTTAATGTGGTGATTGTGTAAGCAGTGGTGGATGTACCATCCGGAAGTTTAAAACAGGAGCCATCACAGAAAAGCTCCCCTTGTGGATTCTTTAAGGGTGTATCAATTACATCAATTCTGCCCTCAGTTTCTTGTTCTGTATCATAGAGACAATCATGTGACATCTTGTCACTGCAATCTGTCTCTTGTGGAGAAGGGAATAGTTCATCCGGATTCAAGGAACAACATCTCTTAATTTGGATATGCGGTGCAAATAGAATCAGCTTGTACCTTGTTAATCAGGGTGATGTGAGATGTTGATTCTGTGTTCTGTTTAATAGAACATCTACGGAGTGGGATACTATCATGGTTAGAGAGTGACCTAAAACCATACCCTCACTTTGTTTCACAGATGCAGCAGCAGCTACAGCTCTCAAACACATTGGCAAAGTGCATGCAACAAGGTCTAACGTGGAGGAGAAATAGCTGCACAGCCTATTCTTGCATCAATGTTCCTGTGTCAAAACAGCCAAAGCACATCCATCACATTCATGCACATACAAAACAAAGTGTTTTTCACAATTTGGTGTGCCCAAAGCTGGTGCTGAGCACAGCACAGCCTTAAGCAAATCAAAAGCATTCTGTCAATCCATGTTCCACGGTAAAGGCAAAGAAATGTCCTTCTTTGTCAATTCCAACATAGGTTTTATCAAAAAAGAAACATTCAGGATCCACTGTGTACAATATGAGGCTATTCCTATTAAAGCTCTGTCCTCCTTCTGTGTATTTGGAACAGACATATCAGAGATGCGTTGTATCCGTTCAGGTGTCAGTCTTCTTCCCTCCTTTGACAGGAGATAGCCCAAATAGGCGACCTCCTGTCGACAATACTGAAACTTCTTCAATGAAGCCTTATGCCCATGCTCTGCTAAATGAATAATCAGAAACATGGTGCCCTCTTTGCAAGCATCTTCAGAATAAACAGCTGAAGTAGATCATCAACATATTGCAACGACGTGCAAGTGGAAGACAACTCAAGCATATCAAGATGTTCCTTTAATGCTCTACTATAGATACTTGGACTCTCAGTATACCCTTGTGGCACACAAGTAAATGTGAACGAGTGTCCCCCTAGGGCGAACGTGAACAAATACCTGCTTTCAACATGCACACGAATACTAAAGAAAGTGTTTATCAAATACATGACACTAAAATATGTAGCTGTGGCTGGAGTCATAGTTAGAATTGTGGTGACATCAGGTACAATCGGAAACTGTGGAGCAACAACCTTATTAATGGCGCGCAAATCAATAATAAAACAAAAAGGAATCGCAGCATCCCCTTTTTTGTAAACTGGTAAAATCGGACTATTACACACGCTCCCTGCATTTTCCTCAATTACACCTTGGTGTACGAAATCAGAAATAATACTCTTCAAAGCCTGTTCACCTTCAACCGAAATTTGATATGACAGGATACGTAGCAATTTAACGCCTGGTTTCAACACAATTTTAACAGGCTCAATTTGTAAAATTCCAACACCATTATCATTAACTGCTCATAAACATGTCGGAACCTTATTCATTTCAGTTGGTAAAGGCATAGATGCAAATTGTGGGACAGAAGGTTGTTGGGGTGAAATAGTTAAGTACACTCTATCTGGAGAACAGTAAATCACAGCATTCAATGTCTTTAATAAATTGACAAGAATCACTGAATGGTCCCGGTGAAATTGGTACCAGCCGAGAGACCGGACAAACCACTGGGGTACCAGAGACCCCTACAGCTCTACCCTGGATTTGGAATATCTAGAACCTGTGAATGGTCAATAGAACACTTCTGTGCTCCTGTATCTATCAAGAAGAGATGATCCCTATTCCCCACATTCATTTCAACATTGGGCCTTTCTGATCGACGGGAATAGGTACCGGTTCTTGACCCTGCTTCGGGCTGTCCTAACGGAACAGTATATTGCAAAGGAGAAATCTTCAGAAAAGTAGACATTTGAAGGAGTATCAAAAATATTCCCACTATTAACACTCTGTTGCTGACTATCTTGTGATAGTGTCTGTTGGTTCTGTGCAAACTGATATCTACCAGTACCCCCTATCCCAGGACGGCCTCTGAATCGTCTACTCATAGCATCATACGTGCTATTTGATCTCCGCTGAAGGATCGGGCATTGTGCTCACCAATGACCCTCCTGTCTACAATATGCAGACTGGTTTATGTGTACGGGACCCAATTGTGCACCACCCTGTGGTGTAAATTGACCTCTCAACTGTGTATTCCCACCTCTGGCTTCTCTAGCTATCTTCTGCAATAATACTCTAGTCTTCAGGTCTCCTTTCTTCTTTTCCACCTTCTCCTTCTCTGTATTAACCCTATTTTCATAATAATGAACCATGTGTAACACTTCAGATTGTGATTTTGCTTGTCACACTCTCTCAGAAGTCACGATCTGTGATTGGATTTCTGGCAACAATCCACGCACAAACATATAAACAAATAGCCTCTTTCCTGTCTCTGTACTTAAATCTTGACCACTAAAATCTGAAAATACTTGCTCAAATCTGTTAAAATACTCTGTTGCACCTTCTGACTTCCCCTGCATGCAAGCCGTAAGCTTATCCCATATAATTCTTTTTTGAGGAACCAGAGTTTTTAATTTAGTCACTATTCTGTCTGGCAACATCAATATCACCTGTGGTGATTTTTCACCGGCATTCCTTTCCCCATCAACTCGTACTAAGGCATCCCATGTATCACCCATTCCTGCCTGATAATCTACAGTTCTAATCTGCTTCCACAAATCAGCAGTAAGGATCACGGGAAACAACAAATCTATATCACCCAGCATGAAAACTGACTAATGCAAGACAGATTCAATTTCTTTATAAAATCCTGTAGGATTCTTCCAAGTATCTGGAATTGATTGCCTAATGGTATTCATTTTGTGTCTAGAAAATGGGACATGAACAGGTGAATAGCTGGAATCTCTACTTTCAGAACAAATGTCGGAGGAACCTCCCTCATCGGCAATTGTAAAGAAGGCAAATCTGAACGTCTATTTGTGAAAACAGAAACAAAATATTGAGGCTGAGTAGCCCAAAAGGAAATACACCAAACACAGGTTTCAAAGGAATATACAAATACTTTATTCTCTATCGAATACAATTACAAAACAGTGCAAAGTCAGATAGCTCTCAGCCCTCAGTACAACACAACGAACTCCTGCGTGGTTCAGTGTGTTCAGTGAGAGACTGTACATTAGAATGCATTCGCTTTTTATACATTTTGTGAGCGCTATGGCCAACCCCTCTTCGGGTTAATATTCTACTTTATACATCACCAATTCTAGGGTTTGTTGCCGAGTCTCAAATAACTGCATCTAACTGGTTTGTTCTTTATTACATGTAACAATAAGTGTATGCATTAACTGTGTATTCTAAGTTTCGTATTGCAGGTCTTCTTAAACATTAATACAATATAGTAAAACAGATGTTCCTTGTCCAATGTGTAAATACATTATCATAATACATACTCGTGGATTGGTTTACTTGCGCGAGTAATCCTTTTACACATAGGTCAACGTAGTATGAGGTCTCAGTTCATGACCTCAACAAGTAGCCTGCAGGCAGATTACACATTAGCGATGTATAGGGGTCAAGACGGCCATGTTGTATTTTGCAATGACATCATCCACCATTTTAGCTCACAGGGTGACTTTTCCACATAAATCCTAAAATGGCGGTTTGACCTAAAATGGCAGCCTACATAGATTAAAGGTCAGGACCTTGTAACACAGATCTCGCAAATGACTTTCGAGCAGCTTGGTGTAGGCCAATATTAATATATTTATTACAATAGGAGGCACCATATACTTTTTATTCGACATATTAAGCAACAAGGCTAAATCAAGTGACAAAGAAGTCAATGCAGTATCGGGCAAACATGCTCTTTTATAAATAACCATCAAATCCGCGGGACAACATACCTTTTTCCTCATAAATTCATCTTGTAAATACTCAACCATCACCTGTAACACTTTTCTTTGCATTGCAGGAGCACACTGTCTAAACGTGTCATCCACTTCAATGGGAGAAATTGAAACAACCGAAATCCATCTAAGAGCGTCTCTTGTGCAAATGCGCATTTCTTCACTCATTGGTTTCAATGGAGGAAGACATTGCTTCTGCACATATGAAGCCTGCCGTCCATCATCATCCATCTCATCTTTCTGTAACCCATCTAGCTCCTTTTTAAACTCAAATACCTTCTCTACATTCTCATATAAGTTCACCGCAGTGTCCCTTGAGTGGGCAAGGACATTCAAATCCCTCAACCCCTGTGAGACATTCATGTCCATCAAATCAATCAATATATCAACTAAATACGTTCCCATCCATTCTATCAAAATTTTCTTTTCAGGAATAACCCTTTGATCAGAAATCACAACTAAAACAGCCGATTCATCACCCTCTTCTATGTACTTTTTAGCCCACGTTTTTTTAGATACTGTGCCACAAATCACTATTATTGGATCAGCTCCCGTCCCTTCAACCACCACAGGTGGAGCAGAACCACCTGGCAAAGAGAGTTCACACAAATCTTGTACAATAAGTAGCAGAGGCAATACCGCTGGCGGTGCAGATGGAATTATGGGGACGGTAACTATTGGCACGGGTGGAGATGCAGGCGGAGGAACAACAAAGAGGAACAACAACGGGAGGAGGAGGAACAACAACGGGGGAGGCACATGAGGAGGCGGTGTAGTTGAAACAGTTCTACGCTCATTCAATAATTTATTAATTAACTTTTCTGATGTATGAAAATCCTGAGAGGGATATATCTTTTGCGCATCTAGTTGGAATGCCCTATCCATACCTCTAATGGATTCTGACTGTTTCTGCTGGTCATGCAATAATACTTTCTCAGCATTTGTCATGTGTCTATGTGCTTGCTTTTGGCTACGTTTGAGTTGCTGCATAGCTACCTTTCTCCAATCTTTAACTGCATCAAATGCTGCAGGCCTAACCTTTTTTCTCAACAATACAGAATAGGCAGGCAATTTCAAAATTACCATAAACTGGCCACTGAAGTTCAGAAACATGTCTGGTCTGTCTGTGCCAAATGTTATTAAATACGATAGCTCCCAGACCATACTTAAATACATTAAATAAGCCAGGGACCCTTTGGGTGGTGCCAGTTGGCCTTGTTTCAAAGATTGCCTTTCCCTGTGGAATAATACCCTGAAACAGAATGACAATTTCCCAAGCATAGTTAAATCGCAATCTTACCTGGCTTTGTTTGTTTGTGCAGAGGCAACACTTGCAACAAATATCACAATTTTTTAGGAATTGGGGTCTGACTCACCTGATTTCAATCATTCAAAGAGTTTGATAGGACATCAAATTGTCGTGGCTGGCGTTTTTCGACAAACAGGCCTCAAAACAGCGACCCTCATCGCGATGTCCTGCTAAACGCTGCATCATCGTCCAGGGATCAGGCTTGCGGTACTGCAGAGGAATCGTATCTCACTTTGCAGGGGCCCCCGTCACTCTCTGATCCCCGTCCGGTAGACTCAGCTTCGTCTAGCGATGTGACATCAATCTTGAGGGTCCCTATTCGGGTGCAATCTGAAATATTAAAGAATATTGAAGCTTAATACCACATAATAGAAATACGCCAGTCACAAGGTCAAAGTATAATGTACATTTGTTAACAGGCAGCTGTCTGGCACTCAACACCCCACAATGTGTGCAAGCAGACACTGTGAGATGAGAGAGTGCTGAGCATTTCAAAAACACAAGCATTTATACAAGTTTTCCACAATTCCGGACACATCGTCCTCCCCTCTACGTGTAATACATTTACCCAGGGTTCATGGCCTATCCACATAACTAAGTCATGTTTAAACATATTTGAATAGTTTGCTGTTTTCCTTTAAACATTTCACATGTTTTCCAAACATAAGACACGAAGGTAACATTCCTTATTTTGCTCGTATTTGTCTATCATTTGTTCTTGAGTTTAAAGTCAGCTTAGTTTCAAGGAGCGAAAACAAAGAATTCTGTAAGAAAAGGCCGTTCAACTATTCATCATTCTACTTTGCTGTTTGAATGGTGAAGGCACTATTGGAACAAATGGTATCTAAATTACTAATTAGTACGGCTTTTGTTTAAGTCCAAGGTTTCTCAGTTTAGGACAAACAATCCACTTTAGCAGCTTCAACATTCTTATCTATGTTGACATCATGGAAACAGTACAAAGTTCATTTTGCTCTGCTGGAGCCAAAAACACAATTATAAACATGGGACAAAAATCAAGAGGCAATCAAAATGGCGGATAACTCAAAATGGCGGCATAGTCAGCCTGTTTCAGGTTCATTCAGTGCAATTTATAGTGTGATGCGAATGTTCTTAGGCCAATTGTTTACTATTGGGCGGTATTCATGCAAAATATACTTTTACACTGCCTCCAAGCACAACACCTTGTATGACTCTGTCCTAGCCTCTCTGAAACGCAAGTGCAGAGTTGCTGAACGGAAGTGGCAGGCATCAGGCACATCCTCTGACAGACTGGCCATTCCCCCTGCCCCAAAGGCAATACAGACTCTCCATCAACTTGAAGAAGAGGGGCCATATGCAAGCCAGCTTCTCTGGGGCCACTAGAAACACGGGCAAACTGTTTAAAATCGGCAAGGAACTCTCCAATTCTACTGCAGTCTCCACTTCTCCTATGCCATCCCTGACCGTCTGTACTTCACTGGCCTCCCACTTCTTAACCAAAACTCAGGACATCCTGACCTCACCCTCCTCTACTCCCCTACCTCTTCCCTCCACAGCTCTCAGGCCCCCCTTCGTCCTCATGTCACTTCCCTTTTTTTCTCCTCTTTCTCATCCATAGCACCGAATGAGGCCTCTAGACAAGTCCACTCTATGAAAGTCTCCTCCAAACTGGTGCTCCCCTGCTCCTCCAAAACTATCAAGGACATCATTGCCTCTCTTGCACCAGACCTGGCTGATTTCTGTAATCATTCCTTTGCCACTGGCTCCTGCCCGGTACCCCTCAAGCACTCCATTGTGCATCCTCTTCTATAAAAGCCTTCTACCGACCCCTTCTGCCCCGCTAACTACCACCCTATCTCCATTACCCCCTTCCTGGGCAAACTCCTGGAGAAGCTGGTCACCTCTCAACTGATCCAAAACATTGAATATGCTGGTTGTCTCCACGACCACCAGTCTGGCTTTAGAGCAGCAAGGGGCATGGAAACTGCTCTTTGCAACCCAAGCTCCCTCCTTCCCTCCTACTCTCTAACTTCTATCTATGGGTCCCTTCCCCTCAACATCTTGTGAGACAAAAAACCTTGGTGGCGGGAGGTACTGCTGAGAAGCAATGAGAATGAACATGAGCTCTGGTGGCATCCTGACACTCAAATTATCCTGCATTGAGGCTCTAGTGTATCGCTGTCAAGGAGGCAATTGTGCTTGAACTGTGTCAGCTGCAGCCTGACTCCTGTGGGCAACTGTGCGCTGGTAGCAGCTCATCAGGTTCAGTGGCTGTCGCGAGTGCTGGTGTCCCACTTTTGGGCTGGCAGGCCTTCTTGTTTCTTCACATGGTAGTCTCTTACCTCGATGGCCTGCGTTGGACAGGGGCCTGGCTCTTCCACTGCCAGCATCTGAAGGTAACACCAGTGCAGGCTTCATTTCAGCCCAGACGCGGGTCACAGATGCCTTCTCCATACATGCTATTTACACCCCGGCAGAGGTGCTTTTTGATCTCCTTGTTGCCAGCATAACAAACTACTGGACAGAGCTCTCGAGTGTCACGGAACTTGGCACCCAAGTGTAGAGCTTTACATTTGGACTTTACTATTGCTCAGGTTGTCTCATCCATTCTGCCGCTGGATCACTGTAGACGGTGGGTCTGGTGTGCTGCTATATTTCAAGAGGATCCTTGGCCTGGAGACGTCCGGTGACCCCATATACCTGACGCTTAGGCCCAGTAGCACTGGTGAGTGTCCGGAGTGCTTCTGTGGATTGCTGTACACTATTGCTGGAGTGCCGTGTGGTTAGGGAGTGGATTATCTGCCTTTGATGCTTCTGGTGAGCAATATATTTGTATTGGGCCTGTCTACACATGTGGAGACTGGTGGGGTAGTTCTAGTATACTGTGTTTTCCCTTTCTCTGTTGCTGGAGTCCCTTGGCTGGCCGGAGCATGATGAAGGGCACTGGGAAGAAGTGGAGGTCAATGGATAGGTTCACCAGCACACCGGCAAGAACAGTGAGCACTGAGATGCTAGTGAGTGATGCCTAGAGGCAGGGGCCGGCCATGACTGCACCTGCTGACCCCCTATTGATTGCCAGGCAAAATGGCTTTGCGGCTGCCAATGTGAAACTTGATGATATTGTTGTTAATATTGGCTCCCTGCGCTCCAAGCTAGACAAGGAAAGTGGGCATATCACTGAAGCGTAGACCAGGATCAGCAGCACTGATGACAAGGTTGTGCAGCACGACCATGCCATAGCCAGCTTGAATAAAGACCTAGCAATGATCCGGGTTAAGGAGAGAGCATAGCAAAGCATCCCTATGTGCACGTCATTTTGGTATGCAGGCAGAGAGCATGTCAAACCAATCTTGGTCACATGTTAATTTTATAGATGTAGGAGACTGCACACCAAACCACACTTACACACATGTTATTTTGGTATGTGGACAGAAAGCTAAACTGAAACATTCTTAGTCACACTATCATTTTATAGGAGGTGGAGGAGAGCATAAAAACGCTGTTGTGTAGTCCACACATTGTTCTATATTGTCAACAGCAATTGAGATACAGAGCAATTTCCTACAATCAAATAATTATTGGGGCAGAGTAAAGTATGTAACATAATTCCACATTAAAAGTACTTTCACCGATGTGTGCCCATCACAATAATCTATTTGGCATGAATCATGCTTATATTCATAAGGTACTAAAGATGACTCTTGTTAATCAGAGAACTGTAGTTGGCTAATGTGGGCCAATGTTGCTTAGACGTTTCGGTCTGATCTGATTAATAAACCTTCTTCAGAACCTCATATGTGATCCATAGTCTGTAGGGTCTTTAATGATGCATATTTGGTCCTGAAGTAGGTTTATAAGTCATGTGCAGTAGCAATTTTTGGGCGTACCTATGCACAGAATGGAATTACCATAACAAATAATCGTGGACCCAAATAACCAGACAGTCTCAAAGAATATGGCAAAGTACTACTTTATTGTAAATTTAATAAAGTAGGGAAATCTGAAAAAGAACAGTTTGTAGTCCACACACTCACACTGCAGATTAGTTACACAAACACATTATACCTCAAAGTGTGTCAGCTATAGCATCATCCTACATGGCAAATAATAAAAGCTATCATACTTGGGGTTGGTTAGGGGAACATACCTTCCTAGAGAGTCTATGAGTGTTAATCATTTCATTGGGTACTCCTCTTCTAGTAAGCAAGCATTGAACCTCCCTCTAACTACGTATAATACAGATAATAACAGTATAACAGTAGCGGATTGGATCATGCAACATAGTATATACATCGTTGCATAGGCCTCTTAATAGTTTGGCATCCTTTCCCAAACGTAGACACTCAGCTCACTAGCAGCACATAAGCAAAGCGAAACTCAGGTGCGGAGAACGTCATTCTACTTCCCACCTGCCCAATTAGTTCTATCATCTCTCATCAGCCAAGCCTAAAGCCAAGGCCTCTTCTTTGTAGTTGACCTTGCGGACTGTTCTCTTCTCTGGTAATTTTAAGGGAGTGTAGGCACACCACTATCTTCACCTGGAGCTTAATGAATAGGCCTTGTTTTCGAGTTCTGAGTTACGTGTGATGAGACCACGATTTAGTCAATTTTTACTTTTTATTCAGTGCTATTTAATTCAATTAAACTGGCTAACATTACTTCTCTTGGCCTCTGGAGACTTGGTTGCTCTACCTCACATAAGCTTTCTGCATCTTTGTTTGTCCAATACTTGGCACTCGGAAATGTTCGCTCATTTACTTAATCTAAGAGAAATATGCCCTGCGTACATTGCTTATCGTCAGTAACTCCCCTTGTTCCCCACAGTAGCTTCTCTCTGTGGCATCCTTGATCTCTGGCCATCAGCTGTTCTATGTTCATGCATTAATTTGTATTTCCAGCCTCTGTCAGTTCTGCAGCTCTGATCTCTCTCCTTCAAGCTCTTCACTTACTACCAATTACATCTTCATTCTTTAAGTATTTTTACATTGTTTCAGTGCATCATTGTATCTTCTCCTTATGATATCACTTTGCACCTGTCTGATCTTCTTTACAACTCCTCGATATTCAGTGGTATCTGCAATTCTCCTGCTACCTCCTCTATACGAGGGTACATTTGATATGGTTGTCTGAGCGCAGAACGTCTCTCATACACTCAATGCAGTATTGGGATGATGCCTTGTGTCATGCACAATGTCCTCCTGTCGTTCATCCAGTATGACGGATATGGGGGGGTAGCCTATTAATGACGTACATGTCTGCTCCTCTTCAGTAAGATCATGTTGAAACATCAAAGCAATGTCAACCCATATTAGATAACTCAAGTAACATGTCAAGGTTGGCCAAAATATGCCTAAGTACCTTAAAGAAATGTCAGAATGTGTTCTTCTTCACAAGGTAAACAAGCACCACATAGCTGCATTTGCCAGAATTAACTCTGCTGATTCAGTTCAGAAGCATGGCATGATTTATAATACACACTGCCTCATTATGTAGAATTGTCCAACAGAAATACACATTCCATATTGCCTACTGAGAGCAAAGGCTCCAAAGGACTACATCTCCAAGAATACATTATGAATCACTCAGTAATGATATTGATATAGGGCTTTAGGTCCCAGAATGCAATATTACACACTCATTAGCCGGTCAAGTGGCATAGCGAGTAGAGCGCTTGCTTTGACATCCGTGCAGAGCAGGGTAATACAGGTTCGAATCCTGCAGGGCCAAACTCAGCCTTTCATCCTTCCGAGGTCGATAAATGAGCACCACACACTGTGGGTAATAATAAGCAGCGCTCAGATACCTGAGGTTTCGTAGTGTTATATAAATGCCAAATTATTATTATTATTTTATTATTCATTACTGGTGTCACCACAGGCATTTACCCTGCTTCCCTCAGAGTAGATGAACTCATTTGAGTGTAGGTCAAATATCATATTTTCCCTATCCTGTGCAAATTCCACTGCAGGGCTATTTGTTACACAGTGCCAAGAGGGTCATTACAAGTTTGCTGGTATCCTGCCGGAATTACCGGTGGGATACCGGCAAATGGATGTGCCGTTTCCAGCGCCTGATATCCCGGAAATTCCACGATATTCCAGGTGCCAACAACAGCAGTAAATCACCATTCCGAGTCCCATATGACTCCATGGAGGGGATTGTCAGAACCAGTAATACCAGTGCCAAAAATGTCGGCTGTTTCTTTCTGGTGGGGCCTGATTTACCTCCAGCTCATGTGTGGTGCTAAATCAGGTAACCCCCAGAGGCAAACTTGAGGTTTGCTGGTCCGGGAAAAGTACCGGTCACAGAATTACTGCCACTTTTACCACCAATTCTCCCGTACCGGCAAACTTATAATGACCCCCATAAATGTGCACAGTACAAGATCACACATAGGCCCTCATTAGGAGTCCGGCGCTAAACCATGGTGCTATTAGCACCATGGTCCATGCCGGAGTCCGCCATGGAGAAAGGGGGAAAGTGGCATAGGGCTCAATGGGAATGGGGAAGGCGGCAATTACGGTACCGCAAATTGCGGTACCATAATTGCCATCAAGGTCCCTTTGCGGGTCCCTACTTTAACGGCTGGTCCAGACCAGCCGTTAAGGTCGGGAGCCGCAAAGGGACCTCATAGTAAGGCGTTAAGGGGTTAACGGCGCCGCAGCCTTTTACGGCGCCGTTAACCCCTTAACGCCAGGGTCCTAATGAGGGCCATAGTCTACTCTAGTCCCAGAATGCACTCTGCCTTAGTACAGTTGTGCGCAAAAGAAACTTCTTCAGGCTGCTTTTTAGTGTGGCTGACCACATTGGACTCATTATACCAGAAAACATTGCAGCTCGCTTAATAAGTGTTCCTCCACAAGATAATGTTATCATATGAAATAGCCAACCTCTCTCAGTATGCTTCAACATGGATAAATGTCACAAAAGGCTGTCTCCTTCACTTAGCTTAAAGGCCCAGCCCCTCCCAAACAGATAAGGATACTTTTTTAAAATAACACACATTGCTCCATTCAGTATAGACGGGCACACAGGACTACGTCTCTTTGGATGCACTCTGCCTCACACTATACAGATGCATTCAGGGGACTATATGCCGCAAAAAGCACTTTGGACCATGTTCAGATACCCCATAAGAATATCTTTCCACAAGTACACAAAATCAGTTCAAAGCTATCCCCAAATGGTCTACTCCGTCTGGCTCAGAACAGTGTGTCCAGCCGCGTTCCACATAATGGAATGCTCTCTGACTTAGCACGAAAGTCCTTGTCTCTAATAATACTACACGAAAAAGGATGCCGGATGGCTAACAGTAAGAAAAAAACTTCTGTCATTACCTGTTCCAGAATAAACTCAGCCTTGGTCTGCGAAACCACTACCAACATTGCAGGCCCAAAATCTCTCTAAAGTTCCCTGCACAGTGTGCTATTGTGTTTACTATTGTGCTTTAAATAGTAAATTACTAAATTAAATAATTAAATATCACTCAAATCTATCAGGCAATAGAAGATGAAATTCAAAGTATGTCCATTAATATGTTTATTATTTTTATTATTATTATTATTATTATTATTATTATTATTATTATTATTATTATTATTATTATTATTATTATTATTATGTGTTTGAGGGATTCAAACACGTGACCTGTAGGAATATAGGAAATATAGGAAATATAGGAATATAGGAATATATATATATATATATATACATATATATATATATATATATATCAGTGAAAAAAAAAACTTTGTTAAAGGGGCGTTATGGTTCAAAGTAAAACCGAAAACCCCCTGAAATTCGGCAGTTATGGTAAGATAAGCAACCATAACTCGTGCCACCGTGCACTGCTAACACTAACACCCAGGACATCAAAGATGACATCACAAATGTCATTGATGACATCACTGCCTATAAAAAAAACAGAACATTGAACCTATCTCATACTCCCCCACCCTCCCCAATTACTCTTACACACCAACACACTCCACTAAATACAATTTTTAATCCAAGCTTCATCGCACTGTCCGCGGTCGTCCGCGAATGCAAGATGGCGGGTGCCACAGAAAATCTGACGTGCTTCACGCACCTCGCCGTCCAATCAGCGAACACGTCGGGTGTCCGTGGATATCGCGCAAGCCGCTCGGCCAATCAGGGCACTGTCCGCGGAGCGAACAGGGAAGTCCGTCCGCGAAGCGAATGGAGATATCACTAATTTTTTTCCCTTACATTTTGGTCATTTTAAAAAAAACTACTGGACGGATTTACACCAAATTTGCAAAAGGACGCTTTCGGGACCAAGCCCCCGCTCCTGCCAGAAATTTGGTGTAAATCCGTCCAGCGGTTTCGGCTGTAGGCGTGCGCAAAGTTTTTTCCCATTATGTCTATGGGAAAAAACAAAAGTTTTGGGACCTCCCCTATAACTTTGCCTCCCCTGGACCAAACCTCTCCAAACTTTGCAAAATAATCCAGAGTGAGCCATATACCTTCTTTGCAAATTTTGGTGAGGATTCGTCCAGAGGCAGCGAAGTTATAAGCCACCCAAAAAATGCTCTTCTTATGGAAACACCAACTTAACCATAACTACATGGGCGCTAGCGCGTCCATGTAATTCTATTTGCACTGATCAGTTTTCGAGCCATTTTCTTACTGGTTATAATTTAGTGATTAATTGTAATATATATTAATTGTGGGTCGAGTTAAACGACTTGGAAATCAAGTTAAAAAGGAATTTTATTAATGTTATCTATATGTATATATTTAAATGAAATTAAATGATGATTGTATATGTTGATTTATACTTCTTTACATTGTTTTAATTATTGTAATCATTAATTATTGGTATAAATGTTATTTGTTGAATGTGTTTAAGGTTATATTTAACTAATATAACACTAATAAAACAATACAAATAAATAAACATCCTTATCTGTCAATAGTGCTAAAATGCCCTCTGGGTGTGAGGTGCGCGCTAGAAATACACCTGTAAAGTGAAAGAAATCTCCCCACCATAAAACAGTGTGTGTGTGAGTGTGTGTGTGTGTGCGTGTGAATGCACTTTGCTCAGTACAATGGCCCTGTTTAAGATTCTTATCCCAAGGCTTGACGTAGCACAGCTCAAAAGTGCATATTCCAGTTTCCACATCAGTCTTCTCTATGTCATTGGTGAGTTGTTTCTAAGGTCCTTGGGTGAATATGATCTTTTATGTTTTCATATTTAGAACAACACTGTGGGTAATTTCTCCAGGCAGTGGAAGCTCCTCTTTGCTGACTATGCCCATCCATCATGATGCCAGCTCACAGTCCTCATTAGGTAAATACCTCTTAATGTTGTTGCATTCAATAGGACACAGACTGTGTGGACTAACCCTTTTTTGAAGAAATGACAATCTTTATGGAACAGTTTAGTAAAATATACACTGCTTTATTGTTTGGATTGCAGAATAGCCAATTGTTGTGGCATTTATTGAAGAAATCTCCACATTCAAAGAGAAGAGTTTGGTGAATCTATATCCTTTGATCTGTACCTATGGACAAATTGCCAGGTACTTATACATACTTTTTGTATAATGGGGTAAGCTCCAAGTATAAGGATAACATTTACATGAGAATTATAGAAGTTATCTAATTAGGGCAGAAACACGTCAAGCTATTTTTTAACACATATTTTTGTATTCATATTTAACTGTGTTGAGGCCCTAAGAACTTTCAGTTTTAATGATTGTTTTGGGCTATGCATTGTCTTGGGTTCCATATGAAAGTGCTTTTTTTGTTTTTTGCTGTATGTATGTTTAATATGTACTAGATTTTGATACAGTATACTTTGTATACCTGTCACATGAAAGTATCAATATTATTTTTGCTATATGTGGATTGCATCCATTTATTCAGGATAATGTTTTATGATTCATTAGAGAGATAGTTTGTTGTCTTGGATACATGGTATAGGTTTTACCTTTTGTATATCATCTTGATAATTATTTCCAAGGTAGTAGAAAAGACCCACTTGCCCTGGCAGTATCCTGGGCACACCGTTTCTGATACTAAGGTCTTGAAGATGACAAGTTCAGCAAAGTTTGGGAGAGGACGCATTTCTATCATAGACAAGCCAAATAACACAACTTTCTAATTAAGTGTTACTTGATGAAATTACCTTAACACAAGTCTTCAACTACCAACTGTTCAAGGATCTGCTAGTCAGGCACATATCCTACCACACTTACCCCAAAGTTCACTCTGCCTCACTCAGAAGACATATCCCCTTGAATATATCTTCCTCAATGCACCTGAAAAATGGTGTGTGTGGTCAACTGCAGGCAAATCAGAAAGCTCAGCAGCCCTCCAAGTCGATGCAGAAAACCATCCACTAATGCACTGGAGGTGGGGACGGGGGTGGAGAAACTGAGTTACAGAATAGAAAACACATTATCCTTACTTGGGCACTGGAAGCAACACAATACTTGACGACCACTCTTGGGAAATCATGCACAATCCAAATGGAAGCATCTCGCTCTCACACCTATTCAGCAGCACTACCACATCCCAACTGCATGTGGCCCTAGATCTGCAAACACACTGTGAGAGCCACGGACTACCGCCTCTTCTCATGGATGTTAACATTTTATAAAAGACGCCTGCTTCCTTACTGGCATCCCCATGATTAGAATACGTTCAGAGGCCAAGCCCCCTTTATCCATGATATGGTTGAATCCATCCTCCTTCAACTTGGCTCCCTCATCTAGCGTTGTGCCAGGGAGCATGGCATTCATCTTTGGCCCTAATCAAACCCACTGGCCTGTGGAGGGGCTTTTGTACAGCTGTTGCAGGCTGCCATGTATTATACATTACATCACAGCTGCTCTGTAATCAGTTATTACTCTTTAGTTGTGATGTCACAATGCCTTTTGCTTGAGCTAGCGGAGAGAATTCTAGCTGCCACTGCATCACTCAATTAAAGACTTGAAAAACGTTCACATTCCTTGCTCGATAGTTTTCTGTGTCACTTTACAGCCATTAATGTACAAGGAGCAGTTTATTTTAGAATGCATGTGCACAGCTGGTGTGCAATACCTGTGAGCAAGAATCTGCGCGTTATTACTTATTTTAAAGCACAACATGAAAACCTTGTTCCTACATTTTATTAAACTGCTTAAACTATTTTTCTACAACACATTGGGAGCTGATTTTTTGCTGCTTTGAATCAAGCAAATGGAAGATCTTACATTAATGTATGCGAGAGACGAGATACTAAAGGGAATGGCAGTGTGGCCATGTATTATAAGGACTTAATAAAATATACCATTCTTAAAAAGCATAAATATCGCAAATCACCTTGAAGTTCCGTGACCTTATTAAAGAACTCAGCCTTTGGCCTCGTTGCTCTATTTGGTCACAAAACTCCTCTGTGACTTGCAGTATCCATATAACGTACGGTAGGGGGTACATTATCCCATATATCATTTTAAGTGCCAATCTGCATGGCTTTAATTTAGTGCTATAAACAGATTATTTCAATACATTTAAAATGAGGGCAATGTTTGCTCTAGTGCCAAATAGCACGAGGACAAATATGTCCCTATCAGGCCTAGGTCAAAAACATGTTGCTAGTGCAAACATTCATTGAAATATATATATATATATATATATATTTATTTTGCCCCGTTTCTACTGCGTGTAGCGTGCACCATTGGATGGATTTGCAGCACTGCAATGTTTCTCTACTGAAGCCCCTGAGGTCATGGCTCAGAGGTGGACTTCACCTACTTCATGACAGAAATGGGGAAGGGGTGCATTCAGTCAGCATTTTTTTCTCTTCAACTTTGCAACCAAGGGCAGGAAGGTATGCAACGGTTGAAAATGCCTTTGCCAAAAGAAACATCAGGGCCAGTGTGAATGGGGGACATTTCTTTATGTGAAGGTTTCTTAATTTAAATCAGAGCAGAATTGCTAATGCATTGAATGTGTAAATGACTATCTTTTTTCTTGGTGTGAAAAGTCGCTTTTGCCCTGACCAATTAACCAAGTGAATGAAATCCACAAAGCAGGGACGATCAGCAATTCTTAATGGCCAGGGGACTGCCTGCAAACAGGCTGAAGCAGCCTGGCGTCTAATTTAGACTTTAATTTAAATGCTTCCCATGCCATTCAGAGTCACAGACCATGATTTATTCTTCTTATGTTTTTTGATCAGCTAAATGCTTAATTCCTACTTTATCAGCACCCGGTGGTTACGGAGTGCATCTCGTCCAACGCTCGTGGGAATACATTATTAGCAGCGTAGCAGATTCATTTGTAAACTGAAATTGACATTACCATTTTTCTCAATGCCCTTTTGTTAGAAATGGAGTTTGCGCATTATTGGTCCTAAAAATAAATAATGCTGCATTTAAAAATATCTCACGCGGGTATGGAATGTGTCATTTTTGATCAATTATCATATGAGTAAGTCCATTTCTTCTGTGTCTACATACATATTTATATGGCGTGACTAAGCAACAAGCGGAGCGAAATGCGTTGCTGTTCTTCTTTCCAACTCCCTGAGGCCTGGACATTAAATACATGCATTATTTGATCTCTTTGACCACCTTCTTCAATTGGATGTGTTCAGGTCCCTGGAGTGCGGTCTACCGGCTTTGTGTGGGTTCGGTTGGTATCATATTTATAAATAAATATATATGAACGTTTATATATATTTTTGATGTAAAGACCCAATAATATACAAACCTAAATACAGTGAACACACAAATACATACACACATGCAATGGTGATATGTATATTTCTGTTTCAGGGGGTGTGTGTGTGTGTGTGTGTGTTTTTTTTAATTTGGTATAGCACTGCCAAACCCGAAGGTAGCTGGGCGCAAACATTACAAGTATACTTATAGCTTAGTTACAAATAAATAGCAAGAACAAACAGGCAGTACAATTTGTGGATAGTGGTCACACAAATGCATAGAGATATTGAGAGGAATAACATGAGGTACAGGTACCGTGCAGACAAAGTATTCATAGAGGAGCAGGTAGTAGAGGACCAGGTGGCCGGAGGCAGAGAGGTTAAGGAGTGGTAGAGGAGTCATTGGTCCAGATCCAAGTTAGAGTTTTTCACCTGAAACTGGAGTAGGGTTGGTCAGATCTCAAATCAAGGGGAAGTGTGTTCCAGGTTTGGGCAGCTACGACTTGTATACACTCAAACACACATGGTCCACTCCTATTCTCTTCAAAATTCCCCTGTCTGCAGTACACATAGGTGTCACACACAGGTGGACACACATATGTCAGCAGGTATTGTGGAAAAACCAAATACAAAGCAGGTGCTGGGTCAGGGATGTTGCTAATATCCATGAGTGCACTTACACTTCTAACCAATGAAAACTCAGTCTTGTTACTGGGTATATTAGACGTGATTTAATGAAACACTTACACTGACACGCGGTTTGACCAAACATTGTTCTTTTTCAAGGTGGTGGTGGTAATGCAGTTTGTGAAATACATTGTGATTAGTGCGTCATTGCTCATGTGGTAGAGCCCAAGTGAGTGTCTAAACCAGGCTCAAAGTAGAGATGTGGTGGTTATGTGCCATTCGAGTGTGCAGCTCCACAGTGCGATTGCAACTGTTATATTGAAATTCATATCATACATAATGATTAATGTGACTGTATAAGGTGAGGATTTATAGAAACTTGACGATTGCACGATCAAGATGAGACATTTAGGAATTGATTCCAGAAGATTATTTATAGACATGATTGAAAGCATGGGAGAGCTCATGAATGTGAGTAATGTCCAGTGAGTATTCAAACCAAGGAAAGAAAAAAGAATGAGAAGGAATTTGGAAGGAAGGGGAAAATGGTATTAGTTGTTGAGGGTGAATGCACCAGACTGTGTGGAGCCAAGAAGGTTGGGTTAGATGGTAATGTGGCTCCTTAATGTTTGTTAGATAGCAAGAGTAGTGTGTGTAGAATGTGAGCTCTGATTAGATGGCTCTTTTGATTAACAACCTGTGGGGTAAACATATAGAGGGTGATTGGTAATGTGACCATCTGTCGCAGATAGGGCTGGGTGGGGGAGAAGATTGCAAGTTGTGTCCAGCAGGGCTGGATTAGGCCCAGTTGGGTGGCGGTAGTCCGAGTGGCTGGATTCCAGGGCTGGGTTCCCAGCAATTGTGCATGTAGCATTTCATGCCAGGTACAGGCTTATGCGTAGTAGGGCTGTGTTGTCAGGTGCTGAGTGGATGGGAGGGGTATGCCATTGGATGGGTGGGTCTGGCGCTAACGGTCCATTGGAAAATGATTGGACCAATTGCCAGTAGAAAAATATACGTGGAATATGATACATTAATGGTAAAAATGAATAGGCATAGAGTTGAGGTTGACCAGAGGCAAGTGGGGAGGATGCAAGAAGTACAAACTCACAGGCCGAATGGGCACTGATACGAGCAAGATCACAACCTCAGCTACAACAAAGTGAACAACGTCATTAAACTTGGCACTAAACCTCTCAAGATATGTACTTCCAACTTTTAAAGAAACTATTCTGAACAAATTTGCACCCACTAACTCAACCAATCTGACAGAAGCTCATATCAACCTTTTCAAATACACCAGAATATTGAACTTGAAACAATTCTTTGCTAAAACAATACAGTGGAAGACAGAGATAACCAACAAATCATAGATTAGCAATGTTAACCTCGACAACCTAGAACACACACACCTCCTCGTAAACCTGGAAAACGGTGGCGAAAGTGGTATCCAATCAAAACATGATTTCCTCCAGGACCTGGACATCGAGGAGCAATGCATGAGTATCCATAAATTGAGAAAAAGATTTAAATTCACACCAAATCTTAAGGACGAAATTGCTATTGACATCTTCCATAAAGCTGTCACGAGTGACCTGCACATAGACCACTCCACCAGATGAACAAGGAACCGAAGCCAGAACTACCTCAATGCTGATGAACTACGAGCCCTGAACAAACTTAAGAAGAATCTCAGCATCATCATTAAGGAAGCTGACAAAGGTGGTAACAAAGTTATTTTGGACAGGTTGGACTACATTGACATGGCAATGACACACTTGGAAACACTGGGATGTTATGAAACATTGGCATCCAATCCTAAAACCATGATCACAACACAAGCAAACAGATTAATTAAAAAAAAATGTCATAAACAAGGAAATTTGACCAACGACAAACTAAACTTCCCAAAATCTGATCACCCATGCATGCCAATGCCAATGATCTACCTCTTGCCCAAAGTATATAAAGAATTCACACTAATCCCAGAGGGCAGACCAATACTAAGCACCATTGGATGGGCGAAAGAACCTATTTCCAAGTACATCAAAAATGTCATTGATACAGAAGTAGCAAAGATCCTGACTTACGTCAGGGACACAAAGCACACTCTACTCATTTTTTAAACCATTTAGTGTAAAAGAAGCGATCTATTGGTGACCTTGGATGTAAAGGCCTTATATACCTCCATCAACCACACTCTAGCACTCAGAGCCCTGGACAACACCTATGCCAAGGCCTCTGCATCCTTCTACTCACACCTAGAAATGACTAAAGAACTTTTAGAATTCTCTCTGACAAACAACGTTTTTCTGTTCAATGGTATATACTACTGACAAACAAAGGGCATTGCAATGGGCACGACATAGGCACCTGCAGTGGTAAACCTGTGTATGGGTCCCTACGAACAGGTATTTGCATTTGCCAACCCGGACTTCAACTGCCGCATCCACAAATGCTATAGGTGCATTGAAGATGTACTTATGATCTGGTGAGGCACATCAGACCTGCTCAACTCTTTCAAAGATAACCTGAACACCAATTCCTTTGGTATCCAACTAACTGGTACACAAAGCCACAGCACCATTGATTTCCTGGTCATCAGAATCACTGCAGACGCTGAAGGCCTACACACCACAATGTTCAGAAAACCAACTCTTTACTTTTCGCCACAAATTGTCACAGAAAGACCGTCATTGAGAACATACCAAAGGGTGAATTTATTTGTGCCAAAAGAAATTGCAGTAATGACACTGCTTACCTATCTGAAGGTAAACTCCTCAAAGAAAGCTTCAACAACAGGGGTTACCAGAAAAAAAAACATTGAAACTGCAATAAGTGCTGCCACATCTATTAATAGGACTGCCCTTCTCACCCCCAAAGCCAAAAACAAACTCGGGGAAAGTCCAATAAGATCCATAACTCAGTGTAGCCAAGACAGCTGCAAAGTACAGCAAATTCTAAACAAACGCTGGCATCTACTAGCATTTAATGAAGACATCCAGAATTGGATACCAGCTAGATAACAATTTCTGTTCATCAACGAACCAACACTACGAACAATACTTAACCCATCCTACATTGCACCATTACAACTGGCAAGTCAAAATTGGCTCTCTGCAGCTCAAAGAGCTGGCATATACAAATGAGGCACATGCTCCATGTGTCCACATGGTCAAAATACAAAATCGGTTAACTTCAATGACACACACAGTCATCGGATTGAGCACTTACTTAACTGCAAAACGAAATGTGTTGCTTATGTAATCATTTGTGTTTGTAAACTGTTGTACATTGGAAACAACATAAGAGAACTGGGGACAAGGATACATGAACACCTCAGCCTCCTCAGATCCCACGACACCAGATACCTTCTGGCAGCACACTGGCAAGAGAAGCACCAGCTTGCCAATAAAAGGGACATCTTTTTCATTGGACTTGAATCGGTCAAATGTGACACCAGAGGAGTAGACAGAGAGCTGAGGCTGAGACTGCAAGAAGCTAAACTCATATATAAATACAGATGTGTCACCAAGGGTCTCAATACAGAACACAAACTAAATGTTTTTCTATGAACTATGACCTTTCTCTTCTCCCCTCCGTTTTATTTCGCCAATTCCATATCCCTCGTCTCCCAATTCAGTTCCCCATGAACAACATTCTCACCAGCCAACATGCTGCAAACCACCCTGAAGACCCGGCCCATCCCGTTGCAAATCTACCAGGACCCTTTTGGCACTGACCATTGCATTCCTCACACCGCAATTACATTCCACTGGCCCACTGGCACCTTGCTTCTGAGCCACCCTGTCACCTAAAACCCTAATCAGGTCTCATTCATGAAGCCCCCGGCGCCCTTTCCTGCATGCCTACCTGGGCCCACTTGACCAGCAATCTAACAATACCGACCCTTATATAGTGCTAGCCCTTCCATGACACTGTGCATGCCTCTTTGACCGAGCATACATTCAACCTTAATCATCAAGTCCCTGGAGCATCCACTGTCATGCCTCCCTGGGAATCTCTGACCTGTGATGCCTGATGGTACACACCTCTCATACAGAGCCAATTCAGCTAAGACAATGCGCACAACTGTCCAGACATGGACACTCATGCCTCCTATATGCCCGGCCCATCCTGACTCAGCTGACATCTGACGCCAGTTCCAACCTGCTCGCACCCACAATGCTGACTCCACACTGACTCTTATAAACAATTTACGCCTGTTAGACCATGTGTAAATCACTCTTCTTAACCACTTTGAATACTAGTGCTTTTATTATATAATTTTTCCACAATCAAGCTCCACACTTGACTAGAATTTGGTTTTTGCCTGCTAATTACACTGCTTTATGCAGCTACAGCACATTTCAGCTCATCCAGCAATCAGCAGTCATATCTCAGAACGACCAATCATGTGACACTACACATACTACTTAATTGCAAACTAAGATGGCAGCAGGCATCGAAAGATTGCTGTGACCGCTCATCTAGTTGAAGTGGCCTCTGTGGCCTTGCAGGTAAGAGTACCCCAACCAGGTTCTCTAGCCATCATGTTTATCTCATTTTTACCTCAAACTCTCATTTTTAGCACATTGCAGACGCTTGTGTCAACTACCCTACAGACTGCCATTGGTCCGGCAAATGCATGTTACACCTGCTGCATCGCTTATCCCTGCCAAGCAGCTGGTCATCTCATACGCACTTCCACACCCCCTGATACATGATCTCTCCCCCCTAATTACTAGGACATAGAACATGCAGGACCACAAACTCCATTTTCAACACTAACTTATGTGATCCAGCACTCACACCATCAATGTGCTCTCCCCATACTCAAACGCAAAATTCAGTTTCACACCGTAGCCACATCCCATGCAGGACTCATTAATGTGGCCCAGCACTCACCAGCCTCACTGACTTGCTCACCCAGACATGTCTGATCTATACTTCAACCCCAGTGCATGCACATTTAGATCAGTGCCAACTAGCGCCCGGCAGCAATTGGTCCCCTGTTCAGCCACGCCACTACAGCAGGACCGTGCTCCATGCTTCATTAGCCTGCCTCCCCAAGCCAACCTGACTTCCTCACCCAGACATGTCAGATCTACACTTTAACCCCAGTCTGTGCACATTTTTATCAGTGCCACTCAGTGCTCACCAGCAATTACTAGCCTGCTCCCCCAGCCAATGCTCACAGCATCTTTTACCTAAACTCTATACCGATTCATTTTTACCTATAAAGTATCATATGCCACATCACTTATATTTTTCTACTGGCAATTGGCCCAACCATTTTCCAATGGACCATTACTGCCAGGCCAACCCATCCAATGGCACACCCCTCCTATCCACTCTGACCAACTGCCACATGTCAGCACCCGACTTGAGCCAACTAACACTACCCTGTGCCTCCCTGGCCCCACTACACATAAGCCTGTCCCTGACATGAAATGCTACACACACCCTTTCTGGGGACCTAGCCTTGGAATCCAGCTACTGGGACTACCCCTGCGCGACCGGTCTACACCAGCCCTGCTAGACAAAACATGCACTTTTCTCTACCACCTCGCCCCATCTGTGTCACATGGTCACATTACCAATCACCCTCTATATTTACCCCTCTGAGAAACCAGAGGGTGTGTCACCTACTAGTTCCCAGTGATTGCTCTCCCAGGTGACCAGGGCATGGCCATCGCCTTTGGGTCCAGATCCTGGGGGTCGATCAAGGGTGGGAGGATCACCTCGGTGAGGGGTGTTCAGGGAGTGGGGGTTGGATGACTGATGGTGAGACGCAGTATTCCCCCCTTTCCTGTGCCTATGACACATCCTATTTTATAGGATTCTCCAATGTCCCAATTCCCCACTTTTTTACACAAACACTGGGCAGAGGAAGAGGGTGGCTGAGAGTAAAGAGGCTAACCCTTACATATATCATTGGACCTGTCCTGCTAATCTGGCCAGGCAAAATCAGGCACTTGACTTTAATTGCATACATCTGACACCAATTAGCTCTGCCTTCCGAGATAAAAGGCGGAACATAGTGACACACGCTGGGCAAGGTGGAACATGAGAAGAAGCAGAACCTCTGGGGTGAAGGGGAACCTACTGCAGCAGATCGACCGACAGAGGGACGAGTGAAAAGAGTAGAGAAACCCAGTAGATCCCTGCAGGAGGTTGTTGCCTCCAAAGAGCGGTGAACGATACACTGAGAAGGCCAAATCCCAGACAAGAAGACTGCATTGTGTTTCAGGGATGCCATCGACCCTCCCGGGTGAATGACAGAGTTAGGGAGGTGTAGCCAAGGATCTGATATTGACCTTGACTTGTGAATGAAAATTGCAAAGACAAGAAAGGCATGCACACAGCCTGTGAGTTGGCGAGCAACATCAAAGGCTGATGCATGTTAGGGAATGATTGAAGTTGCAACACTATATCTCACAATTGAAGGCTGCACGTGTGTGGATGAGATGCGAATGAAGGCAGACCAGTGTTGGACTTTAAATTACCGATAACTGTGAACCCAGTGATACAGAGTAGCAGAGTGGTCCGGCAAAAGATAGTAGCCCACTCGAAAGTCTCTGTGAAAGGTGAAATGTTTTGTTAGAAAGCGACAAAGTGAATGAACTTTAAATTACATAATAGTCAAGATTAACCCCTGGCAAAAGCAGAAGTTAGAAGGTGAATGTTGATTTTTTATGTTTACAATACTGAACTACCCAGACCAAGAAATACTTTGGCAAACAACACAAGAGTGTGAGCTGAAGGGAAAGTTGAAAGAGACCTGTGGAGGTCTATAGTAAATGCCTCACACATTTGAAAGTCTTTGAAATCAGAAAAAGGTCTTAGCCCAACAAAGGGAGAATGCAAGTGTGATAAGTTAGGGGACGGGAACACCTAAAGAATGTGAATTAAGCTTGGGGAAGGGAACCCCTTCAAGTGCTGTGAGCGAAAGGTCCAATTCCGACTGAGGTAGACCTACTTAAACTTTTTGTTGAACTGTGAAAGCTGGAATTTGTGACATTAACGTAGAAGGCTGTTGGGTATTTTGTGTAGATTTGGGGTCTGGCGGTATTTTCTTACCGCCAAAAATAATGGTAATTTGGTGATGACTACTCCTTGCATTTAGATTGGGTTTGGCCTTACTTCCTTTCAGTGACCATTCCTTATTACATTATATAGGATCATTTAGTGGTATACATTACTGTTGGTGGTTTAGTAATGAGCATAATTTTTCTGTTTTATTTGTGGCCCCAATATACAAAACCCTTTCTATTCTTACTGAGTGAGGAACTTCTTGAGTGGGGATCTCATAAGGTGTACTTTCGCGACCCGTATGTTAGTGCTATTAAGGTTGGCAATGGTTTTCTTATTTTATTATTTTATTCTTCTGTCGCAAGGATGTAGGTCAACACGGAGACATAGAGTCCCTCAGCTCCGTTTGTAAAGTAAGCAGTAGTTTGTTTGTGCCTACACCTCTTTGCGCCAAATTTCTGATGTAAATGAATAAAAGTACGTAGTCAAGTTTCTTCAAGTATATTTTCTTAATTTATTTGATATATGTTCTGCCCATATGGATGACACGTGTTTCGGCGTTTCATTGGCGCCTTTTTCAAATACGGGCTGAATGCAAGCGTAACATGTAATAAAACAAAACACAAAATATAACATATGAAATAGCATTTAGCATATTTTGTAACACATTTAGTAGTTAGAATAGTGACTTAGGCTGTGTAGTATATCCTTTTAGCATTCTCAAATTGCATGAACACCTAAAAGTGCAGCACCTCTTAGTTACCTCAAATGGTTAAAAATAAATCCATTACAGTGACTATGTTATTTTTTTAAAATTAAATTTGTGCAATCCGAAAAAGAAGTAAGTATGGGATGGCATGGACCTAACAATTTTTGGCTGTCAGAAAAGCATGTACATTTGTTTTCTTACCCTTATTGAATGTAGTGCGAATCTCCCTTTCCTTATTTCCGGGAATTAGTTTTTAGTTGAAGTGTATCACGGTAGTTCCAGGGTTAAATCCCACCTAGAACAAATTTGGTTGTTCTATTATGCTAACATTAGCCTTTTAACCTTCTATCGGATTGATTCTTTATGCATGATTCCCTGGCATATATTTAGACACATTTTACGGGCCGATTCATGGAATAATTTGCGCGGCGCAAGTGGGCAAAAACGTGCGATTCGCAGTGGAATAGCGAAAATCGCAGTGCAAGTGCGAAAATCGCACGAAAAGCAGTGCACATCGATTCATGGAAGTCCGTGCTCGAGAAAACCAGCGGATGTGCGATAAAAAAGTGCGCGGCGCACGTTGGCGCACAGGCCATCAAACAGCATGCGCCAGGTCACAGCGAAAATCGCACAGGCCAGAGCGAAAATCGCACATAGCACGGCGCACGCAACAAAAGTAGGCGGAACACGGGCGTAACACTCGGAATGGGGAACAACTTGCCAAAACGTGGGCGTCACGGGGGAAGTACAGGGCACAAGTGCGCGGAACACCCACACGCTAGCCTACAACACGTATTCATGGAATAGAATAGGGCAAAAAAGCGCACGCTCAAACCAGCGCACAGGCACAAACACGACCGCCACAAGAAAGCAGGCGGTAGCGTCTCTGCGGCTGTAAGAAATGTGCGCCAAAAGGTGCGCCAACAAATAGCACCTATATACTGCCATGATGAATGTCCTATACTGTGGCACTCCAGGACAAATGACGTGCAAAGGGGTATCCATAAACACGGACCCGCTGACAAAAAATACGTGTGCGTGTATACCGGGGTGCGCGGGAAGTCTCACACGCGATTTGGCCGGGTACGTGGATTTCAGGGGTGCTTGGGAAGTTCCACATGCGAATGGGCCACTGCGAGCAGAGTACGTGTATTACATGGGTGCGCGGGAAGTTCCACACGCGATTCCATCAGGGTACGTGTATTTCAGGGGTGCGCGGGAAGTTCCACACGCGAATGGGCCAGTGCGAGCAGGGTACATGTATTACATGGGTGCGCGGGAAGTTCCACACGCGATAGTCCCAGTGCGAGCAGGGTACGTGTATTTCAGGGGTGCGCGGGAAGTTACACACGCGATAGTCCCAGTGCGAGCAGGGTACGTGTATTTCAGGGGTGCGCGGGAAGTTCCACACGCGATTCCATCAGGGTACGTGTATTTCAGGGGTGCGCGGGAAGTTCCACATGTGAATACTGCAGGGTACGTGCATTTCAGGGGTGCGCGGGAAGTTCCACACGCGAATGGGCCCGTGCGAGCAGGGTACGTGTATTACATGGGTGCGCGGGAAGTTCCACACGCGATTCCATCAGGGTACGTGTATTTCAGGGGTGCGCGGGAAGTCCCACACGCGAATTCTGCAGGGTACGTGCATTTCAGGGGTGCGCGGGAAGTTCCACATGCGAATGGGCCAGTGCGAGCAGGGTACGTGTATTACATGGGTGCGCGGGAAGTTGCACACGCTATTCCATCAGGGTACGTGTATTTCAGGGGTTCTGGGGAGTACTACACGTGAATTGGCCTTGTGGGTCCTCCCAGGTGTACGCTCCACAACCTCCACGGCCCCTGTAGGCAGCCGACACCACGGGGGACTACCCTGCACCCCTGCTCATGTCCTGCAGGCAGCATATCCACCATGGGCATGCCCCCAGCCAACCCACATGTCACCTTGCACTACTGATCAACAATGCATGTCTCCCACCACCCCCACCCCCCAGCAGTGCAGGGGCAGCCTCCACCAGGCCCCCACTCATGTCTCCCACCACACCCACCCCCCAGCATCTAGGGTCACCCTCCACCAGGCCCCCACTCATGTCTCCCACCACCCCCACCCCCCGGCAGTGCAGGGTCACCCTCCACCAGGCCCCCACTCATGTCTCCCACCACCCCCACCCCCCAGCAGTGCAGGGGCAGCCTCCAGCAGGCCCCCACTCATGTCTCCCACCACCCCCACCCCCCAGCATCCAGGGTCACCCTCCACCAGGCCCCCACTCATGTCTCCCACCACCCCCACCCCCCAGCAGTGCAGGGGCAGCCTCCAGCAGGCCCCCACTCATGTCTCCCACCACCCCCACCCCCCAGCATCCCGGGTCACCCTCCACCAGGCCCCCACTCATGTCTCCCACCACCCCCACCCCCCAGCAGTGCAGGGACACCCTCCACCAGGCCCCCACTCATGTCTCCCACCACCCCTACCCCCCGGCAGTGCAGGGTCACCCTCCACCAGGACCCCACTCATGTCCCCCTGCACCCCCACCCCCCAGCATCCAGGGTCACCCTCCACCAGGCCCCCACTCATGTCTCCCACCACCCCCACCCCCCAGCAGTGCAGGGGCAGCCTCCAGTAGGCCCCCACTCATGTCTCCCACCACCCCCACCCCCCAGCAGTGCAGGGGCAGCCTCCACCAGGCCCCCACTCATGTCTCCCACCACCCCCACCCCCCGGCAGTGCAGGGTCACCCTCCACCAGGCCCCCACTCATGTCTCCCACCACCCCCACCCCCCGGCAGTGCAGGGTCACCCTCCACCAGGCCCCCACTCATGTCTCCCACCACCCCCACCCCCCAGCAGTGCAGGGGCAGCCTCCACCAGGCCCACACTCATGTCCCCCTGCACCCCCACCCCCCAGCATCCAGGGTCACCCTCCACCAGGCCCCCACTCATGTCTCCCACCACCCCCACCCCCCTGCCACCATGGGCAGCCCCCACCAGGCCCCCACTCATGTCTCCCACCACCCCCACCATCTGGCAGTGCAGGGTCACCCTCCACCAGGCCCCCACTCATGTCTCCCACCACCCCCACCCCCCGGCAGTGCAGGGTCACCCTCCACCAGGCCCCCACTCATGTCTCCCACCACCCCCACCCCCCTGCTACCATGGGCAGCCCCCACCAGGCCCCCACTCATGTCTCCCACCACCCCCACCCCCTGGCAGTGCAGGGTCACCCTCCACCAGGCCCCCACTCATGTCCCCCTGCATCCCCACCCCCCAGCATCCAGGGTCACCCTCCAACAGGCCCCCACTCATGTCTCCCACCACCCCCACCCCGCAGCAGTGCAGGGGCAGCCTCCAGCAGGCCCCCACTCATGTCTCCCACCACCCCCACCCCCCAGCAGTGCAGGGGCAGCCTCCAGCAGGCCCCCACTCATGTCTCCCACCACCCCCACCCCCCGGCAGTGCATGGTCACCCTCCACCAGGCCCCCACTCATGTCTCCCACCACCCCCAAACCCCGGCAGTGCAGGGTCACCCTCCACCAGGTGCTCACAATCCCCAATCATGTGCGTAATGGACAGCCTCCACATCCAAAAAGCCCTACCAAGTAACCCATTCACCCACATGGAAATGGAAATCACATGTCACACCCCCAATGTTCATGAAGCTAATGAACCCATGTCCGTCACACACAATGGTTGCAATATAATGGGAAAACACACAACATGACATGCATGAAACCAATGAGATGACACCACACAGTGAAGTATGCTAACTAAATTGTATTAAAAAAAATTAAGAATGCAAAAGAAAGAAAAATAACTACAATGTGAATGAGAACAAAAAACATGCATGTCCGTATAAAAAACTACCAAGTGTCCATGATCCCAACTGAACAAAGGAAACCTACTAAAAAAACCTACCTAAAAATCAACTATATACAAAAAGTGGAGCAGTGTCCGTCGACTCCAAATCATAATTCGAAAGAAAGGAAACCTAAAACTAAATAACTATATACAAAGGCGGCGGGCTAGTCCAGCGGCTCACTCCATGGTGTCCCGGGCCAGGGCATCATCGAACTCCTGTTCGATGTCCCGTAGGCGGTCCAGTTCCATGGCCCGAGGGTCCGCAGGGACGACGCTGTGTCCTCCTCCAACCCCCTGCGGATTGCCTCGAGGCACTCGGCCCGCCTCAGGGCCCTCCGCATGGAGTTCTCCGCCCTGACCATTGTGAGCCGCGCCTCTTCCGCCCGCCGCAGCTCCGCACCTATGGCGTGGCCCAACCGCTGCCACACGGAAGACACTCTCTGTCCTGGGTCCCCCTGCCCTCCGGCCGATGTCCGCCCCTCCGATGTTGAAAGCCCCGAGCCTTCATGGCTCCCAACATGTTGCTGCTGCTGCTGCTCTGCCTCTGCCCGTGCACTGCCTCCTGCTGCCTGCACATCCTCCGCCGGCTGGGGTGCACTTGTTGATGTGGCCACCCCTGCTGGACCGCCGACTCCCGACTGTGGCAGGGATGCCTCCTCCACCAGCCTGGCCGCACCGTCAGAGGCAGCTCCACAGGGCACCCAGGTGACTGATGGGTGGGAAGATGGCACAGAGGATGACTGGCGCGTAGGGGGTCCAGTTGAGGAGGGGGTCGGAGCAAGCCCCATCAGATGGAGGAATCCGGCCTGGGTGACCTGTCCCAGCAGGCTGACGTGGTCAACGAGCCATTCGAGATGACGTGCAGTCTCTCCATGAAAAGACTGCAGGTCACCTCGCATGGCCCGTTGACGCAACGCCACACCAGCCAGGACAGGCTCAACCTGGACCTGGATGGCCACGTCTGCAGGCAGAGGAAGGCCAGTTGACGTTAGCTCATCCCCTGCCTGAAAACGGGTCTGGACGTAGGCATCCCTGCTGGTGCAAGATGATGCAGGGACAGGATCGGGGACAGGATTGCACACAGGCACCTCCGCGGCCGCCTGTGCTGCCTCCTGTCCCTGGTCCTGCACTGCACCACTAGCACCAGTGGGATCCCCACCTCCAGACCCCGTCTCTGGTGCTTGCGCGGCACCCTCCTCCACCAAACCCCCCAACAACCTGGATGACTCTGTGCCATCTTCCCCTGTTGGGCCCTGTGGGGTCCCCGCTGCCCCTTCTGCTGCCGAGGAGTCCAACTGCAACCTCCGCCTCTTGGACCTCCCCCCGGCAGCTTCGGCCTGGGACGCGGCACCGGACTCCTCACTCCCCGACGAGATGACAACACGGGAGGGGAGCCGGGCCTTGCGTCTCCGGCTGGCGGTCGGATCCCCGCCGCTTTGCTCCACAGCACCTTCTCCGTCCTCTTCATCAGTTGACGCTGCAGACAGGGAGAAACAAAACACAGGCATCAGGGCACTGTACAATGGACACATACACGCATGACAGTTGCACATGAGTGGCATTGGCAAACCTCAGACATGTCATCACAATCCCCAACACACATGTCATTGCAACTGGCACACATGAGCCATACCACAGCCATTTTGCAACTGCCACCCCCATCCCTACACATACAACAGCATCAGCAGCCAAAGGGGAGCCAGACATCACATGCAACACAGGAAGTGCACCACACATGTACACACACCACCACACTTGCATGCATGTCTACACCTCTGGCAAGTGTCGCACTGTTCAGACGGGCATCCATGTCACATCTGCCAATCAGGCTTCCACATACCGCTGTCACATGCATCCATGTAGCATCACTGTTGCACCCTTGTCAAATACACACACATGCACATGTACACAGTGCTCATACATGCAGTCAAAAACAACATACATGCCTGACATCACGGACATGTCTACTTACATACACATTCATCCAAACATGTGTGCACGCACAACTGCATTTGCCATGCAAGCCCACACACACAAGCACCATCCATGTCTCACACATTACAGCCCTCGCATGTGTCAGCCCCACGGCCCTGTACACCCCCACCCATACTCCACCCCATACAAACAGATGTGCAACCGGCACAATGGCGAATGATCACCACACGCCCTGCTCACAACCAGGATGCATGTACACTCACCGCTCGACTCCAGACGGCTCTGCTTCTCTAGGACCTGGACGTGGAGCGCTGGGGATATGCGTTCCAGGACCCCCATCTGTTCTTCCGACAAGTGGCCCCGGCGCCCCTTGGCATCCGCTGCCTTCAAGAGGCGCCGGGCCTTGTTCAGGGTCCTGGACCTGAAGTCCTCCCAGCGCTTCCTGACATGTTGTAAGTCCCGGACTGCCACCCCCTCCGCGTTGATGGCAGTCACGATGTCAGTCCAGATCCGAGTCCGTCCTTCCTTGTCGGCGCGGGAACTTCCAAAGAGGGCATCATACTGCCCCAGGACTTGCTCCACCAGGACACCAACTTCGGTGGCACTGAAGCTGGTGCCCCTCTGCCTCTCTGGCCGGGGGTTGTCAGTGGTCACAGATGTTGTATGCCCCGACATGACAACCCCAGAGGCAGGAGTCTGTGGGCAACTGGGTCCTGGGGCTGGGCTGTGGAGCGATGGTATTCCAGTCGGGAGTCTTCGGTTCCAGCAGGGGTGGTCACAACAACAGCACTCCTGGCTGATGTGCAGGCAGCAAATGGCAGTGCACGTGAGCAACAGGCAGTCAGGCAGCAGCAGATGGCAGGTGGGAGCGTGCTCAGGGCTCTGGGGGGCAGTAGTTTGGCCTTCTGGGCAGGAGTGTGGTCTTCCGTGTGCTTACGCGTGGCCAGCTTGGTACGGAGTGAATTGGCACGTGAAAATCCTGCACGTCAGCGTGAAAACCGAGGAAAGGCCCTTGGCGCGTAAGCGCGTCAGCACGCATACGCGAATCCATTGGACCAAAGGCCCTCAGCGCGTAAGCGCGTCTGTGACGTGACCCGCACGGGTGTTTCCCACACACCACGTGATGACAGAGCACACGTGGAAAGACTGCACGTCAGAGTCTCATCGCGTGTAATTGGACAGCACGTCAGAGTCTCATCGTGTGTAATTGGACAAAAGTGCGTGTACACGCGATTGGCCTATGTACGTGTATATGAGGTGTGCGCGGACACTTACACACGCAAGTACGTCAGCGCACCTGTATCCCGCTGTGCGCGCCAATTTCCACACGCTATTGTACTGGGCACTGGATTGGAGGGGTGAGCGGGTCACACGCTCGCCTACAACACGCGCAACGCATTAATTTGCGCGCTAACAAAATAACCAGCTCAGACCCAGGATGAACATACCGTTCCTAGCAGCAGTGGGCGTGGCCTACCAAAGGAGGATGAGGATGATAGTCAGGGCCAGAATATTCACACCCAGAACCAGCCTTTTCGGGATGCCTGATGACCAGGTGCATGGGAGGTACAGGTTTCCACCACACATCATACTGGACCTGGTTTGTGAGTGGGAGGACAACCTCACATCACCCACCCTGTGCTCCCAAGCACTCAGCCCCATGGAGAAGGTCCTCAATGTACTGCACTTCTTAGCCACTGGATCATTTCAGCGGACAAGTGCCATTGTGGGTGGTGTATCACAGGCCACCCAGTCACGGTGCCTACACCAGGTCTTGAACATCATCACTGCACGCCCATCAGTCCGCAGGCACATATACCTGCCCAGAACACCTGCAGAAAGGCATGCTGCCGCCCTGGATTTCTACGCTGTGGCACGATTCCCCAAAGTGCTAGGTGCCATTGACTGCACCCATGTGGCTCTGCGTCCCCCCAGGGCATCTGAGCACATCTATAGGAACCGCAAGCACTGGCATTCCATCAACGTGCAGGTAGTATGTAATGCCAAGGGAATCATCACCTCACTATATGCCAACTATCCTGGGTCAACCCACGACAGCTTCATTTACCGAATGTCCACCCTAAGCCGGGACCTAGAAGCTGGCCGGCATGGCGATACATGGCTGCTTGGTGAGTTTGAACGCCACTGCACATGCATGCATGTCAGATACTGAGCAAGGTCACAACCCCACCAATGATACCAATCACCACCTCCACAGGGGACAGTGCCTACACTCTCAGCCCCCACATGATGACGCCAATTCGGAACCCCACCACGCCACCCCAGGTAAGATATAACGCAGCCCACATTACAACCCGGGGCATAGTGGAGCGCACATTTGGAGTGCTGAAGTCACGCTTTCGCTCCCTTGACCGTTCTGGCGGTCAGCTGTTGTACGCTCCCCCAGTAGTGTGCAGGATCATAGTGGCAGCATGTGTCCTGCACAACGTTGCAACACGCCGGGGCCTGGCCGTGGACATGGTGGTGCCCCCCCATCCCCAACCACATGCACAGCCGCTGCGCATGGGAGTGGAAAGGGCACGGGGGGAGGCAGCCCGTACACAGCTAGTGGCTAATTACTTCACATAGAAATCACACCCCTGTGGAGTGCACACTGCCCTGGCACATTCCATCTGACAATCAATGATGACTCAACCTGACACTGATCCTGAATGTCTGGAGAAAGAACCGTGAAAACCATATCAGCCTGAGATTGTTCACCTGGAAGTGTCACAATGTGTGCATCCCTACCCACACTGACACCACCAATGCAGTTTTGTGAAGTTACAAATTCAAGCAGCTGAAATGAATACCTACTTGCAAAATGCAACAAGAGGACAGTGCCATGTCAGCCAACCCAACCCCAGCACCGCCACACGACACACCGTGCCATGTCATGCTATTTGCACGTACACAAATTAATCCCCACAACATGACACTAGTGTCACAATGTACGGTGTCCCTATTAGAAACTTGGAACACCTGAAATGCTCACAGTAATGCCGGACCAACAACAAACTTGAGCACGTACTACCATTAACATGACATCACTAATGTATAATATTATGAGTCTCACCACCTGGAAATGCCTGCACTCCCACCACTACCAACTGTGCAGTGTTGGCGCCTGTAGAGTTGTAGGTGCACTGCTGCCAACATGGACCACATCTCCAGACTAGAGGTCCTTGTGTAGACATGAGGAAGGGACCTGCAAATTTGGAGGTAGACACAGAAGATGAGTTACACATCAATGCAACATGCAGTGTACAACACAACAGCAGTATGCACTAGGAATGTATACACAGTATTGACTACAGACTGCCCACACAGCTCATGGGAGTCCAACGTCACTGTGTAATTCACTGTCACTTGGGCACACCCTTTGCAAGCCCATGGAAACGGGAAGCAGGAGGGGTGTGTGTGACTCAAACCCAAGCATCTTAACCAAATACATTACAAGCCTGCATGTGCCCAGCCACAATGCAGCGTATGCCCACAGGAACCACGGAAGCCAACAAATTGTCCCAAAAAAATTGGGAATAAAAGAAATAAAAATTAAAATAAAAAAAAATAAAAATAAAAATCAAAAATGGCCATTGAAGGGCCCGGGGGGGTTGGGGAGGCCACCCAGGAGGTCCGAGGACAGGATGCACACCAAAACCCACCTGCGTGGATCCTGGGAAAAAAAAACACCTCCATGGGCTCATGGCCCACACGGCTACCCTATTGTGGGAGTATCACTGCTGTCGCTATTATCACCCTGTGCAGCTGCATCCGGAGGTGGTTGCACTATGGGAGGCAGCCCACGCAAGGCCCTAGTCTGCTCCTCCATGGCTGCAAGCATGCGGGTGTGGTAGGTCTGGTTCTGGAGGATGAGTGTGCGGAGGTCCCCATGCAACAACTCACGGGATGCCCGGACCTCCGCCCTCGTTGCCTGCATCTCAGCTGAGAGCGTACGGGTGAGACGCTCCAGCTGCTGTTCTGTCCTTTGGTGTGTAGAAGCCTCAAGCTCAACAAGAGTCGTCCTGAGGTGAAGGAGCTCCTGCCTCAGGGCTTCCCTGTGGCCCTGGGACTCAATGGAGATGGCCTCCTGCAGAGTCGCCAGTGCCGCTCGCCTGTCCCTGTTGGACCCCAACATGTCCTCCCTGTGTGACTGGCAGATGGAGTCGGTTGCCTGCTCTAGTCGCTCCATCAGCCTTTCAGGGGGGACAATGGAAGTGGCCACCCTATCCATGGCCTGAGCCATCATCTCGGATGATGCTGCCTGTTGGGTTGCCATACCGTAAATGGATTGCTCCCATGCGGTATTGCCAGGTGGCGTACGACCACCACGTCGGTGGGCACCACACCTGTCTGGGGCAAGGCGAACTGCGCCTTGCTGTGCCGGCACTGCCTGAGGCTGCAGGACTGCATTCCCCCTCTGATCTGCTGGCCCAGGAACAGGATCAGATGTCGCGGAGTGTGACCCTGCATCCGTAACCACCAAAGGCGTAGCTGCCAACACTGACATCCCCATTGAGGGTTCTGACCCTGGTGCAGGTGGGTGAGACAGAACAGAATCCCTCCCTGGAACACTCACCTGCGACGGCACGTAGGTCTCATCCGAATCAACACCTGAGTACAGCTCGGGGGAGGTGCAGCCAGAGACACCCCTTGAGAGCACGACCTGCAGCACTTGTGGGTTCTCACCCACCACCACACCACGTCCCTCACTGGTGGTTGGTCGGCCCTCGGGCCCCTCCTGGGTCAGCACCATCTCCACAACCCCAGCAGTATCAGGTGCGTCTTCCCCTGCAAAACAAAGAAATGGAAACAGGCATTAGCACCATGGCACACAATGAGGGCTGAGAAGCAAGAGAAACAGTACTTGTTTGACACATGTCCCACATGACTAAAACCCTCCTATGCATGCAGCCTCACTGCGTATGAAGGGCAGGCAAATGGCACACACTGATGACACCAAGATTGGAGATGAACACATTTTCTGCATGCTGCCTGGCAGTGGCATCACACATTGGCCTGTGATTGGCAGGTGAAACACACATGCCATCAGACAGATGGCATGTACCATTGCTATTGAGTGAAGATGGAGAGGAGGGCAGCACCTATGCATACTGTCCAGTTCCCGCATGTAATAGCTTTTCTAATTCTAACAGGTCAGATTCTTCACCTGGAGCTGCCAGTCCGAAATGGTGCAATTGCACAGGGACATGTTTGAACAAATGATATCCAGGTAACTAAGTCACTCAACTTTACCATAGCCATGTCAGACATGTGACTAGAGGACTGTGACATGCCTAGTAAAAGTGGTGGAATGGTAAATATCTGACTAAATGAACAGTGCTAAATTTTGCAACAATGTTGTGGCAAGGTGACACTTCAAGGGCAACTGGCGTGCAGTTGGACTACATGTCTACTGTTGGCAGAAGGGATACAGCTATGGCCAAATGCAGCTGCGCTGGATGTATTGCATGAAGCACATGGATGACCCATACGACTCAGGCGCACACACTCTCACCTGGCACACAAGCAGAAGCCCTCACACACACCATGCACATGGATGACACACACATGCATGTGCACTCACCGGACAATGCCTCGTAATCAGGGAGATCTCCCACGCCTTGGATCTGTTCCTCCGTGACGTAGGTCCCAGCGACTGACTCATGTGGAGTGAGTTCCATGTCTACAACTGGAGACCCACCTCCAGTCACTAGAGTTGCGGCATGACTTGAGGCCAGCTTACTCTTTGCCCTGCGCTTTAGGTCATTCCAGCGCTTATAGCAATCATTGGCTGTGCGCCTCACGATTCCAAGGGCACTTACGATGTCCGCAACGGTCTGCCAGTGTGCCTGGCGTTGTGCAGGTGTGGTCTTGGATCCTGCAACAATGACCATCTCGTTATCATGTCCGGACACATACTCGACAAGTGCATTCAGTTCGTCATCCGTGAAGCTGGGCTTCATGGACGGGCCGGACTGTGTAGCCGTGTCTGGGGCATCAGCCTGTGCCGGACGAGCACTCTTCCTCTTCCACTTGGAAGGTGGTGGTGATCCTGAGTGTCCTGCGCCGCTCTGGACACTAGGGGCAGGAGCCCTGGTGGACTCTGTATCAGGAGTGTGGGATTGCACACTCAGCATGGGAGTTGGTGCAGGCATTGGCTCTAGTGTGATGGTGTCAGGGGGAATATCAGAAGCATGGACTAGGACCGACACTGTCCTGGCTGGGTGTGTGAGGGCTGGGGTGGATGGAGCCGCAGCTGCCCCTGCAGCCTCTCCGCCCTGCCTACTTGGTGCAGCAGATGACCTTGCTGCCCCAGATGCACGTGGCATGGTGACATCAACGTGCACCAGCGCACATGTCATAGGCCTGCTGACCTGGAAGTCAGCCATGGAGTCAGCCAGGTCTGGTGCCACAATGGGCTGGTCCAACAAGGGCTGAGCATGGATGGTGTCAGCCACATCAGCCTCAACGGGAGGGGGGGAGGGAGGGGATTATGGGTGCCCTTGACTGGTCCTCCACACATGGGGGGACAGGCTCACCCTGCAAGTAATGACCACGTCCCCTACCGGATCCACCACGGCCACCACTTGTGGCTCTTCCACCTTTGCCACCCTTACGGAATCCTCGCCTCCCAACCATGGCACTGATGTTGATGTGCGTATGGGAGTGGCTGTCAAATATTGTCCTGGGCAATTGGGGGTCAAAGGGGTTGGGTACCAGATGGTAATTGTACCCTAGTGCTCTTGCAAGGCTGATTGTAACCCCTGGGGAAAGATGATGGGTCACGCTGCGCACAGGAGCCCCAAAAAAGGGAGATGACGTGCACGCAACCCCTCCTAGACCACGTGTGCAGAAAGAAAAACCTGCACTACGCTGTGGCACCCAGTAACACAAGAATGAACGTATGCGTGTCACACGCAGCCTAGAATGACCTCTGAAGGGGTAGGATACACACGGGGCAAGCACAGATGTTAGATACGTGCGTGACTCACCGTCTGCCAGGTAAAAGAGCGTGAAAAAGGAGCGCGTTTGGTTGGCAACACCCCCGTCAAAAGAAGATTTGTACGCTGTCTGAGGAGACAGTAGAAGGGAACACTGTTTGAGGGAACAGGCCCAGGTAAACCAGTAAAAGAGAAAAAAGAGAAATATCTGTCAGAGGTAACAGGGAATACGAACTTGAAACGCCGTGAAGTAAATCGCGTGTGAACCGACAAGAAGTACAGAATTCACCCACTCGCTCTCCACGAAAAGCACGTACAAGGAAATGGTGTTCTACGCGTACCTTTTATACAGGCCCACACGTTCAACGTCACTTACGCGGCGTGTACGCGCTAGGGCTATTTGCACCAATTACACGCTTTGTGACTTATGCGTGTACGGCCATTTCCACCAATTACACGCTTTGTGACTTATGCGTGTACGGCCATTTCCACCAATTACACGCTTTGTGACTTATGCGTGTACGGCCATTTCCACCAATTACACGCTTTGTACTTATGCGTGTACGGCCATTTCCACCAATCACACGCGATGAGACTCTGACGTGCAGTCTTTCCACGTGTGCTCTGTCATCACGTGCTGTGTGGGAAACACCCGTGCGGGTCACGTCACAGACGCGCTTACGCGCTGAGGGCCTTCGGTCCAATAGAATCGCGTATGCGTGCTGACGCGCTTACGCGCTAAGGGCCTTTCCTCGGTTTTCACGCTGACGTGCATGATTCTCACGTGCCAAATCACTCCGTACCAAGCTGGCCACGCGTAAGCACACGGAAGACCACGCTCCTGCCCAGAAGGCCGAACTACTGCCCCCCAGAGCCCCGAGCACGCTCCCACCTGCTATCTGCTGCTGCCTGACTGCCTGCTGCCCACGTGCACTGCCATTTGCTGCCTGCACATCAGCCAGGGGTGCTGTTGCTGTGACCACCCCTGCTGGAACAGAAGACTCCCGACTGGAATTCCATCGCTCCACAGCCCAGCCCCAGGACCCAGTTGCCCACCCACTCCTGCCTCTGGGGTTGTCATGTCGGGGCAAACACCATCTGTGACCACTGACAACCCCCGGCCAGAGAGGCAGAGGGGCACCAGCTTCAGTGCCACCGAAGTTGGTGTCCTGGTGGAGCAAGTCCTGGGGCAGTATGATGCCCTCTTTGGAAGTTCCCGCGCCGACAAGGAAGGACGGACTCGGATCTGGACTGACATCGTGACTGCCATCAACGCGGAGGGGGTGGCAGTCCGGGACTTACAACATGTCAGGAAGCGCTGGGAGGACTTCAGGTCCAGGACCCTGAACAAGGCCCGGCGCCTCTTGAAGGCAGCGGATGCCAAGGGGCGCCGAGGCCACTTGTCGGAAGAACAGATGGGGGTCCTGGAACGCATATCCCCAGCGCTCCACGTCCAGGTCCTAGAGAAGCAGAGCCGTCTGGAGTCGAGCGGTGAGTGTACATGCATCCTGGTTGTGAGCAGGGCGTGTGGTGATCATTCGCCATTGTGCCGGTTGCACATCTGTTTGTATGGGGTGGAGTATGGGTTGGGGTGTACAGGGCCGTGGGGCTGACACATGCGAGGGCTGTAATGTGTGAGACATGGATGGTGCTTGTGTGTGTGGGCTTGCATGGCAAATGCAGTTGTGCGTGCACACATGTTTGGATGAATGTGTATGTAAGTAGACATGTCCGTGATGTCAGGCATGTATGTTGTTTTCGACTGCATGTATGAGCACTGTGTAAATGTGCATGTGTGTGTATTTGACAAGGGTGCAACAGTGATGCTACATGGATGCATGTGACAGCGGTATGTGGAAGCCTGATTGGCAGATGTGACATGGATGCCCGTCTGAACAGTGCGACACTTGCCAGAGGTGTAGACATGCATGCAAGTGTGGTGGTGTGTGTACATGTGTGGAGCACTTCCTGTGTTGCATGTGATGTCTGGCTCCCCTTTGGCTGCTGATGCTGTTGTATGTGTAGGGATGGTGCTGGCAGTTGCAATATGGCTGTGGTATGGCTCATGTGTGCCAGTTGCAATGACATGTGTGTTGGGGATTGTGATGACATGTCTGAGCTTTGCCAATGCCACTCATGTGCAACTGTCATGCGTGTATGTGTCCATTGTACAGTGCCCTGATGCCTGTGTTTTGTTTCTCCCTGTCTGCAGCGTCAACTGATGAAGAGGGCGGAGAAGGTGCTGTGGAGCACATCGGCGGGGATCCGACCGCCAGCCGGAGACGCAAGGCCCGGCTCCCCTCCCGTGTTGTCATCTCGTCGGGGAGTGAGGAATCCGGTGCCGCGTCCCAGGCCGCAGCTGCCGGGGGGAGGTCCAAGAGGCGGAGGTTGCAGTTGGACTCCTCGGCAGCAGAAGGGGCAGCTGGGACCCCACAAGGCCCAACAGCGGAAGATGGCACAGAGTCATCCAGGTTGGTGGGGGGTTTGGTGGAGGAGGGGGCCGCGCAAGCACCAGAGACGGGGTCTGGAGGTGGGGATCCCACTGGTGCTAGTGGTGCAGTGCAGGACCAGGGACAGGAGGCAGCACAGGCGGCCGCGGAGGTGCCTGTGTGCAATCCTGTTCCCGATCCTGTCCCTGCATCATCTTGCACCAGCAGGGATGCCTACGTCCAGACCCGTTTTCAGGCAGGGGATGAGCTGACGTCAACTGGCCTTGCTCTGCCTGCGGACGTGGCCATCCAGGTCCGGGTTGAGCATGTCCTGGCTGGTGTGGCGTTGCGTCAACGAGCCATGCGAGGTGACCTGCAGTCTTTTCATGGAGAGACTGCACGTCATCTCGAATGGCTCGTTGACCACGTCAGCCTGCTGGGACAGGTCACCCAGGCCGGATTCCGCTGTCTGATGGGGCTTGCTCCGACCCCCTCCTCAACTGGACCCCCTACGCGCCAGTCGTCCTCTGTGCCATCTTCCCACCCATCAGTCACCTGGGTGCCCTGTGGAGCTGCCTCTGACGGTGCGGCCAGGCTGTTGGAGGAGGCATCCCTGCCACAGTCGGGAGTCGGAGGTCCAGCAGGGGTGGCCACATCAACAAGTGCACCCCAGCCGGCGGAGGATGTGCAGGCAGCAGGAGGCAGTGCACGGGCAGAGGCAGAGCAGCAGCAGCAGCAAGATGGTGGGAGACATGAAGGCTCGGGGCTTTCAACATTGGAGGGGCAGGCATCGGCCGGCGGGCAGGGGGACCCAGGACAGAGAGTGTCTTCCGTGTGGCAGCGGTTGGGCCACGCCATAAGTGCGGAGCGGCGGCGGGCGGAAGAGGCGCGGCTCACAATGGTCAGGGCGGAGAACTCCATGCGGAGGGCCCTGAGGCGGGCCGAGTGCCTCGAGGCAATCCGCAGGGGGTTGGAGGAGGACACAGCGTCGTCCCTGCAGACCCTCAGGGCCATGGAACTGGACCGCCTCCGGGACATCGAACAGGAGTTCGATGATGCCCTGGCCCGGGACACCACAGAGTGAGCCGCTGGACTTGCCCGTCGCCTTTGTATATAGTTCTTTAGTTTTAGGTTTCCTTTCGTTCTTATTATGATTTGGAGTCGACGGACACTGCTCCACTTTTTGTATATAGTTGATATTTAGGTAGGTTTTTTAGGAGGTTTCCTTAGTTCAGTTGGGATGATGGACCCTTGTTATTTTTGTACATAGTTCTTTGTTGCATGGAGAGTTTTTACATTTCACTTTGGACAAAATTTTTTGGATTTGAATTTCCAGTTTTGTGTTTTTATGCGGACATGCAGCTTATTGTTTCACATTTACATTGTAGTTAGTTTTCTTTCTTTAGCATTCGTAATTTTTTTCAATACATTTTTTTTTCCATTGTTCACTGTGTGGTTTCATCTCATTGGTTTCATGCATGTCATGTTGTGTGTTTTCCCATTCAATTGCAAAAAAAGTGTGTGACGGACATGGGTTCATTAGCTTCATGAACATTGGGGGTGTAACATGTGATTTCCATTTCCATGTGGGTGAATGGGTTACTTGGTAGGGCTTTTTGGCTGTGGAGGCTGACCATTACGCACATGATTGGGGATTGTGAGGACCTGGTGGGGGCTGCACATGGTGGCAGGGGGGTGGGGGTGGTGGGAGACATGAGTGGGGGCCTGGTTGAGAGTGACCCTGCACTGCCGGGGGGTGGGGGTGCAGGGGGACATGAGTGGGGGCCTGGTGGAGGGTGACCCTGCACTGCCGGGGGTGGGGGTGGTGGGAGACATGAGTGGGGGCCTGGTGGAGGGTGACCCTGGATGCTGGGGGGTGGGGGTGCAGGGGGACATGAGTGGGGGCCTGGTGGAGGTTGTCCCTGCACTGCTGGGGGGTGGGGGTGGTGGGAGACATGAGTGGGGGCCTGGTGGGGGCTGCCCATGGTGGCAGGGAGGTGGGGGTGGTGGGAGACATGAGTGGGGGCCTGGTGGAGGCTGCCCCTGCACTGCTGGGGGGTGGGGGTGGTGGGAGACATGAGTGGGGACCTGGTGGAGGGTGACCCTGCACTGCCGGGGGGTGGGGGTGGTGGGAGACATGAGTGGGGGCCTGGTGGAGGGTGACCCTGCACTGCCGGGGGGTGGGGGTGGTGGGAGACATGAGTGGGGGCCTGGTGGAGGGTGACCCTGCACTGCAGGGGGGTGGGGGTGCAGGGGGACATGAGTGGGGGCCTGGTGGAGGGTGACCCTGCACTGCCGGGGGGTGGGGGTGGTGGGAGACATGAGTGGGGGCCTGGTGGAGGGTGACCCTGGATGCTGGGGGGTGGGGGTGCAGGGGGACATGAGTGGGGGCCTGGTGGAGGTTGACCCTGCACTGCTGGGGGGTGGGGGTGGTGGGAGACATGAGTGGGGGCCTGGTGGGGGCTGCCCATGGTGGCAGAGGGGTGGGGGTGGTGGGAGACATGAGTGGGGGCCTGGTGGAGGCTGCCCCTGCACTGCTGGGGGGTGGGGGTGGTGGGAGACATGAGTGGGGGCCTGGTGGAGGGTGACCCTGCACTGCCGGGGGGTGGGGGTGGTGGGAGACATGAGTGGGGGCCTGGTGGAGGGTGACTCTGCACTGCCGGGGGGTGGGGGTGGTGGGAGACATGAGTGGGGGCCTGGTGGAGGCTGCCCCTGCACTGCCGGGGGGTGGGGGTGCAGGGGGACATGAGTGGGGGCCTGGTGGAGGTTGACCCTGAACTGCTGGGGGGTGGGGGTGGTGGGAGACATGAGTGGGGGCCTGGTGGGGGCTGCCCATGGTGGCAGGGGGGTGGGGGTGGTGGGAGACATGAGTGGGGGCCTGGTGGAGGCTGCCCCTGCACTGCTGGGGGGTGGGGGTGGTGGGAGACATGAGTGGGGGCCTGGTGGAGGGTGACCCTGCACTGCCAGGGGGTGGGGGTGGTGGGAGACATGAGTGGGGGCCTGGTGGAGGGTGACCCTGCACTGGCGGGGGGTGGGGGTGGTGGGAGACATGAGTGGGGGCCTGGTGGAGGCTGCCCCTGCACTGCCGGGGGGTGGGGGTGCAGGGGGACATGAGTGGGGGCCTGGTGGAGGTTGACCCTGCACTGCCGGGGGGTGAGGGTGCAGGGGGACATGAGTGGGGGCCTGGTGGAGGTTGACCCTGCACTGCTGGGGGGTTGGGGTGGTGGGAGACATGAGTGGGGGCCTGGTGGGGGCTGCCCATGGTGGCAGGGGGGTGGGGGTGGTGGGAGACATGAGTGGGGGCCTGGTGGAGGCTGCCCCTGCACTGCTGGGGGGTGGGGTTGGTGGGAGACATGAGTGGGGGCCTGGTGGAGGGTGACCCTGCACTGCTGGGGGGTGGGGGTGGTGGGAGACATGAGTGGGGGCCTGGTGGGGGCTGCCCATGGTGGCAGGGGGGTGGGGGTGGTGGGAGACATGAGTGGGGGCCTGGTGGAGGCTGCCCCTGCACTGCTGGGGGGTGGGGGTGGTGGGAGACATGAGTGGGGGCCTGGTGGAGGGTGACCCTGCACTGCCGGGGGGTGGGGGTGGTGGGAGACCTGAGTGGGGGCCTGGTGGAGGGTGACTCTGCACTGCCGGGGGGTGGGGGTGGTGGGAGACATGAGTGGGGGCCTGGTGGAGGCTGCCCCTGCACTGCCGGGGGGTGGGGGTGCAGGGGGACATGAGTGGGGGCCTGGTGGAGGTTGACCCTGCACTGCTGGGGGGTGGGGGTGGTGGGAGACATGAGTGGGGGCCTGGTGGGGGCTGCCCATGGTGGCAGGGGGGTGGGGGTGGTGGGAGACATGAGTGGGGGCCTGGTGGAGGCTGCCCCTGCACTGCTGGGGGGTGGGGGTGGTGGGAGACATGAGTGGGGGCCTGGTGGAGGGTGACCCTGCACTGCCAGGGGGTGGGGGTGGTGGGAGACATGAGTGGGGGCCTGGTGGAGGGTGACCCTGCACTGGCGGGGGGTGGGGGTGGTGGGAGACATGAGTGGGGGCCTGGTGGAGGCTCCCCCTGCACTGCCGGGGGTTGGGGGTGCAGGGGGACATGAGTGGGGGCCTGGTGGAGGTTGACCCTGCACTGCCGGGGGGTGAGGGTGCAGGGGGACATGAGTGGGGGCCTGGTGGAGGTTGACCCAGCACTGCTGGGGGGTTGGGGTGGTGGGAGACATGAGTGGGGGCCTGGTGGGGGCTGCCCATGGTGGCAGGGGGGTGGGGGTGGTGGGAGACATGAGTGGGGGCCTGGTGGAGGCTGCCCCTGCACTGCTGGGGGGTGGGGTTGGTGGGAGACATGAGTGGGGGCCTGGTGGAGGGTGACCCTGCACTGCCGGGGGGTGGGGGTGGTGGGAGACATGAGTGGGGGCCTGGTGGAGGGTGACCCTGCACTGCCGGGGGGTGGAGGTGGTGGGAGACATGAGTGGGGGCCTGGTGGAGGGTGACCCTGCACTGCCGGGGGGTGGGGGTGGTGGGAGACATGAGTGGGGGCCTGGTGGAGGCTGCCCCTGCACTGCCGGGGGGTGGGGGTGCAGGGGGACATGAGTGGGGGCCTGGTGGAGGTTGACCCTGCACTGCTGGGGGGTGGGGGTGGTGGGAGACATGAGTGGGGGCCTGGTGGGGGCTGCCCATGGTGGCAGGGGGGTGGGGGTGGTGGGAGACATGAGTGGGGGCCTGGTGGAGGGTGACCCTGCACTGCCGGGGGGTGGGGGTGCAGGGGGACATGAGTGGGGGCCTGGTGGAGGGTGACCCTGCACTGCTGGGGGGTGGGGGTGGTGGGAGACATGCATTGTTGATCAGTAGTGCAAGGTGACATGTGGGTTGGCTGGGGGGCATGCCCATGGTGAATGGGCTGCCTGCGGGACATGAGCAGGGGTGCAGGGTAGTCCCCCGTGGTGTGGGCTGCCTGCAGGGGCCGTGGAGGTTGTTGAGCGTACACCTGGGAGGAGCCACACGGCCAATTCACGTGTAGTACTCCCCAGAACCCCTGAAATACACATTCCCTGCTGGTATCGCGTGTGGAACTTCCCGCGCAGCCCTGAAATACACGTACCCTGCTCGCACTGGGACTATCGCGTGAGGAAGTTCACGCGAACCCCTGTAATACACATAGCCCGCTCCCCCAGGCCCGATCGCGTGAAAAAATTCACGCGAACCCCTGAAATACACGTAGCCCGCTCCCCCAGGCCCGATCGCGTGAGTAAGTTCACGCGAACCCCTGTAATACACGTAGCACGCTCCCCCAGGCCCGATCGCGTGAGAAACTTCACGCGAACCCCTGAAATACACGTACCCTGCTGTAATCGCATGTGGAACTTCCCGCGCACCCCTGAAATTCGCATACCTTGCTCGCACTGGCCCAATCGCGTGTGTAACTTCCCGCGCACCCCTGAAATACACGTACCCTGCTCGCACTGGGACTATCGCGTGTGGAACTTGCCGCGCACCCCTGAGATACACGTACCCTGCTCGTACTGGGACTATCGCGTATGGAACTTCCCGCGCACCCCTGAAATAGACGTACCCTGCTCGCACTGGGACTGTCGCGTGTGGAACTTCCCGCGCACCCCTGAAATACACGTACCCTGCTCGCCCTGGGACTATCCCGTGTGTAACTTCCCGCGCACCCCTGAAATACACGTACCCTGCTCGCACTGGGACTATCGCGTGTGGAACTTCCCGCGCACCCCTGAAATACACGTACCCTGCTCGCACTGGGACTATCGCGTGTGGAACTTCCCGCGCACCCCTGAAATACACGTACCCTGCTCGTACTGGGACTATCGCGTGTGGAACTTCCCGCGCACCCCTGAAATACACGTACCCTGCTCGTACTGGGACTATCGCGTGTGGAACTTCCCGCGCACCCCTGAAATACACGTACCCTGCTCGCCCTGGGACTGTCGCGTGTGGAACTTCCCGCGCACCCCTGAAATACACGTACCCTGCTCGCCCTGGGACTATCGCGTGTGGAACTTCCCGCGCACTCCTGAAATACACGTACCATGCTCGCCCTGGGACTATCGCGTGTGGAACTTCCCGCGCACCCCTGAAATACACGTACCCTGCTCGCCCTGGGACTATCGCATGTGGAACTTCCCGCGCACCCCTGAAATACACGTACCATGCTCGCCCTGGGACTATCGCGTGTGGAACTTCCCGCGCACCCCTGAAATACACGTACCCTGCTCGCCCTGGGACTATCGCGTGTGGAACTTCCCACGCACCCCTGAAATACACGTACCCTGCTCGCACTGGGACTATCGCGTGTGGAACTTCCCGCGCACCCCTGAAATACACGTACCCTGCTGGCCCTGGGACTATCGCGTGTGGAACTTCCCGCGCACCCCTGAAATACACGTACCCTGCTCGCACTGGGACTATCGCGTGTGGAACTTACGCGCACCCCTGAAATACACGTTCCCCGCTTGGCGTTTGCTGTTTGCCAGCCCGGTGAACTGGTCCAGGGTTAGCGCAGCCCTTTGCGATGATTTAGCGATTTTGATGGCTTTTCCTTGCGCGAGGGCGTTCTTCGGGGCGTTACTGGCGCTGCTGCAGGGTCGCTGCGATTCTCTGCGCCACGGCTGGTTTGGGAGCCTAGTATCCATGAATACGCTGTGCGCGGAAATCGGTTTTAGCGCACGTGCCTGGCGCAGACAATGCTAATAAAATATAGTGAGAAAATAATGGTCAATGAAGAAAACTAAAGTTACCATAATAAACCATTCCCAACAGGAAACCGTCTTAGGTATACATAATATAAAGAGATTGCGGGGGGGAGGAAAAAAATACTAATAAATATAGTGAAAAATTAGTTTCTCCTTTAACTTTAATTTTTGTAAATTTGGACATAATAATAAGTAACAGATCAGCCGCGCAAGATAAATACGGAAGTTTAAATTCAAATCAATGTTACACTAAACACAAATGCAACAGATCATTTTAAACATCAAAAAGGAAAAAAGGACTTACGTACTAAAACTCAGCCCAAAGTATGGTCGCCGAATTTTGTAAATGAACAAAAGGAAAGAGGGACTAGCAATCTGTAACTCTTTATGAACAAGGATTTGCCAGAACCAAAACAGGACCCCCGATGCTTGAGGCATGAGCAAGAGAATTTTGTAGGTAAGCGCTTTTAAGGGGTGGAAAGACCACCGCTACAAGCATGCTCAATGTAGAATTCAGCACGCTTGATGCCGAGTGGCATAAACAAAATATATTTTGGTTGGGATTTAAAACTCACGCGAAAGGGTGTTTTGGTAAACACAAATGGGGAGCAAATCGGTTACCAGTCATTGTAACTGAAAAAGTAATTCCTAGTGACCGCTAGAGTAACAGAATGCATGAGACCAAGAATATGTAATGCGATTGCAAATATGAATAGCACTTTTTACATAAATGCAATGAGAAAGATGTTACTAGTCATGCTTACTAGAGTTTAAAATGTGTCTAAATATATGCCAGGGAATCATGCACAAAGAATCAATCCGATAGAAGGTTAAAAGGCTAATGTTAGCATAATAGAACAACCAAATTTGTTCTAGGTGGGATTTAACCCTGGAACTACCGTGATACACTTCAACTAAAAACTAATTCCCGGAAATAAGGAAAGGGAGATTCGCACTACATTCAATAAGGGTAAGAAAACATATTTACATGCTTTTCTGACAGCCAAAAATTGTTAGGTCCATGCCATCCCATACTTACTTCTTTTTCGGATTGCACAAATTTAATTTTAAAAAACTAACATAGTCACTGTAATGGATTTATTTTTAACCATTTGAGGTAACTAAGAGGTGCTGCACTTTTAGGTGTTCATGCAATTTGAGAATGCTAAAAGGATATACTACACAGCCTAAGTCACTATTCTAACTATTAAATGTGTTACAAAATATGCTAAAATGCTATTTCATATGTTATATTTTGTGTTTTGTTTTATTACATGTTACGCTTGCATTCAGCCCGGATTTGAAAAAGGCGCCAATGAAACGCCGAAACACGTGTCATCCATATGGGCAGAACATATATCAAATAAATTAAGAAAATATACTTGAAGAAACTTGACTACGTACTTTTATTCATTTACATCAGAAATTTGGCGCAAAGAGGTGTAGGCACAAACAAACTACTCCTTTCTATTCTTAGACTGTTCTTGTGATCTATAGAGGCCTAGGACCTACATTCAGAAACACCACAGTTTCACATATAGCATTCTCAATAACCTGTGGTACTATCACTAATTTATATATATATTAGTGAACTATGCTTCCATAGGCCTCTTTGCTGGTTCATGTATGCCCAGCAATGTCTATTGTATTAGATTCCACTCAGACACCACACACTGAGCGGAAACACACACACAGCTATTTATCACTGCTAGTGCTATTGTTCCATCTGCATGGGAATCATGGCACATGTATTACCTAAAAATCTTCCCCCTCTCCCGAAATATTATTCTAAATGTAAAAAAAAAAAGACAAAAGCAAAAACACTCTACACGGTTCGTGTACATTACATTTGTATTCCAAAACAGTTGCACATCAAAATAACATCTTACCTTTTTTTATTACAGTATTCTCTGAAACAAACAGAAGAAAAAAAAATACAGCAATAGGATGAAATTCACTTTGCATCATCTCTAACAAACAGAAGAGGAAAAAAACACAACTATAGAACAACATTCACTTTGCAACATTATAGCGTGGCAATTAAACACAGGGGATTCCCTTCTGCTACTCTCCCTGCCTGATATTTATAGAAGGACATTCATACAGCACGCGATAACCTCAATTCACTTTGGATATTTACCAGCTATCTGTAGTTCTCCCACATGCAACCTCCCTTCGCTCGCCTCTGAGGAATGGACCCAGGGTTGTCATCGTAATCTTGACGTTTGAAGTGCACAGCGAGTACATGCAGTTCAGTTATCTGCAGTTCTCAAGCCAGTGCTAGTTGAGACTGGGAATGCCTCCTCACAGCCCAGTCTCTGATGGTCCGTGTCAGCAGCTCAGCAAAAAGCAATCTGAACTTTTTTCTGTCAGACTCTTCCAGCAAACCTCTGTCTCGCCCCCCTCTGCCGACGTGGAACCACTGCAGATACTCTGCACCAATCAAATTCAAAAGATCGTATCACCCTACCCTTCCTTCCACAATAGCTCAATTTTTACAGTAAGAAACTGTAGCTAAAATTATTTCCTGGCATGCAGATTCTGCTTTCTGCAAACACAGTGAACAAAGAGAGAAGAAAAAAAAATATCCAAATGCACGTTTGAAAACAAATTTCATAACATGTATTCCTGCCTCTTTTCCACATAGAGATTACATTATAATGTTATTGAGTTAGTACTAGTATTAGTATTTGTTAATTAAGTCAGTCAATTAGACAGCTAATGTAGTCTCCTGTGGATGAGGCATTTCAAGTAAGAGAAAAAGAGAAAAAAATATATATTCTGGTGTACTTTTAAACCTGCAGCCTGTCTCCATTTGCATACCCATATGTTATACTAACAACATATGGCTTGCTATATGTGCCACATTATTGCTGGCAATAATGTTATCACATTCAGTGGAGTGCTGTACTCCAAAATATAATAAATTATACTACATGGCCAGACGAGCCTCGATCCAAAACGTACATAGATGCAAACAATTCAATTTCTCAATATACAATTAATGTACAATGAACCTCACAAGGTGGCAAAGCACTACATTGGTGTAAGTACATTGTTCATGATATTGAAAATTGGTAATTAAGGTACCTATTAAGGTTTCAAGTGGTAATTATCAGTTTTAAAATTTCTCTAAAGTGATAATTAAAAGCCTACTGCTAAAAAGTAAGCAACATAACAATAAAGATAGACAAGTAAATTTAAACTAATAGAAATATGCTAAGTATACAGACGTGTATACACAACAACCCTCTACAGCTAATCCTATCCCTCTTATTAACTGACTTATTGTATTTCACTGGGTACTCATTGAGCACCAAATTGCAAACAAGTCACATCAAAGAGCCCACGGAAGCACAAGGAAATGGAAAAGAGGATTGCCAGATACAAGTATTATGGGTTGCAGCAAAACTGTTTCAGCGTGAACCATGAGGGAGATATACAAGTATGTTTTGTTGCAGTAAGATGTGTTAACATGAAGTGTGTGAATCCGTATGGGTGGATTTTCTGTTTTGTCATTCGATGCTGACCACCGCTCGTTGTAAAAGGCCAATTTACAGAGCCTTCCTGAACTTTCTGGGATTCTCTTCTTGTCTAGGTCTAAAGGACAAGTGTTTCTTGGGTGTTTTCATTTATGCAACAGCATACTTCATCTGTGATGTCTCTGTTTTGTAGGAGGTCGATCTGAAGTTACTCGTTGGGTTGTATCTTGTAAATCTGTTTCAAAGGTGTGTACAACATCAGTAGGTCCTCAAATCCAGTGTAATGTGGGACTTTGATTTTTAGTCCCTGTTGCAGCTTTGTTTTAAAGGATTTGAAATAGGTGACTTATTTTCTTTGGGAGGCTAATATACAGACTATTACAATGGTCTAGTCATGAGAACATAAGGGCCTTTAGCATTTGCATTCTGTGTCTCATATCCATGAGTAGGAGCAAATGTAGAGGCCAATTGGTAATGGATCTTCCCACTCATCTGTGGGGTGAAAGACAACTAAGAGTCAAAAACCACACAAGTTTCATTTTCTTCATGAATGCTGGAGGCATACGTACCACATTGCACCATGAGAATTGTAATCTGTTGGGTACAGTAATTCCTATGATGAGGATTTCTCAATTACTTATGTGTAAACATAATTTATTATTGATCCTCCAATCATGGGCTTTTAACAGGAAAGTTATAATAATGGTATTGTGAACGAGGTTCATTTCAAATATGAAAGCTGTTTGCATGTCATTGGACTATTGCTGAAACAACTGTATATTTTGCGATGATGAATGCAAGTAGTGACATGTATGAGTTAAAGAATTAAGTGAGGAAGGCTAATCCCTGGGCATTCCATGTCTGGGAATATGGAGCTCAGATAATCCAACTTATACCTTGTGTTAGAGTATCAATGTGTTGTAACATGCAGAAGGAGGAGACTGACACACAAGTGGCATAGTGATTGCTAGAAGCTTTTATTCAGTATAAAAATAAAGAGGAAACCTATCTTTTCTTATAGCTACGACAGGGTTCCCTGCCTCAACTAAAGTGCAAATGGGTCCACCAGGATACTTAAATAGTCCACCGTCCTGTGTCAAAATGTATCTATTTATGTCCTTTGCACTCATTATTGAACTGAAGGTTGTGTCAATGTTCTTGGTGCAGGAGAATGACTCCCTCCTCCTGGACTGAATGGCACATTTCTGATTGTAAATTCTTCAACAGGAGGAATGACTCACTTCCCCTGGTTTTAATACGTAAAAAGATTGCTTATCCTTTTACACTCTGTATTCGCAATGTCACTATTTCTTTACTCTAGGGGGAATGACTCCCTTCCCTGGATCATTTGGTTTGATTCTCCTTGCAAGCTCAACTAACAGGAGAATGACACCCTTCTCCCGGTCTTCCTGGGCTTTGTTCTCACAGTTCATAACACCAGGGGTAATGATTCCCTTTCCCTGGTCTTTCTTTCGCTAGGTTTAACAGTTCAACCCCACCAGGGGGAATGACTCTCTTCACCTGACCTTTAACACACAAACAAGATATATTTGTGATGAGGGTCCCAGACCCTGGCTTCTCTTCTCTCACACAGAGTTCTTGGTGCACTCTCCTGCCAAGTACTGTCACAAGGAAGATTGCTCGTAATCTTTTCATCTTGTGGATGTGTGTACCAGACCCGTATCTCTCTACTACTTTGATTTGGCAGACCTGGTTTACTTTCCTTCCAGGTTCTGCCACCAAGAAGATGACTTGTGTTACTCTTCTGTTCTTGGGTTCTTGCCCTTTCCCTGGTAGTCAGTGGCTTTGCTTGACACCCAGCAAGAGGAATACTTCTACAAATTCTCTCTGGGGTTGGTTGTTTGCGGGACATGCATAGTGGTAAACGACACTCTGAAAGTCACACATATAAACATCACACAATCTATCGATGAATGTTGCCCAGAGAGCTGAGATTACAAAGATATATACACATAGAGATTCATTATTAATTCACCATTCCCAGATTTGCTCATGTATGGATCAATAAATGTACTAACAGAACCTACACAAGCACACATACAAATCCCCAAATCACATACACAGATCACAAGCCCACAGATTACCTGCACTCAAAAATACGTCTATAAATTCATAAACCCAGTTCACTTAAATTTCATGATCCACCAAAGAAAAACCTAAAAACCTAAATGCACTCTAAAGTGGCTTTGTGTGCTTGCAGTGGGCCACACAACTCCAAATAAAACACAAATGCCAAAAGACACACCAGGACTGAGCTATTCAAATATCACACCACGCTCCGAAATCTGAGAGCAATGAACTATGCACATATAGATGAGACATGTTTACAAAAGCAAATGAAAACAGCTCCAAAAGTTCACTTTTCCAACAGTGTCATGTGCTTGTATATTTTCTATTGCATGTTTTATGCAGAACTAGACATGCATGGTTTTCTATGATTCGGTCAAACACTTACAAAATACTCATTTAGCAAACCAGTTGGTACCACCATATCAAGCATGTAGCTGGTTCAGCTGTCATGTATTCATATCCTTTCGGTGATGATAGTGTCTCAAGGAGCATGTGTCAATAAATAATGTTTTTTGGTACTCAGCTACTTCACGGATATATTCTCTCCACAATGTCAGAAGGAAAGATTTGGTGACCCTAATAGCAAATTAATTCTATAAACCAATCATAAATATCTGTAATCTTAAATAACTGCATTCAGACAATGTATTGCAATCAAATAATGTTACAATACAAGTACAAACATATTATCTGAATATACAAGCCACATTTCTAATATTTAAACACCTCTGCAAATAATTAAATGCACAATTAACACCCAAAATCAATAACAATACAAATAAAACTTAATAACACAGCCTAAAACTGCATGCGTTTTGATGAGATAGGGATAGGAGACAGCATACAGTCAAGTCTAAAACATGAATTAGATCTTGGTGCTTCTTCCGCCATCTTCATCAGGGATAGTTCTATGTGAATAAACTAGCACATTGTTTAATTGATCAATATGTGGCAATCACAATTGTATCTTATACAATAATATTGAATTCAAGCTGAAACGTACATCCAAATATGTCCTACATGCTTCAGAATACTAGATTAAACAAAAAGAAATAGTTCTCCCTTAAAATGCGTATTGATAATTTTCCACTATACCTTAAAGATTAAATATTATAGTATTTTATTCCTATCACTGTTGTCCACCAATCACTTATTATCGGTTCTCTTACTCTCGTGCTCCCGTTTTAGGTGTTTCTCCCTCTATCCAGGCATCCCAAACCTAGGAGTTTCATCTCCATTTAGAATCCTGACATTCTGGTGACCTCACTTAACAATCAAGCTGTTCATACTCGCTACTGTTGTCTGAAATTTGAACACTTTCTCCCAATATCCAGGTGCCCCAGTTTTGGCCATTTTGCACATGCTGTTGTCTCAAACTTAGGCATTTCCAAATCGACAGATTTCTCAAATCTAACAATGTATTCTTACTGCTGTTGTGTCCAATTTATCTGTTTATACTTGCCGCTGTTGTCTCAAATTTAGGCATATCCACCCACTAATCTGGTTCTCTCAAATTTAGCTGTGCTCTACTTATGGTAGTATCCCAACCTCAGACACTCCCAGCCCCTCCATCCTACCCATCTTCCAGCCAGACCCTACAGCGACCATGGCAATGGACACACACTTGAGCTGGACACACCGACAAGCAAGATCACTACCTGCCACACTATTTTCCCTTGCATCAGTAGCACACTCACCAAGACTCACCCTTGCACACACTGCCACTCACCATGCATCTGCCTACTCACATTCAAGAGGAGCCTTCAGACATTCAGGAATACACCCCATCTGCAATGCACCCTCATCCTTGAACCAACCAAAAAACCTGTTCAACTCCACCCCTTCCACTCAAATCCTAGACATGCACCAATCCAACACTAACACTGCGCACCATACACCTTCCAACTCTCAGGCCAGAGGAGCTCTGTGGCCCACCTGCATTTTCCCACTACCTACCCCTCACTTAACGACTTCATCCGACCCCCAACTCATTCTCTATTCTTGTTATGCACCCTCCTTTCCGCAGAACTCACAGCCTCCGACATCTTCTTAAAAGCCTACCCCCCAACTCCCAGACCAGAAAAGCCCTCTGGTGTTCCAAAAATCATTGCATCATTTCCAGCAGATCCTTTGCGCATACCTTCAGGAACACACCCTCTTCTTCTTTTGCCCCAGTCCTGTCCCTCTCCCCCACAGCCACAACCATAGAGACCACCTTGCATCACTCTGTCTATTTGTCATACGGGGGGGGCCCTCAGCCCAAATGCTACACCTCTCCTCCTGTACCCTCTAACTGCACACCCTCACACACATTTATGACCCGTCCCACACCCTCTTCAACCCCACCTCTGAGAAATCCTGGCAAAGCTATGACAGCCAATGTCCACCCCTGCCTACACCCATGTTCCCCCACTACCACCACCAGTGCTACATACACCTCCCTTTCACTCACCACACGTCCCTTGACATACAACCCCCCAACCAGTCATTCTCTCCAACACACTAACCACTCCCAGAAGACCACCCTCAGTCACTCCCTTCCCTTCTTTCAGCATGGCACTTCTTGCCTTTTCCCGAATTATCGCCTCAACTCCCTTCCCCACAGACCCCCCACCCAATCACACACTCCCTCAGCACCGAAACGCACAAGACTCAGAGGTAGAGACCGCCCCATGCCCTCAGCTCTACATGTCTCTCCAGCTCTGCACTGCTTGACCCTCCTATCCTTTACAAGCACTTCTACCATGTCCCCTCTGTAATCCCTTGACTCCCACCTACCTCTTTGAACACAGCCTTTCCACCTTTCTTCTCCTTCAACCCACATCACCTGCTCTCCTATCCACCAAGCGCTAATCCGTAACAGCACCAAGCCCGACACCTTTTAATGGCCCAGCTCCTCTCATTAACCCCTCAAACCTCTGAGCCAATCCCTACCAACCGAACCGCACATCCGTCACCATTACTCTGATGAAGACCTGTGACCTTCTGCCCATTCTTCCTGGTCCTGAACCATCCACCACCTTCTACGCACCCACCAACAGTCTCCTCCCTCTGACCAACTCCGCAACTTCCCACAAAGTCATCTACTTCCTTTTCAATGCCCGCTCTGTGGCCAAATAAATACACAGCATCTATGATCTCCTAACCTCAGAGAATCCCGATCTCATCTTCATCACGAAAACTTGGTACTCAGGCAAACTCAAACCAATCGCAAACAAAGCCTTCCCACCCAACTACTCACTCATCACCCAAAACAGACCCTCTAGAGTAGGCAGATTAGTCATTCTGTATAAACCACATATCTCTATCACCCCCAATGAAACACAACCCTGCACAGCTAACTGCAAATCCCTTTTAGTCAAACTATCTCTCCTTCTCACTCTCTTGCACAGCTTCCTACTAGTCTACAGGCTCCCCCCAGATATGTCAGACATTTTGCCAATAGCCTGTTTGACTCACAAGCAGCCACATTAGTTAACCACCCTGCACTCACCCTACTGAGGTATTTCAATATTTGGTTCAACGTGCCCAACAACTCCATGACTCCTCCGATCAACATAGAGGAACTCAACCTTATCCAGTATATCACATGGCCCACGCATATGGATGGCCACACTCTTGAAGCCATTTTTAGCACCTCTGACCTCATTTGCATGTCTACTCCTAAACCCCTCCTTTGGACAGACCACTCTGCCATACCTTTCTATTTCCACACAAAGCTGCCACCTCGCAAGGCTCCCTCTTCCCTACATCTTAGATCAAGTGCTGCAACATGGTCAATGTATACTTACCTGGCCAAAGCACTGTAACATGCTCTCCCCTCACTCCTGGCCACAGATAGACCCCGCCATTAGAGCTCTTTGACTCCTGGCTAAATGACACAATCTGTCCTCCAAGTCTGCTACCTCTTCCAAGGTCGTACCCCTAAATAGTTCACTCCCACCTGAAGACTCTCAAAACTCATAACCACTGCCTCCAGTGCAAATGGTGTGCTTCCAGAACCATACCAAACTAATCAGTATTCGCCCACCATCACCAAAATTACAAATCAGAGATCTGAAAGCCCAAAAAAGTCTATTACAGTTAAATAATTCTGAGCTGCCATAGCAGTAGCAAAGAGCTCCACAGGATCCTCACAGAATTCCTGAACCCTTCATGCACCGCAGCCCCGACTGCCTCCTAACAAATGCTCTGTAACTCCATCTCTGAACATTTCCACAAAACAGCCCTAGACGGGACAGCCACCCTCTATGCCAAACTCTCCAACCCCTCTGCCCACCCAACGTCCGCTCCACAAGAATCAACCCTCATGCCCTCAGAGAAATCTTTGTTCTGCTTTTTCAACCCTATCTCAAGCGCGGAGTTCATCAAATTACTATCTGAAAGCCGACCTTCTGGCTCCCCTCCTGCATTGTCCCTTCTCTCTCCTGAAAGAAATCTTCACCTCTACCTCTGCAGGAGAACTGGCAAAGTCCAGCCTTAATGACTCCCTCACCTCCGGAAACTTCCCAGAACCCTTCGAAAGCGCACATGTCAAACCTCTTCTTAAAAAAGCATCCATCGACCCTTGCCTACCAATAAACTGCAGCCCCATTTCCCAACCCAATTCTTGATAAAGTTCATCGACAGCATGTATACTCACAGCTCAATGGTTTAGTGGAATCAAACAATCTCCAAGACCCCTCCCAATTAGGTTTCCGACCGCGCCATGGAGCAAATACCACACTATCTCTATGTGGGATGACCTCAAAGTCACTGCAGACTCAGAAGGATGTGCAGCCCTTGTTCTTTTTGACCTCTTGGCAACGCTTGACACCATTAACCACACGATCCTCCTTGACAGACCAGACTCCCTAGTATTACGAGATTCAGCACTCAACTGGACTGCTTCATTCCTCAATAACAGAATGCAAATCACCCATCTCCACACTTTCCTCTCAACTCCACGTCCAGCAATTACTCCACGGTGCCTGCCTCTCTACCCTTTTCTTCAACTTTTGTATGACCCCTCTGCCCAGGATTACCCGTTCACACAACCTCACCTGCTATCACTATGCCAATGACACACAAATCACCTTCAAAATTCCTAAGTCGACCTCCGACCCTCGCCCTGAACTAGCAGCATGTCTCACTGACATTGACTGCTGGATGACGATTAACCATCTCTTTCGGAACCCAGGGAAAACAGAGATCATAGTATGCGGCAAAACAACCCTATTGCCCCAACCGACTCCCTGGCCACACTCCCTCGGCCATCCCCCTGCCAACCCTCACTGTCAAAAACCTCAGCTTCACAATGGACTCGGATCTAACTCTGTCTCACCACATCAACAATGAATCCAAAGCCTATCATTTCCACCTTAGGCTTCTGAAGCGCATCTTCCCTTACCTCACCTACACCAACAGACTAGCTGCAATTATGTGCATCGTCATGTCCAGACTTGACTATGCAAACTCCCTCTGCATGGGTGCACTGGCCTAGCAACTAAACAAGCTACAAAGAGTCCAACACTCGGGTGGCAGACTGCTTCTCGCACTGGCAAGAAGGGTCACATCTCACCTTTTCTATGCACCCTACACTGGCTCCCAATTGGACATAGAGCCACCTTCATAATCCTGTGTATATCTCATCGAGCGGAAAACAAAGCAGGCCCCAAATACCTATAAGGAACGATTAGGCCTTATTACCCAACCCGCTCCCTAAATTCAAGCATGGCCCTCCTCCTAGTGGTCCCCGTCTCCAATTGGGCCAGGGGCAGGGTGTCTACCTATTCAACCCTGGTGCCAATGTTATGGAACTCACTACCTCCCAGCGTTAGAAACAAAACATGCAAGGGACCACTCTTACCACTCACCCTGCCACCATGTCCAAGAAATGGCTTTGTAATCCCTTCAATACGGGCCGGCAAGAACAACTGGGGCACGAGAACTAGCACTAATGATCAATTAAATGGAATGCTATGCAATGGCTAGCCCACTACAAGGTTGGCATAATGCTTTGTCTCTCTCATGCGCCAATGCGGTTGATTCTGCTACCCTTATCCAGCCTAGAAGTTAATACCCAGAACTTAAACCTTTGGGCATAGTAGAACTCATGCCCTACGCTATGACTGGGCCTTCTGTGTGTCCTCTGTCCTGCATCAGGTATACACTACGCTCTCAGGCCAGCAGATATCTACCTCCAACTGTCTGGAACCATTGCTCCAGACATGAACCCAAATCCTAGCAGCACTTATTTACGTACAGCATGACGACAGAGTTGGATCATTTCCTTCCTCCACCAGGTATACACTATGCTGTGAGGCCAAGAGATCTCTCTCTCCAATTATCTGGATTGATTGTGCTAGACTCGTAACCCAAGCCCTAATATGCACTTATGTACCAGCGTCATGACTGAGCCTGATCATTGTCTCCTCCAGATATGCTCTACATTATCAGTCCAGGAGATATCTATCCTTGCAAATCTAATTTATCTGGACATCTTTTTAAGAAGAACTACACACCAAGGGCCTACTAACATGTATATCTTTTCTGATCCTACTTATCTGAGAATGTAAAGAGCAGAACTAATTACTGAGGGCCTTCTGGCACCTTTATTGAAACAATTTGGTTTGGGCCAGGTCAGGTTGTCGTCATCCAACAGACATGAATATCCTCGGATAATGTGATGCTTAATCCGATCTGTCTGGGAATTGATCCCGGAACTCCTTTTATATGGGGAACATTAACACCAGTATTTTGATGCTTTATTATGCTTGCTCTTTGTCTCTTGTTATTCACTACGCTCTCCTAGCAGATAAGCACTTGAGCACTCTGCACACCCAACTCTCGCAAGGGACTTTGACACAGTATAATTTCACAAATTCGAACCATCAACTAGGACAGGAATACCCAACCACCCGCTCTAACCAACTACCAGGGACCCAAAAAATCTGGATCAAATAGCACTTATGCTATAACTTTACCTCCACCATCAAAGGAATATGGTCTAGAAAGCAGGCAACGAAAGTGGCGAGAGAAGTACCTGCAAGGGAGCTTGGTGTGTTGTACGTAACTGTGCTAGTCAGACACAGCACAAACAACAAGGCCTGGCCAGGTGCTGGTCCTTTGGGTTCACTGAGTATCAGTCACCATTTCTAGGATGTACTTGTATGTCTGTTAGTACATATCTTGATGCAACTGCACACTGAGAAGGTACCACCAAAAAGCAATTGCTAACTCAGCACGCAAGACACAGGGATGACTATAGATGCTGATGCAGGACTGGGCTCATGATCACCAGCTCTCATTTCTAGGATGTAGTGCTAGAACCGATAGAACCAAAATGGATGCAGCGGTACTCCAATAAGAAATTGCAGACCCAACAAGACACAGGAATGACCATAGCCTCATAGCCCCAAAGGAAGATGCTGTGACCTTGACAGGCACTGGATGGTCATCAGGAACAGTGTCTCCCTCCAACCCACAAAGACACTCAAACACACCAATATGCTAACTTTCTCCTCTGCCAACCAATAACATGCAGCTATACTCCTCAATTAGTTTTGCCTAGTTGCACAAATACTTATACACCTCCATGATCACCTCAACAGTCTTTAGAATGCAGCTATACTCCACGAAAATCAGCCTAGTTGCACACATAATCCCATTCACAAACTCTGCCGCCGCCAGAATGCAGCTACCCAAATCCAATTGGCCCTACTGCACACATTCTACTGATCTTACACAACCACTGCACCACACCTAGCACCAGAATGCAGCTACACACCACTTAATCCACCCGGGTTGCACACATACTGAGTGCACCCAAGCACTATGTACTGCACTACTCTCCACTGACCTAGATTACAGTGCCCAAGGGCATTCAATCTACAGCACTTTGGAATCATGCCAACGGTAAAAGGCACGCTATACAAATGCCCAATAACATAACATATTTCACATTTGTGTTGTGCCTTTTAACACATTGCCCTAATCATGTTTTCAATAAGGGAGTAATGGGGCTAGGGCTGTTAACATCAATTACGGAAATATTGAATAGAAATAAGGCATGTAAATTGAATTAAAATACAAAAAAAAAACATTGGCAGGACAGCAGTTGGGAGGAATTGTACTCGTATTCAGAAGAAATAAAACACAATTATGCCTATTATTTTCAATATTCTATGCCTGCATGTGTGCAAGGCACTTCATGTTTTTTGATGACCATTTACGATACAGACATGTAACAAAATCATATTGAACAATATTCAGCTAAATAATTATTACACAAAGAGTTATGATGTGATGATGTCATCTTTATCCTTTAGACCTCTCACATTAATTGCAAGGTCATGATCCAGTATTGTTCTCTTGTTCTTAATTCATTGTCCATTCATTCTCCACACCCAACTCAAAATCACATTACAAGGTGCAGAGAAATGCATAGAAATCTTACATTCCCACATAGAAGGCGATAGAAGAATGTCGGCCAGGAACAGCAGAGAGTGTCGGGCAGGGGGATTTAGAAAGAGGCACTTGGGGTGGGTACAAAGGAGTGCAGGGAGTGGGGGAATGCTGGGGGGCACGCAAAGAACTCAAGTAATTTGAGAGAGTGGCGCGCCTGATTCCGTTCTTAAACAGTAGATTTGAGACTGTGGCTATATAAACAAGCATTGACAAAGCACAGTTTTGGCTTGCGTATAAGTATTTGTCATTTGTCTGAATTTTGTACCTGCTACCATAAATGAACAATTAATACCACTACAGCAGTGCCTGGTAAGTGCTCACTCCCCATGCCTATACAAAAACCCAAACTGTTGCCATTGCAAAGCCAGGGTAGCGCCAGAAGCACTCCACACCCAGGCCTGCATTACTTGGTTTATTCAAAACCTTGAATCTAGGGCCATACTTTGAACCCTCATTTTAGGGTGACCAGAAAAAGAAAAAGAAAACGGGACAGGCCATAGACATAGAAGTAGGACTAAAGTAAACACAAATAAAACTGTAGTCCTACTTCTATGTCACTGGCCTGTTGTGGTGGCTAAGGCGTGTGCTCACAGGCACACTCCTTTTATTGGAGGAGAGCAGCTGAGAAGGGGGAGGAAATGGGGCCTTGAAAAGCATTCACGCCCCCATTCACATGCAGCAAGAGTCGCACCGGACCCGATTTCAGGATTTCAGGTACCGACAAGAACCAGGAACGTAGCCACCCACCCTTCCAATCCCGGGATGGGGTTGATAAAATTAAAAAACTCCCGGGACTCCAGGACGGAGGGCAATTTCCTGGGACTGTCCCAGGAAAACCGGGACGTCTAGTCACCCTACCTCAGTGGCATGATAATGTAAGTACATTGTAACTTCCTTCAGGAAGTACTTATCTTTCATTAGAAGGAAATTGTCAGGTTTCTTATTAAAACATATAAGGTTCTTTCGTACAGAAAGAAAAAAAATACTTTTTAAAAAGAAAAATATGTTTGTGCTTCAACGATAACTGCCCCACAATATAACTCTCACTTCAAGTGTATGGCATTAAAACTTGTGAAATAAAGTGAAAAAATTGAGTGATTAAGAGTCATACCGTAAAACATTATTTTCTTTCCTTTTTTTAAACTTGTATTGCAAGACCAGGCACAAGCTTTGTTATCCAGCACCAATGGGCAATCACAGATGCATTTTAACATGCTGTTTAGCCAAAACCAAATGTATTTTCATAATTCTGCAGGGTCTGGAGGGAAATCTCTGACCAAAATATTGTCCCCACTTCATAAATAAGCAGGGCACAGAACCGTGATGCTGTACCATGAAGCCCTGAGACTTCTTTTGAGAAAAGTGGTTTGTTTTCTCCATTCCAGGTGGAAGGAATAAATATTGCCAAGGTATTTCCTTCTTGTCCTGTTGCTAACATCGCAAAGATAACACAAAATAGCATTATTTCGGAGATTCTCTGCATCAATGGTGGAAATGGTCGCTTCTTAGCAGCTTCAGTGCTGCCCAGAGACCAAAGCTACTCCTCACTGATGACACTCAATGAGGCCGAGACATGTCTGGGGATGCTTGTGATCTCATGCAGAAGGGGTGTGACCAAGTAGTTTGGGCATGGCTACCTCCTTTGGGGTCGGGCCAAGCCAGATTTGCTCTTGACCCTTCCGCTTTTTGTAATGGCTTGGGAGGCAAGGAACAATGCTCTGGAGGGTTGCCCAGAGGTTCGGATTCATTCAAAACCTTCCAGCCATCATCACCTCTTGTTTTGCAGATGGGCAAGGTGGCACCGAAACTAATGTAAGACTGTATCTTCTGCTTTCTTCCTGCGTATAGCAGCACAGACTACAACCACGAACTCACATAAACCACCTTGAGGGCCAGGCAGAAAGCCTTGTGTGCTATGAAAGTAGTGCTTCTAATCACCAATTACCCTCAGCAAATTCTTCTGGGAGATGTATTTGAGTACTGTGGGACTGAATCACAGTAGCGCACAGCTGATACAAGAGCATCACATACAGTGATGTCAATGGCCGCTGACGCCACTCCTTGGACACACTGCAGTGGAAATGGATGATGCCTGTGGAGTATCACAGCCCAGTAGGATGGCTTTTTTTAGCGTGGACATGTTCCTGCTCCTTCATCTTATGGTATTACTTAACCCTCGTTGCAGCCGACCAACAGCGATCAAAGAAGATTACTTCACAGGCAGCATAGGGACTGGTCCACTCAATCATGTGCGAGTTACAACAAGTATCCACTGACAGCCTGCTTGCATGCAGTTCACTGTGCGCCTGTGGACCTCACACATCACCCACGCCACCTAAGGCATCGTAGGAACCTGCTCTATGGGGGAGTAGAGGACAATCCTGTGTTGCTTTTGCAGTTCTCCCACAGTGCAGGGACAGGGGCTCAAAATGCTTCCCACCATGTCTGACCGTGGAGGAACCTAATGAGCTTTCCTGCCAGTGCAGGGCAGCACACTGCTTTCCATCCGTGCTGCAGCACAGGTGGGCGCAGAGCAAGGCTTTTACCAGCTACTTCCACAGTGATGCAGGTCAACAGAACCTGCAGTGCTACCAGGAGTCAGTGTGATCTGCAGGGCAGGATCATCTAAACCACTGTAAATGGCCCAGCAGAGTGTTCTCAGACAAAACCTGTTGCACACCTGAGGATACTAAGACACAACAAGGCTGTCAATGCCAGGCCACTGCCAACTAGGCTGACTCTAGAAGAGGAGTATGGAACCCTAGCTAATCTCAGGCAACATAGTTCACCATCCACTAAGGAGCAAACCAAGGGACATCAAGAATCAAGTCAAAGATGGTCCCTATTAATGAGGCTGGAGTGCATGTGTTGCAGGCCCAGTCCTCTATCGACTTCACAACCCCAGGGGATGCCAGTCCACATCAACGGATATACAACAGAAAAACCTACTAATTGAAAAGTTGCCATAAACAAGTCATCCATCAGGCCATGCACCAAAGAGACCTTTCACAACTCCATAGCAAATGACTATGCAGAAAGTATTTAACCCTTTGGCCCTCTTACACACAGTGCTGACAGGTAGATGTCATCCAGACTCCGAGCCGGCATGGGGTCTGCCTTGGCTCAGTGGACAGCCTCTCTGGTAAGACACTTCACCATCCCGGAGTGTCCTTGGGTCCTACTGCACCCCTGCTCTAACAAACCTCGGGCAGGTACTCCTTCCGCCCTCACTGCAGAGTGCCCAAAACAGACCACACCCACATAAGCGGGAGGAGATGCAAACAGCTTTGGTGCACTACACTGAAGTTCACAGATTACTGCGACACAACATTACTGAAGGAACAATTAGTATATATGTCAAAACGCTTGTATAAAATATGTTTACACATAGCGCAGTCCAGGATTGTAGCAGCAGCACCAAACATTGACGGATGCAACCACCCTAAGTGGCAGTCATCTTGGAATAGCAAACACAATAATCATACATAATTGTCTTTCATTGAAGAATATAACAGACAATGTATGAATACAGTATGCCATAGAGCCCTGCTCGACTGCATGATTCTGTGAAAGAAAATGGCTGTGTTGGGCCAAAAAGCACATACTATATACCCAATCACATTATACAGACATCACAAAACTGCACATCCAATCAGGTACTGCTTACATCACAAAACTAAACCAACACACAAAAATAAGTACATGGACACATTCAGAAACATGTTGAAACAAAATGTATCTAAAAGAGTAACTTGTTTGTTTTTAATAAAAAATAAATACAAATATAGTACGTAACTTAAAAGATCTAGTACATATTTTTTTAAATCATCAAACAAGTCAAACAACTTTTTTAACCTTTGGTGGCCATCACATTTTGGAAGTAAAAATGGCTGTCAAATTCAGCACACAATAGAAACGCAGGGAGTGTGGTGTTTTGCGAGGATGGATTATAGACTTACCCTTTACTTGCCTTTTGGTAGTGGTTCACCTCTGGGACAAGAAAGGCCATTCATCCACTGATGTCAGGACTGCCTGAATGAGAACAGGACAGCCAGGAAACAGGGAGGGCTTGACCCCAGGAAAAACTCAAGGATGAGTAAAAAAAGAACTTGGGCAGATGTAGTTCCAATGAGGAATGGTGATGTTCCACGTGTCCTCCTCTCGAGCGGCAATAAGGTTCCAATAAAGCTGAGATACAACGGGGATCCAAAGATTATTTCCAAAAGTAGGAAAGAAGGCACAATAGGTCACAAGTAAAAGTAAAGGCCGCCACAGCACTGGGAACGATCAAGAGAACAGGCTGCAGAGCGAGGGTGCAAGCACAGGTTAAGGCCCTGGGGTGGCTGAGGTGCGAGCAAGGCAGGAATGCCAGAAGGAAGATGAATAAACAGAAGGATCAGGAAACAAGCGTACCGGCAACAAGGAAGTTGCAACACACCGCACTGCATTGGATGGTTTCTCTTAATGTCCAGGTTAGTGGCTCCTCCCTTGCTTCGGAGAAGGTAATGTGCGGAACGTAAGGTGGCCATCTTGTGCATGGCAATTCTTCATTATGGATATGGTTGGCAAGGGTCTTCTATGCCAATACCAACGATCCCACAGGGACTAAGGGCATTTGGGCATTCTGACAATGGGATGGAATGGGTGGAAAATCATATACATTTGACTTAGAGATGGGCGTTAAATGGATGGACACATAGTCAAAAAGCATGAAAAGCCTATGCAACCCACCTCATATGCAATCTCCATTGAAAAGCATTACAGACTTTCGTTCAAAGCCCATATTTCAAGCTCTTATGTTAAAGCTCTTATCTTATTGACAATAGTTTCGGCTTAAAGGTAGCGGTTTCAGCGTCACCTAATTGCCAAGACAAATGAGTTGCCTAATTTATTTGAATGTTAAGGATTTGGTATTGCATGTGTTGTGTATGCAATGTGTGAGTAGTGACCATGTTTTGTGAATCATAGTGCCTAATATGCTGCCAGTATGCCTGGGCCCAGAGCACTGTACATTAGACGATCTCTCTTTGCATTGCCCTTCCACTATTCACTAAACTCAAAAAGCATGTGGCACACCATCCCACAGTAATGACAATATAGTGAATGGCATATATATATACATACCCATTATTGCAAATAGAAAAGGACTGCTATACTCCACATCCTTGGTGTCCTCCACAACATCACTGACAAAGGACACACATCACGGCTCATACTCCTCTACCTCTCTGCAGCCTTTGACACCACAGACCACACCTTTCTACTTGACATCCTATCCAACAGGATGAAACTCTCAGGCACCATCCTCTACTGTTCCACCACATTCCTTACTTGCAGAACACACTCCATCACCATGCCTCCTTTTTGATCCGATCCCAACCCTGACAAGTATGGTGTCCCACAAGTTTCCTGCCTAACTCCACTCCTCTTTAACCCATATTTCAAATCCCTTTGGACAAACCCATAACAAACACAATGTCCACTACCATCAATATGCATATGACATGCAAATATAGTTCAACGTTTCATCCCCTTACAACTACATGCACTCAAAACCTGTCTATCCACCATCACCACCTAATGGCCACCAACATTCTCAAACTCAAACCTTCAAAAACAGAATACTTCCTCATCCGCCCCCCCTAGACACAAACCCAAAATCACCCCCTGGATGAAAGGACTTGCCACAGACAACCCACACACACCCCTCTCCACACCTGTAAAATACCTAGGCTTCACCATTAACCCCCACGTTTCCTTCACATAACACATCACTGCTGTCACCAAAACATGAAACCTACAACTACATCTCCTACAAAAGATCAGACACATCCTTCATTCTGACAACTTCTGCACTGTTGTCCAATCACCTGTTCTCTTCAACTGGACTACGGCAACACCCTACCCACTGGATTCCCCAACATCACACTTTCCCCTTGCAAGCCATTCAAAATTCAGAAGCCAGACTCATCCTCCACCTACCCAAACATTCACACATCACCTCAGTTTTCACCCAGCTCCACTGGCTCCCTTTTCAACAGAGAATTGCCTTCCAAAGACATGGCTTTCAAAGCCATACATGATAAAACCCCATTAGTTTTGTTTGACTCTGCCACCGTAGGGGTCACATGACCATCATATGCCCCTCTTTGTGTAGTTGAGAGGAGGTGGATCTCTTTGGTCACCAAATTCCTGTATCCCAGGGGGATTGGTAGTCAGTCGGAAACCAGTTCTGACTGGCATATGGAGATCTTTGTCTAGGATAGTTGACATTTTCTTCCTTTGTCTGAAAGCCTTTCTGGTGTACATGGGTGTGTTTTGATGGATGTTTTGATGGATGGTCTGCAATTTGCTAACCATCCATTTGTTTGAATAAAACTTGGTGTATGATTGGATGCTGTGCTCAGTCGCGGCTTCCCGAGGGAGTTAAAACAGACCTCCTTACTCACCTTAGCCACTGCTGGAATTTTGTAGCTGCATTACAAGAAAGCATGGGGCATGAGAAATGACAGAAGCGCTGCCCGAGCATCCTTTGATGCTCCACTAAAGCAGATGACGAAGTTCTGTCTCTCTAGAAGATCTAAAGGAACCAACTGTCGTGCTACTTCCCACTGATCTGCGAGGAACAAGTAGATCACAACTCCTCATCAAAAGCCTCATCTTTCTGAAGCTCCACACCATGCCTGCAACATTGAATCCAGAAGTGGGAGCCCCTTTGCTGTTTGGACTCTGAAGACTCTCAGTGCTGATTTGCCTTAATTTTCTTTATCCCAGGACATCAGTCAAGAGCCTGGGTCCCATCTCCCCCATTTTGATAGCTTTAGAGGCCAGTGCTGCCGCTGATCCTGCTAATGAACCGCCACACTTGCCTCAACAGTCTGTCTTCTGTGGCTCTCTCCTCCCCTGTGTAACTTTGCAACCTTTTCTTTATTAAGTGTGCCTCCATGCAATCTTCACAAACCAATCCCATCCTCAAAAGCCAAATACCATGGCCAAGGATCATGTTGGAACCTTGTATCACTGACTACAGCCAACCACAGTTTCTTTGCGTTTGAGCTCTGCTGGCTCAGACCCTCAAACTGGGATTCACCAAATCATCAATAATCGCTCTTCTGACGGGTCACTGAGTCCCTCCTGCACCAGTGCATCCTTGGTGAAACCCAAGATGGTCAACAAACATTGTGCACAGTGAGCACCTCTGGAAAAGAACCACATTCTGCAAAACTGCTTTTTCTGTCCCATGGTAGTGCTCTTCTGACTCTCCGATACTGCAGGTGAGTAATTTCTTCATTCGTTCCTTCATCCATAGGCTGACTGTTTAACATCAAGGTGTACTCTGCTTGGACACCACGGGAACTTCAGAATCCAGATTCCAAGGACACTTTCAGAGAAGGTAACTCTTTCCTTGCAAACACTGTCCCAAATCTGCGCAACTGGTATTCCCTGGTCTTTTCCAATACTTTCAGGCCTCAAAAGAAAAAGTGTTTTGATGACATGCAGTTGCATTTTCCCTTATAGAAAAGACTCTTTTCTGAACTCTCAGAGCAATTCTTGAAAATGTTTTACTTAACTGTTGCATGGTGGCACACACAGTAGGCGCTATACAAATATCAAATAGCATAACTTAAGTTCTGATTTCTTTTAATTACAACAGGAATTAATTTACATGCAAAATGAAGGCATTACATCTCATAAAACCGCTTAAAAAAATAACGCTGTCAGGTCCTAAACAATACTAAAGTTGATGTTACCACATTATAGTTGTAGCTACAAATCAAGGAATAGACATTTCCCAAGCTCTGCTCTATTGGAGCTGGCCATAAAATGGCAACAGCTGGAAAATGGCACAAGAACCCTATATTAGGATGTCAGTGACTTCTCACAAATCTGTTTGTGTGTGTGTGTTTACACGCATGTAAAGACTACTCCAGCAGCAAGACTACTCCTCAAACTATCCAGAAGAGACCACATCACTCCAGCCCTAAAAACACTAAACTGGCTCCCAGTAAAACATTACATCACCTTCAAAACAATGTGCATAACACACAGGGCAATCAGCGGACAAGGAGCAGAATTCCTACAAAAGAAAATAACAGTCTACAAACCAACAAGACCCCTCCAATCAAGCAACAAAATCTGCCTGGAACTCAAACCATACCTTAAGAAAAAACTTGGAGGCACCTCCTTCTACCACTTAGCCGCAAAAACCTGGAACAACATCCCAAAAGACATAAGAAACACTAAAGATCACCTAAAATTCAGGAAATCACCAAAAACCTGGCTCTTCAACACCACAGACTAAATCTGGAAACCAAAACCGTAAAAAGGATGACTAAACCGGAAAGGACACAGACATCCCCCGACCCGAGAGGATAACTCCCACAGCACCTGGATGGGTGACTCCGGATAGACTAAAACACAGGCGGCACGCACGGAGACTGAGTCAACTACCCCAGACAATCCCACCAACACTTTAGCCCGCCCCTTAGTTACCGCCAGGTACCACAGTGGTGTGGAATTGTCGAGATATTGGCAATCACCACACTACCTGAGAGGTTGACATTGGCAGGTGCACTGGCCACAGGGGTATGAAGGGAGGATCAGGGGAGCTATGAGAGAGCATGTTAGAGGTGGGAGCTAGAGGAGTAAGGAACCTTACATGCCAGTTGGACCCAGATCAGGACAGAGCCGCATCAAGAGAGACTACGCAAGCCGAGCGCCTAAATTCAGGATAGAGATGCAAATTAACCAAGCCCACTAACAATTTCCCTTTCTGCATACACATCTCAAACTCCAAACCAAACACAACCAAAACCTACAGCACAAACCGCACAAACTTCACTACATTGCAACAACACAACAAAAACACACATAGTCTTGCACAACAGTACACAACGACTATCGGCCGCAAACACCCCAGGCCCAGCCAACGGACCCACCGAGCTGAGGCCGCCAACAGCACATCACTGCTCTCTTGCACTTTTCCTGCTTCCTCCCACTAACTCAACCTCCCCTCCTCTCTCAGAGGCGCCAGAGAGCCAGGGGACCGCTCTGGTGGTGATACAAATGTCCTTTAACATTAACATTAACATGTCAGAGCAGAATACAGAGGCTCCTCCAGCAACAATCTGCATCCCTAGACCCATCTTACACAGTAGCCAAGGCATTCACAAAATGGATGAACCTATCCACAGAGAGATGCCATTTCGCCCAATTGTCATAGACCTGCAAGCTTCTTGTTTATGTTGCATGTGTTTATGTGTCTGTAGGTCTCCACAATGGGTAAGGTAGACTAATTAGCTCTTACAGGCAGCATTCTACAACCCCAGTTTAAAGAATAGCCAATGTGAGGAACCAGGAATGAGCCAGAGAAACAGAGGACTCTGGTGATTGACATTAAACTGTATTAATTATTAAATAATAAAGGGGTTGGAAAATTACCCACTTTCCGTAATCTAGGAAGTATTTCCCTACCTCAACCAAAACTAAGGGTCTGGTTGGTGTCTAGATGTCCAAAGCAAAAATGTCCGGTGTTCGAAATCCTATCCTAGCCCTCACATTATAAAACTAAGTCAAAGAAGTGAAGGGTATTGTCTTTGGCTTAGAAAGTGTAACACAAGGTATAACTCCAACAAAAGTTCCAAATGCATAATGTTCACAGTTCCAGAGGGAATGACTCCCTTCCCCAGGATTCTCTCCACCAAAACAAAAGTTCAAAGAATAACCAAGTTCTTTATGGCCCAAGAGGATAAATCCTCCCTCTTTTGTTACAATTCACTGCAGGGAAAATGAATCCATTTGCCAGGCCTTTTTCCACATACAATTTAAAACTTTTAGAGCATGGGTCTTCCTTAGGATTCTCTTTACAAGATAACTCAATTTGGGTGTGGGTCCCAGACTCACAAAACACCTGGTATACTCTCCTGCCAGGTTCTCTTGTAGAATTACTTATGGATTTGAATCCCAGATCCTTAATTCGCCTGGCATACCCTCCTGCCAGGGCTTTTTGTTGCAATCTCTCTTTCTTATTCAGTACAGGTGGGCAAGGGCCTTCCCCAAGTTACTTTATGGCAAAGTACTGTGATGATGAAGAAGATACTGATTCCAAGGAGGATTACTCTCTTCCCCACTCTCTGGAACCAGTTCCCTATTTCAAGGTTTCTTTGCTTCAGTTCTGACATCCCCTTCTCCCCTCTGGGTTCACCGACAACGTATGCATTCTCTTACTCCAATCATACATATTTGGGTGCTCACCTCAGTATTTGCTGAACTTGAGTGGCTTTTGTCAGTCAGCAGCATGGAGCGTTTTCTCTCCTTACATCAGAATGAAGCCTGTCCTCATTTCTAGTTCCCTGCGCGACTTCCGTCTTCTTCTTCTGGCAATTCCATGGTTAACCGGCACTGCTTCACTACGTGGGCAGTCTGGAGCTTGCCTCTGCACTTCTCCTCTCACCAACAGTGCTCTGCGGCCATTGCTCTCGGTCCCGTCTGCCTTCTGGTCTGATAGACTGGTCAGGAGTGCTTGGGTCGGCTGCATATTTCGCCACCTCCTTTTGCCTGCCTTTAGGGTTCGCTTCCAAGTTGTGAAACCGTCTCATCTGCCCTGCAACCTACGTCTCCCATCGGTCTCCAAGCCGACGCTTGAAAAAGCAAACTCTCTCAATTTCTCTGCAACGGTTGATTCAAACTCCTGCTTCCAGGTTGGATAATGTCTTGGACCAATCACATTATTCACAACACTAGACTGAGCATTATGGTTCACACTCTTTCTCGTGGCTGTCCTCTTCCTCGTCTCAGTAAATGTTTATAAATTCTGTCAGCAGCTTTTGCAGGATGTTGAAGGGGGTTCTCACAATAATTCATTAAGGTTTTGGGAATGGAGGGGATATCCCACAAAGGAGAGGGGGGATACCATGTGTCATCTGATTGCTCTGAGGGTCGCCTCCCCTCATCTGATCCTCCCTTGCATAGACATCCCCAGGGTCATGATCAGGTATTGACTGCCATCCCCTGGACACATGAGGAGAGGCTACCTCTGGGAAAGGAGTGGTGACATCATCAGATTCATCACATGAGGCATTTGCAAAATAGCTGATCCTATCCATAAAAATACCATTCTGCTCAATTTTCAGGGATCTGCAAGCTTCTACTTTGTATTGCATGTGTGTAAGTGGCTATAGGTATCCACAATGGGTAGGGCAGATTAAAGGAGCTCTTGCAGGAAGCATTCTAGAACCAAGACCCCGTTTGCAGAGTAGCCCAGGCATTTGTAAAGTGGCTGACTCTTTATAAAGAAATGCTGATTTGTTCAATTATCAGGAAGATGCAAGCTTCTTCTTTATTTTGCACAGCCTCTGTTTATATTTCTCAGCTAGAAAAGAGGGAGGCCATAGTACCATTGCTTTCTGGTCACAGAGGACACACACAGCAGCTGTCCAGTTTAGGAGTGATTGCTGCCTTCTCTAGCATTTTTAAGACATCTTACCATTTTGTGTAAAAGTTATAAATGTAGCAGCTGTAAGAAATATTCCCCTGTCACTTTCTGTTAATACCGATATATATAATTGTGGGTTCCTTGGCTAAGCATCAGAAGACTTAGTACTGCTCTAGGCACACACCAGATCTCACACTTTATATTATAGATTGAGTAGGCCACACAATAACAGACTACCATGAAGGCTTACACGTCCACATTTTATATGAAGATGTTTTAACTCAGTCAACAATGTCAAGGGCATTCATTCAATTTGCCTCAGTTGTAGATAAGAAAAAAAATGAAACATATTCAAGGTATAAAATGAAACATACTCCAAAATCTATCAGCAAAACATACATTCAACTGTCCATTTTGTTATAAAAAGAAAAACAGAACATGCAATTTCATACTGACAGTTTACTCTGGGTTCTAGAGCCCTAAACTAGCATTCATTGATTATGTTTGTACCATGGAATGACATCTTTAGCCACTTCCCCCCTGTTTGCTATCAGTAAATTGGGAATTAAATTAGGACACACCCTGGTAAGCACTTTAGATGATTTATGAAAGCAAATGCAAATGCACTTTAGAGAAAGACATTTACTCTATGCCCCTTAACTAAGGTTGGGTTAGTATGAGGTTATAGATAATGGACTCTCTTGCATAGCACAATTATTCCCATACTCAATTTTGATGTAGGCAACATCCTTGGTCTCTGGGTACCATGGAGATAGAGGGAGTCAGCCTGACCTGGCCAAATCATCCCTAGCAAGAAGTACCAGTTTTTATGATCCTATTAATACTCACTTTAACTCCGAAAATACTGTTATTGGGTAAACCCGATGAGAACATTGTTAACAAATGGGAGGGACTGCTACTAGCTACGGCTGCAGGACTGATGAAGCAAAATATCGCACAGAAATGAGGCGCCCAAGAATATCCGACAATGGATCAATGGGCAGACAATATGAACACATGAGCAATGTTGGAACACAGAGTCTACAAGGCAGGAGGCTGCCCTGCTAAAGCCTCCAAAATATAGGGAAAATGGGAAGATTGTGAACCTTAGTGACCTTTGATACCCAAAAGAACACGCTCAAATATCGCAGGGAGGTGGCGGCATATGAAAACCAGCTAACTTTAACCTCGCATTATTACTGATTCACTCTTTGAGTGCGTATATTTTGACCTTGTTTCTTTGTTTTCTTTTTTGTTGACTGTGATTGTTGTTAAAAACCAATAAAATGTATTATAAAAGAAAACAATACTCACTTTAAGTTCACCTGTGACATTTGCGACTCCAGCTCCTCCAACCTGTTTGATGCTCAGTCTGTCTCAGCACCAGTCATAGCAGCCCCACCTTCTGGTACGGGCCATGTCCTGTCGTGCTGCCAGGCACACAGATAACCACTTTGATCATGGCAGTTTTCAAGCGACAACCAGGCTTGACAAAATGCCCTTATGCTCAAGCAGCACAGCTACCAAACGACCAGCCTGGATTTCTCACCTGAGGGAAATCTTCAAAAATTCAAAAAACACAGCACCATTTCTTTGCCGCAATCAGTGCTTGTGACATCTCAGCCCCATTTTGTTTTAATCTCAGCAATGAGAGGCCCAGAGCAGGCTCTGGCCTGCAACAAAACCCTGGCCCTCGACTTGTGGGGAAATCCCATGTTGTCAAACCATGTGTTCTTCATGCAACAATGTGAATATGTGTTTTGTTTAACATCAAAGTGTCATAAATTATGTTTTATATATATATATATATATATAGGTTGAAATAAATTGGCAATTAAAGGAAGAACAGAAAACAGAGAACTTAGTACAGAGGATACTATGAAAGAATAAACTGAATGAAGAGGGAAAAAAACATAATTGTAAACTATTTAGAATGGATTTGGCATATTGGTGGTGACATTCCATTACAATGTCTAATACTGGCCCTAGCTTGAATATAGTTTGTTTGCATGCTGGAATGGCCTGTGTCCATGTCACAAAGTACATCACAACAAGACTGCAGACTCCCATCTCGTCATCTGGATCTCTCTTTTTCGGTCAAAAGTCGCGTTGTACCTTTCCCCCCTTTTGGTCCCAGGGACTCCATTTTGCTCTGTCCTTCTCCTCCACCCATGATCCGACTACAGGGACCCCCACAGAACACTTATGAAGGAATATGAGTGAAGGCAATCTAAACCAGAAGAGAGAGACAGACAGGTTGCCTAGCATAAATCTTTAAACAAAATCTATATGTACATGTTCATATATATATATTTCTGTCATTAGTATACATCCTTATTTTTCATTCATTCCTTCAGGCACACCACACCACACCAATACACCTACTCACCTGCTCTGATGAATCCACTTTAACCCCTGTGTAAGTTTCTCACCTTATTGCCATTTACCTCATTGACCTGCTATCCTCTATTTTGATGTGACTGTTTACACCTCTCACTCCCTACAGGTTTTTTCAGACTGCTTTATACTCTTAACTTCATGTTTCGCGTGAAATGGCTTGATTTGATTCACATGGACACATTTTTCCACAGCCAGATTCCCTTTCTAGGTCATTATTCTGTACACAACCGGTGAAACCTTGTCCACAATTCTGAATGGGGCACCCCAGGCTGCAACACATTTGACATTTTTACTTTTGCATTTCATGAAGATAAACATGGACACCTGGTCACCTATTTCATACTACCTAAAAGATGGCTTCCTGTCATAGTATGATTTGTCACCTTTAGCTGCCCTTTTCAAATTTCGCTGTATAAATGCAACTGTATGCTGCAAATGGTTTCTCCACTCTTCCACATATTCATGAATTATGGATGCATTTACCAGGACTTGCTCATTGGTTCTATACAACAGGTGTTGGGACAGTACATTGTTCCTGCCTGTGATGATTTCATGTGGACGGAGGCTTGTAGACTTGGATGGTGTCGTCCTAATGGACATCAGTATCAAAGGGAGTCACACTTCCCTTCTAGACCATGCTTCAGCCACCAACATTTTAAGCTTATTAATAATTGATTGATTGCATCATTCCACACCACCACTAGAAGATGACTGGTATGAAATATGTATCTTCCTTTTTACTCTCAGAATCTGCCACATCTTGGGCATTACTGCACTCATTAAATGACTCCCACAGTCTGATTCTATTATTTGAGGCACACAAAACCTAGAAAATATATGGTTCACTAGCAATGTAGCTGCTGTCTGTGCACTACAGTCAGATACCAGTATGCACTCAAACCACTATGACATTAAACAGTTAACTGTCAGCATGCATTTGTTTCCCTGTGATGACCTTTGGACTGGGCCAATGAAATCTATTTGCAAATTTGACCAGGGAAGTGGCAGACCTCTTTTTATTGATGGTGCCAAATGTGTTGTGGAGGCAGGCTGAAACTGTGCACACACCAAACTCCTCTGGGTATACAACACCACATCTTGGGACATATGCGGTCAGTAAGCATAGTGTTTCAATATATCAAATGTTTTCTGCGAACCTCTGTGCTCCACTGTTATTGCATCAAGGCCATCGTGATGTAGCATTAACACCCAAAATGACAAAGGGACCACCCATTGGATCTGACCTGAACTTGATTCGCAGCCCAACAGTCTATCTTGCAGTTAAAATCATTTTTTAGTCTCTAACATCACCCTCAATTCCTGTTTCCCTTTGCTGTCCTCATCTGTTAAATGATTTTGAACTGCATCTGACAAATGATTGTTCAACATGTCTATGATTAGTTCTTCTCTTTGTGCTTTCATCAACTTGTTCCCTGAGATTTGGAATGTGCTACCATATCCACTTGGATCTCACCAACCAAGCAAGTGTTGAATGGGAAACAGTTTCCACATCACTGCCACAATTTTGGCCAATTGATCAGCTTTGACATGTTCTTCCTTTTCTTCTGCTGGTGTTCTGGAGTGCCCTCACATCTCCCTCCAATGAATTTTCATTGTATTTACTAAAACAAAATTGTCGATGGCCTGAATCAGTTTTCTTTGAGTGTTTTTTTATTACATGTGACAATTCCTCTCAGCTTCCACCCCTGGTAAGTATTCTACAAACCTATTCTGGGCCTAATCAGAGTTGGTAACTCATGGGATACCTTCACATTTTAGCCACAAATTGACTATTCCTGCAACCAGTTCTTTTTCATGATCAACCCCCACATATACAGTTGGGACATTTCTACACCCTTCTTCATCAAAGGCCTTGTGTGGTGATTGTTCAAATTCAGTCAAATGTGTTTCTAATGCTGTGCCATCTGTAGCATCTCAGCTGCACAGTCATGTAAGTCTCCCAGCCCCTGATCTACTGGACTATTTTTATTTTGCCCATATCTCACTTCCATAGGGAATCCCTGTAATGCAAATTTCCATGATGTAATTCTTCACTGGGCTAGGTTCCCTGATGTGATTCTTTTATTCTGTAAGAATTTAAGGGGCCGAAGATTAGGTTTAACAATCACCCGCTCTCCTTGAATAATGGGGCAGAAATGTTGCAAAGCCCACAGAGTTGTCAAAAGTGCTTTTTCACATTCATTAAACTTTTTTTCACCTGTGACAATGCTTTACCGGCATATGCAATGATTTTGTTATTTGAATCATGCTTTTGATACAATACAGCTGACCAGCACCGATCTGTGAACAATATCTCCATAAAGAAATATTTGTTCTTCTTTGGATATGCCAAACATGGGGCCTTTATCGGACAATCTTTCAATTTGGCTACCACTACACATTGTTCCTGTTCCCATTTACAGGACACTCCCTGCTTCAATAATTTAGTCAATGGTTGTGTGATTTCTGCATACTCATCAATGAACTTCCTATTGTAACCTGTCACCTCTAACAAGTTCTGTAAGTCCTTCAGATTTCTGGGATCATTTAATTTTTTAAATGGCTTTTACCTTGTTCTTCTGCAGGTTTAACCGGTGTTCTGTAACTTCAAGTCCTGAAAAATGTACCCCTCTGTGCCTTTTGCAATTACACTTTTGCCCCAGCCTTTTTGCAACTGGATGAGCACATGTCTAATTTCACTTAAATGGCTTTTTAAATCATAATTTTTGATCCAGGTATCATCCACATAGACCACAGTGCCCCAATCAACTGCATCTAGGAGTGCTTCGTCCAGAAAGATCCCAAACTCACTTCAACTATTGATAAAGCCAAAGGGAGTATGATGCCATGCATATTGAGTCCCTTGGAACAAACAAGGCAAATATTTTGTATATCTTTTGCTAGGTGCACACACCAATACCTTGCTCTTAGATCTAAGGGAGTAAAAACCTTTGACCCTTGGATTTGTGCAAGACCTTGACACAGGCACCCTCTTATTCAGTTCTCTCAAATCTGCACACAACCTCTACTAACTATTGGGCTTCAACACACCTAACATGGGTGTGTTCGAGGTACTGTGAATGGGTCTAATAATTCCTCTGGACTACAAGTTTTTATTTATCCTAACATAGCCCCCCCCCCGTCCTGTTAAGATAAAGTTATAGTACATGGTACTTTAAGTGTACTTTCAGCAGTGGATCCTAGGGTACAATTAGAACAGAGTGAGGAAAACGTTCTAACCATTTCAAGTACAAAAATATTATTTAGTTGTGTTTTCAAAAAAAGCATATTATCTTTAATGTCTTTAGTGTCCACTCTGAAGATTGGGCAGTTATTGCTGTCAGTATTTAAGAAATCACTTGTAGGAGTTACATGATGAAAAACACATTCCTTAGGTTTCAGAATAGAGAGGCCAGGCTGACACTCTGAATTATGAAATGTAGGTCTTTCAAAGGTTTCCATCCCATGAGTCTGAGGCACAGTAAAAGGGAAGGACATAGCACTGTCAATTCTCACACATGCTTTTGTGCAGCAGAGCAATTATAGGTAACAATAGACACTTCAAAACTGCAGTCTACCTTCTGCCCGGACCACAGGAAGTGTCAGTCAATTCAGGAGATAAACTTTCTCAGGCAATGCGGAAGTCAGGAACTGGCACATGATTCTGTGAATGGGATATTAAATCAGAATTACCCATGTTTGCTGGCTTTTCTCTGATGTTATAATTCTGGTCCAAGTCAGTTGTTTCAGTACAAATAGCCAGATTTCCATTGGCGCTTGGAGCAGTCTCTTTAATACCTTTTAGGAGTAATTGTGTTTATGAGGGCATTTACCTGAGTAATTGGGAGCATAGAATCTACTGATTTTCTTTCATATGGTGTTAGTAATAAATCAGGTGGTGCGTTTCTCTAAGACATCGAAATTCCAGTCACTTTCACCCACACCAGCCCAAATGATCAAGTGCCAAAAGACCAATGTATAGCAAACACCTGTTGAGGGGAACGCTGACTGGCTTGAGGGGCCTGTGTAAATATGTCTCCCCTCCCCCTATCACCAGTGTTCAGTGAACCAGAGTAAAATATTTCATGAATACATTTTATCAATATGGAAACTAAAAGCTCATTCAGGAGAATACATTCAAGTAATCATGATGGGGTTTAATCTCTGAACCAGTAGAAATATGATCTAAATTCCACAACCTCTTCATTGCCTTGGATATAATAGCTCGTTCAACCCACCAAACTCCCAAACTCAACAGGTTCTTTGCTGAGGGGGCTTTGCAGCAAGGGTGGTGGAGAGGACCAGTAGTCCTAGTTGGGGGAGTGGTCTTCGGAGAAGAGAGTCAAGGCAGCAATCAGATGGCAATCAGACTTCTAAACTCTGGCCACCCTTTGCAACGTGGGCTTTGCCGTAAGGGTGGCAGGGAGCACCAGTATTTCTAGTGAGAGGAGATGCCTGCAAAGAGAAGCTGTAGCGTGGCAATCAGGAAGCAATCAGACTCAAAAACTGTGTGCACCCTTTGCCATGTGTGCATTTTCACAAGGGTGGTGGGGAGATCAAGTAGTCCTAGAGGGGGGAGTGACCTGCACAGAGGAGAAAGAGGGCGGAAATCAGGTGGTAAGCAGACACCCAAACAGAGTAGTAGTCAAATTGGGAGAAAACTAAGGTTGAGATCAGAGGTTTGGCAGCCTGAAAATAAAGCAAAGATCATACTTGCTGAATGTTAACTAAATGGAAGCGAAAGATTTAGCAACAGCAACAATTTGTGGAGAAAATGAAAGTGAGAAATCATAGATCATAACCAGATCATGAGCAGAGGAAGATACTGAGATAAGTCAGCAGGACTAGAAACAAGAGACACTGGAGGTGGAATAGTTGAAGCAGGGAAGAATAAGAATTCAGGTTCATAGGATTGAGGTGAAGGAAATGTGTTGACATACATGGCTGTGCAGCAAGTAACCAAGCAGAACGAGTCAAACAAAGAGAATCAGTAAAGGAGGAAAAAGAGAAAAAAAATTGGTTTAGAGTTTTCGATATAGAAGTGAAGTAAAAAGCCAAATGATGAAATAATAGTGGATAGGGGAAATGTGTAAAGAGAAAAATGAAGAGGGCCAAGTAAAGACCCCTCAGGAATTCCATACTCTAATGGGAAAGTTTGGGAGGCATTACAAGCTCGGATGACAGAATAAGGGCAGATTAGAGTGAATACAAGAAAGAACGGTCATCTGGAGACTTGGGTGAGAAAGAGCGTTGAGAAGGACAGTATGGCCTCAAGCCCAGGGACCGTATCTCTCCAGGACTGAAATTACTACACTGGCTCCAAGTGACTGCGAAGATCAAGTTCAAAACCCTTTGCATTGTCCACAAGGCCGTCTAGGGCCTTGGGCCAAAATACCTTCAACTCTCTCTTCCTAAATATCTTCCTTCTCATGCTCTTCGCTCATCCGCCTCCAACTCCCTCAGGGTCAGCCACTTCTCCAAGCAACAAGTTGGGGGCAGATCTCTCTCCGCTGCAGGGGCCTCCCTCTGGAACAGCCTTCCTGCCTCCCTGAAACTTGAGGAGAACCATCTCCGGTTCCGGAAGCACCTCAAAACCTTCCTCTTTGCCTCTGCTTTCTCTCCCCCTCTCCCCTGCTAAAATTACTGAAACTGCACTGAATCTGCAACTGGGCCCCTCACCGTTCTCGGTCCTTGGCTCAGCCACGCTCCCCAGCACTACCTCCCTGGCAACCCCTGCACTGCGGGACTGTGTCTGTATCCCTACAGCCCCCCTTCCCAGCACTTTCTGCACTTACCTCGCACTTGCCACCAGCTGGCCCTTGTTATTTATCCTGTATGCTATAACCCTGTACTACACTTTTCCCTCTACCTTTCCCCCCCTGCACGTTTCCCTTCCCCTCTACCCTTGCACTTGCGCAATCTGAATGACACCTGGCCTAGTAGGATCGCTGTCTGTCTCCCGTTGTTCCCCCTCCCCCCGCCTCTTCGCACCTTGAAACACTTGTGTATAGGCGCGTTACAAATGCCATATCATATCATATCATGTGATCTACAGCATCGCAAGTCTAAGAAAGATCTAGGAGAACATGGAGTGAAGAGTGTTTGGTGTAGCCTGATGAAAAGAGAAAGCCAGAGATGTAGAGTAAAACTGTTAAGCTGTTTCGATAGAGTGATGGGGACGAAAGCCAGATTGATGAAAGGGCAGGAGTGATTTAGAAGAACAGAGACCTGAGCGCAGACAATTTGCTCAGGAAGTTTAGAAATAACGGGAAATACACATGAAGGCAAAGAAAGGTCAAGTGATATTTTTAGAATAGGAACAATATAAGCATATTTGAATTAAATGGAAATGGTGGCCAAAGAAAAAATACAGTAGTTAGAAAGTGACTGAACAGGGACTGACTTAAAAAAAATTTACCAGGAAGGATGGGAATCAGAAGGAGCAGTTGTGAAGTGGCAACCTCTACCTCGAACAGAGGATGAAAAGAAGTCATAGCGGGAGGAGAAGGAAAAGGAAGAAACTGAAAATCCATCTCAGGGTAGGGCATTGGAACCTGCAACTAACCTTTTTGCTTTTACAGCCGAAGACGTCTCAATAGCCAAAGCAAAACACACTGCCAACATGTGCCCACAGCTGGACAGGACACCAGCAGACTTGTTTGAGGAGCTTGTGGAGTTGTGGGCACCAATTCTTTCAACTGATTGTTGAAATGTGTGTTGGTACTACCAAAATCGAAGCTGGCACTTATTTGCCCTATTTTAAAAAAGGTGAAAAGAGTAAATCCTATAACCCCTAGACAAATCTCACTACTGGATACCCAGTTTAACATCTTTAGGAGGGCCTTGTTAGGCAGAATGGAACAATGGGCCAAAGAGAACAACATTTTAATGGAATTCCAAATGGGGTTTAGGGCAGGGATTGGGACAACAGAACACTCTGTGAATGTGTGCTTCATTGTGGCATACTCCCTCTGGTTTAAAAAATAAGCAGTCTTATTAGCATTGATGGATCTGTCCACCAGATTCAACAAGGTGACCCGGGCCCAATTATGGGACACCTAAAGATCATGCAAATGCCCAAAGGATATAATAACTCTCCTGGAGAACCTCCGCAAGAATACGGTGGCTTGTCCGAGTAGTGATGGATGAGGTCACTGTACACCATATTTAGCAGTTGGCACTGGAGTTAGACAAGGATGTGTTCTGGCACCTGCTTTCTACCTCTATATTAATGACTTACAGAGTGCCCTTATCCAACTGGGAATCGATGCCACCAAATTGGGCACTAAGCAGGTTCCTACGTTATTGTACGCAGATGACAGTCTTAATTGCCCCAACGCCCATTGAACTCCAGAGACTAATACATTGATACACCAGATTGTTGAATAACCTAGATCTACAGGTAAACACCTCACAATCTGCAACATAGGATGTCACAGAAAGGGAATGGACCATCCGCATAGTAAATGAATTTAGAGTAAAAAATACATGCTAAAAAGCCAGGTTCCCGGGCCACCTACACCATTCTAATGACCAGGTACCTCCCAGGATTAATGTGTCTGCCTTTTATTCACCATCCATAGATACCTGCACTATGTAACTGTACGCATTGTCTACCAATCATATTTGTAGTTCCTATGAGTACCTGCAAGTACTACTAATTGTTGAGATTACCACTGTCTCCTTTCCAACAGACTTGTATCCCCACCCAAAGGCCTATGCATTCTTCACTAACTAAATGTGAGTCATCTTCGTCCTAACTTTTTCTGCAAGCAATGTCAGGTACACGCTTAACATCTGCATTTAGCACCATGAGCCCTGGTGATGCCACCCATTTGGATAGCAGCACTAAACACATTAGAGTTAGTAAATACAATTCTAAGATATGTGTATACTTCATTCATTTTGTATCTATGCACGGCGTTCTCTTCTGACACCTGAGAAGCCTGATGTACAGAAGACTATACTTGGATCATCGATCAAAGTGTGCACACAAAGAAATGTTTGCAGCTGCAGAGACATTACATTTTGAGGCAGCAATCTGGCACTATTTTCTACTTTCGATTGCATCCTTAAGTCACTTTCACTATTGAAAATGTGACAATGAATGTCCTTTCTACAAATAGATGAAGCTGAGGGAAATTCAGTGTGGCCTGTTAAGACACCAAGAAATCAGTTCCCTGCACAACATTTGGGCTACTCCCTCAAGTGCAGATTTCCCAGAGTATCATGGTGTGGCATGGCCCAATCCATTGTTCTTATTGTTCATCAGTACATTTCCTAAAAGGGTGTGGTTTGCCAGCGGTGCCCATAGGTCAAATTGACTTGTTTAATCACGTACATAAACACATACATACTGATCATTTCATTGAAAAGTCATCATGAGAAAACACTACATTCAAAGGTTGGTAAAACAAGTGTTTAGACAATAACAGCCCTGTTCCTTCAGACTTTAGAAAAGTAAATTGGCAGACAAAAAGAATAATGAATCATGTGACGTTCTAAATCAAAGAACACAGGGGGTAATTCATAGAATTTAGCACACAAGTGGTGCACGCGGCTGGCTGCGAATCTCTGCGCCAGCCGCGTGTGCTAAAATCCATTTCCGCGCACAGCGTATTCATGGATTTTAGCTACCAAATCCAGCCGTGGCGCACAGTGGCGCAGCGACCCTGCAGCAGCGCCAGTTACGCCCCCAAGAACGCCCCTTGCGCAGGGAAAAGCCATCAAAATCCCCAATCCTGCTCAAAGGGCTGCGCTAACCCTATACCAGTATACATGGCCGCCACACAGCACACAGCATGCGGGGTACGTGTATTACTGGGGTTCGCTGGAAGTTTCACACGCGATTGGCCCTGTGCGAGTGGGGTACCTGTATTACTGGGGTTCGTGGGAAGTTTCACACGTGATTGGCCCTGTGTGAGTGGGGCATGTGTATTACTGGGGTTCGCGGGAAGTTTCACACGCGATTTCGCTGTCAGAGAGGGTACGTGTATCTAGTGGGGTGCACGGGGAGTCCCACACGTGAATTGGCAGTGTGGGTCCTCCCAGTTGTGCCCTCCACCCCATCCACGGCCCCTGCAGGCAACCCACAAGACAGGGGACTACCCTGCTCCCCTGGGCATGCCCCCCAGCCAGCACACATGTCAACTTCCACTAGTGATCACCAACTCATGTCCCCCTGCACCCCCCTCCCCAGCTGTGACAGGCACCTGCCAGCAGGCCCCCACTCATGTCCCCCTGCACTCCCACCCCCCAGCAGTGAGGGGCACCTGCCAGCAGGCCCCCACTCATGTCCCCCTGCACCCGCACCCCCCAGCAGTGAGGGGCACCTGCCAGCAGGCCCCCATTCATGTCCCCCTGCACCCCCACCCCCAGCAGTGAGGGGTACCTGCCAACAGGCCCCCACTCATGTCCCCCTGCACCCCCACCCCTCAGCAGTGAGGGGCACCTGCCAGCAGGCACCCACTCATGTCCCACTCATGTCTCCCTGCACCCACACCCCCAGCAGTGAGGGGCATGAGCCGGCATGCCCCCACTCATGTCCCCCTGCACCCCCACCCCCCAGCAGTGACAAGCACCTGCCAGCAGGCCCCCACTCATGTCCCCCTGCACCCCCACGCCCCAGCAGTGACGGGCACCTGCCAGCAGGCCCCGACTCATGTCCCCCTGCACCCCACTCCTAGCAGTGAGGGGCACCTGCTAGCAGGCCCCCACTCATGTCCCACTCATGTCCCCCTGCACCCCCACCCCCCAGAAGTGAGGGGCACCTGCCAGCAGGCCCCCACTCATGTCCCCTGCACCCCAACCCCCAGCAGTGACAGGCACCTGCCTGCAGGCCCCCACTCATGTCCCCCTGCACCCCCACCCCCCAGCAGTGATGGGCACCTGCCAGGAGGCCCCCACTCATGTCCCACTCATGTCCCCCTGCACTCCCACCCCCCAGCAGTGACGGGCACCTGCCAGCAGACCCCCACTCATGTCCCCCTGCACCCCCACCCCCCAGCAGTGACAGGCACCTGCCAGCAGGCCCCCACTCATGTCCTACTCATGTCCCCCTGCAGCCCCACCCCCCGAGCAGTGACAGGCACCTGCCAGCAGCCCCCCACTCATGTCCCACTCATGTCCCTCCCTACACAAAATAAAGAAGCACAATCATGGGCCACTTCTACACAAAAAACCACATCACGCCACCCCATTCTTGAGACGCAATGATTTCCCAATCCACCCCACACTGGCATGCCTATCTCAAGGCACATACCAAATGTCAACTATGTACATCAACACATGTCCGTCACACAGATACACTGGTTGGCATTGATTGTGTAAACTCACATTTTCACATGCATCAACACAATGAGCGAATCCCACACATGGAAATAAAATATGAATATGTATTATGTACAAAAATAAATAAATGAAATGAAATCATACAAAAATAGCAAACATGAAATGAAAAGCATGTGCAAAAGATGAGTGAATGAAAATTATAACCAATCCAAAAAAATTTGAAAGAAAAACAGTCCAAACTCTCCCTCCACCAAAGCAAATCCAAAGGAAAGGTAAAAAAAAAAAATCCATTACTTCATGTTCATAATGAAAAAAAAAATCAAATTATTCCATAGTCCAACTATTTACAATACATCGTTCCAAAAAAAAAAATCCATTACTCCATGTCCATGATGAAAAAAAATATTCTAATTAATCTATGATCAAACTATTCACAATCCATTGTCCAAAAGAAAAATCCATGAATCCATGTGCAAAATCCAAAAAATAAATCAAATCAATCCATTGTCCAAATATGTAAAGGGTCCATGAGCCCAACCAAACAAATGAAACCTACCTAAGAAACTACATAAAAATAAAACTATATACAAATGTGTGTGGCATTGTCCATCGACCACAAATAAAAGGAAAAAACTATTTACAATGGCAGCGGGCTAGTCCACCGGCTCACTTCCCAATTTCCCGGGTCAGGGCATCATCGAACTCCTGCTCGATGTCCCGGAGGCGGTCCTCTTCCATGGCCCGAGGGTTCGCAGGGACGATGACATCTGGACCTCCAGGACCCTGCAAATTGCCTCGAAGCACTCGGCCCGCCTCAGAGCCCTACGCATGGAGTTCTCTGCCTTGACCATTGTGAGACGTGCCTCTTCTGCCCGCTGCCGCTCCGCATCTATAGCATGGCCTAACCGCTGCCACACGGAAGACAATTCCAGTCCTGGGTCCCCATGCCCTCTGGCTGATGCCTGCCCCTCCGATGTTGAAGGCCCCGAGCCATCATGGCTCCCACCTTGTTGCTGCTGCTGCTGTGCCTCTGCCTGTGCCCTGGCTCTTGCTGCCTGCACATCCGCCTCTGGCTGGGGTGCAGTTGTTGAGGTGGCCAACCCTGCTGGACGTCCGACTCCCGAATGTGGCAGGGATGTGTCCTCCACCAGCCTGGCCGCAGGGTCAGAGGCAGCTCCACAGGGTACCCAGGTGATACATGGGTGGGAAGATGGCATGGAGGACAACTGGCGCATAGGGGGTTCAGGTGAGGACGGGGTCGGAACAAGGTGCAGCAAACGGAGGAATCCAGCCCTGGTGACCCGTCCCAGTAGGTCAACGCGGTCAACGACGCATTCAAGATGACGTGCAGTGTCCTCACGAAAACACTGCAGGTCACCTCGCATGCCCCGTTGACGCAACGCCATCCCACTCAGGACAGGCTCAACCCGGTCCCGGATAGCCACGTCCGCAGGGAGAGGAAGGGCAGTTGTTGTAAGCGGATCCCCTCCCTGAAAACGGATCTGGACGTAGGCATCCCTGCTGGTGCAGGATGATGCAGTCACAGGATCAGGGACAGGATCAAACACAGGCACCTCCGCAGTGGTCTGTGCTGCCTCATGTCCCTGCCCTGCACTGCACCACTAGCACCAGTAGAATCCCCACCTCCAGACCACGTGTCTGTCCCTTGCACGGCCTCCTCCTCCACCAAACCCCCCACCAACCTGGATGACTCCGTGCCATCTTCCTCTGTCGGACCCTGTGGGGTCTCAGCTGCCCCTTCTGCTGCTGAGGAGTCCAACTCCGACCTCCGCCTCTTGGACCTACCCTCGGCAGCTGCGGCCTGGGACGCGGCACTGGACTCCTCACTCCCCGACGAGATGACAACCTGGGAGGGGAGCCGGGCCTTGCGTCTCTGGCTGGCTGTGCGATCTCTGCCGCTGTGCTCCACAGCACCCTCTCCGCCCTCTTCATCAGTTGATGCTGCAGACAGGGAGAGATAGGGCACAGGCATCAGGGCACTGTACAATGGACTGATACACACATGACAGTTGCACATGAGTGGCAGTGTCAAACATCAGACATGGCATCACAATCCCCAACACACATGTCATTTCAACTCACACACATGAGCAATTCCACAGCCACATCACAACTGCCAGCACCATCCATACACATACAACAGCATGAGCGTCCAAAGGTGAGCCAGACATCACATGAAACACAGGGAGTGCAGTAGACATGCACACACGCATGTTACATGCATGTCTACATCTCCTCCAACTGTTGCAGTGACGAGATTGCCATACATGTCAGATCTGCCATTCAGCCTTTTACATATCAGTATCACATGCATCCATGTTGCATCACAGTTGCACACTTGTCAAATACACACACATGCACATGTACAAAGTGCAGATACATGTTTTAGGACCCACCATCCATGCCACAACCATGCCAATGTACATACACAGAAATTCAAACATGTGTGTTCCCACACCTGCATTTGTCCAGCATGCTTACCAACACATACACCATCAATGTGTCTCACACATGAGAGGACACACATGTGGCAGCCTCACGCCCATGTGCAACCTACACACTACTGGCACACCACGACACGCACAGCGTCCAATCACTCTGCATGTACACTTACCGCTCGAGTCCAGACGGGTCTGCCTCTCAAGGATCTGGACGTAGAGCGCTGTGCATATGCATTCCAGGGCCCTCATTTGGTGGTCCCACAGCTGGTTGAGGGTCCTGGACCTGAAGTCCTCCCAGCGCTTCTTGACATGATGTAAGTCACGGACTGCCACCCCCTCCGCGTTGATGGCAGTCACGATGTCCATCCAGATCCTGGTCCGTCCTTCATTGTCGGCGCGCAAACTTCCAAAGTGGGCATCATACAGCCCCAGGACTTGCTCCACCAGGACACCAACTTCCCTGGCACTGAAGCTGGTGGTCCTCTGCCTCTCTGGCTGGGGGTTGCCAGTGCTGCCAGATGGTGTTGTGCTGGACATGGCAACCCCAGAGGCAGGAGTGGGTGGGCAACTGGGTCCTGGGGCTGGGCTGTGGAGCGATGGAATCCCAGTCGGGAGTCTTCGGTTCCAGCAGGGGTGGTCACAGCAACTGCACCCCTGGCTGACGTGCAGGCAGCAAATGGCAGGGTACGTGGGCAGCAGGCAGTCAGGCAGCAGCAGATTGCAGGTGGGAGCATGCTCGGAGCTCTGGGGGGGCAGTAATTCGGCCTTCTGGGCAGGAGCGTGGTCTTCCGTGTGTTTTCGCGTGGCCAGCTTGATACCGAGTGATTTGGCACGTGAAAAAGCTGCACGTCAGCGTGTAATTGGAGGAAAGGCCCTTAGCTCGTAAGCACGTCAGCACACATACGTGTTTTCATTGGACCAAAGGCCCTTAGCGCGTAAGCGCTTCTCTGACGTCTGCTTGTGAATGCGTGTAATCTGAGGAAAGGGCATATGCGCGTAAGTGATGTGACACGCGCAGGCGTTTCCCTCAGCATGGGTTAAGGTGAGCGGGGCCAGCAGTTTGCTGTACGTGCCTTTCGTGGAGACCGACGTGTGTTGCTGCTTCGTGCTGTTTTGCGCGCCATCACAACTTCACAGCTATCAAGGACGTATCTCTTCTTTTGGTGGGGGTATTGGCTACGTGTGTTTTTCTGCATCGCGCTAGTCAGACGGTGAGTCGCGCACGCTATTTTTCCCACTGTGGGTGCCCCTGTGTATCGCACCCGTTTTCGAGGTCATAGTAGCCTGCGTGTCCCACGCGTACGCGTTTTTCGTGTTACTGGGTGCCACCGCGTACTGCGGGAGGTTGATTCCACGCACGTAGGATGCAGGGTTGCATGCAAGGTTTTACTGCAGTTTTGGGGTGCCTGAGCGTAGCGTGACCCGTCACTACATCACCGGGGTCACATACAGCCTTGCAGGTGCAGGGGGGGCTGTTAACATCTTGCATCCCACCCCCTTCACCCCAATTGCCCAGGTCAATTATGGTGTACACCTCCCATTGGCACTACTCCATCTGTGCCGGCACTACTACATCTGTGCCATGGTTGGGAGGCCACCAAAGGTGAGGGGCGCCTCAGCTGGGCGTACTCCTCATCGCAGGTGTGGTCGGGGACATGGCTGGGTTGACCAGGGAGTAGGGGGACTCCAGGGTGTCCAGGGTGGCCGCAGAGGGGGAAGAGGCAGGGGTGCGCCACCTGAGCACAATGTTGTGCCATGTGTCGGTGCAGTCATGCCACCACCCCCTGTGGTTCCGGGAGATGCAGCTTCTGCATCTGGCACTGGTGCCCGTGTGACCCGGCAGTCCATTTCATCGACTGCCACGGGCCAAAGGGTAGTGGTAGCTGCAGGTGCAGCTGTGGACACCACCACCCAGGCTCAGGGTCTGCCAGCGCAGGCTGCGTTGGCACTTGAAGAGCCCTTGGAAGATTTCCAACAGGCCAGGGGGGAAACCATGGGGGCACGCAGGGCTGCCCTGATCAAGACACGTGTCCCTGGGGCAGTTATGTCATCTGCTGCCCCGAACAGCCGGGTGTTGGCAAGTGCAGGGGCAGATGCACCCAACAACACCCCGGTTGTGAGTCTGCCAACCAGGACAGTTTCACTCAATGACCCTGCCACACGGATGTTGCTGCGCAGGGTCCATTAGAGGGCACCCAGCTGCCACTGACACAAGTCAGGCCTTTTGTCGCCCCTCCACCTGCCACTCCCTTGGCTCAATCCACCGAACCCACTGGCCATACTGATCAGGGCGGCATTAGCCAGCCAGGGTCTGCGCCACAATCCAAGAGGAGGAAGGTTGCACCTGCAGCACTTGCTGGGACCCCACACACAGCCATGACCTCCTACACGTCGAGGAAGAAGCCTTTCTGCAACCAGGAACTGGACTACCTCATGGACTAAGTGCAGGACCACGGCCGTGACATGCTAGTGGGTGCTAATTGTCAGACTACGGCTGCCCACCGTGATACCCACTGGAAGCAAGTTGTGGAACATGTGAGTGCATTCGGCCATGAGGTGCGCATGGTGCAAGAGTGCAAAAAGCATTGGAATGACCTCAAACACAGCGCTAAGGCTAAGCGTGCCTCAAATTACAACTTGACTCTGGTGACAGGCGGTGGGCCTGCACCGGAGGAAGAAGACCTCACTCCGCATGAGTCACTCGTTGCGGAGTTCATACCATCAGAATCGGATGAAGGAGTAGGAGAGACTTTGATGCACAGTCCAGTGAGTGTTGATGCGTGTTTTTCAAGGACATGTGTGTTTTACTTGTGTGATGTGATGTGCATGACTGCCACTACATGTCACATGTACATGGTTATGATGTGTGAGTAATGCAATGCTTCCCTGATGCATGTCTACTCTGCTGGATGGTGGAAATGTGGAGCAGACGGGGACTGTCCACATCACCACTTTTGCACCCTACTCACATGCCCTACTCACATGCTGGTTACCAGTTTGCCCCTCCGGTCCATGTTCCAGCTCACTGGCACTTCTGCATGTAGCGTGGGGTGAGCTTCTTCTCAGCCCAGGAACTATGCATAGCATGACTGACGTGCATATGTACTCTGCCTGCAAGGGGGTACCCAATGTAGGCATGCTCCCTTGCCCCTCACCCCCTGCTCTGCACCCCAATTCCACCTTAGCACTGGTCTGCTACAATATTGCTGTTGGGTACTTCCCTGTTCATGCCTCCTGTGTACATGCTACATCCAGCGGCCAATCTGCTAGACATATCCTTTGTGGTACATCCTTAGTACTTGATGCAGGGTGTCTCACTTGGACTGTGCAGAGGTCAGATGCCCCGCAGGGACATGAGTGCCCATTCATGCTCCATGTGCATTCCACGCATGCCCATATGTGTCCATGACTGTATGATGACTGTAATACAAGTCCAGGATGACCTAAATTGCATGGCATTTCATCTGCATTCCCATGTCAACTGTGGCTCAGTACTGCGTTGCACACATGTTTAGGGTCTGACAATCTGTGAAGGTCACAGGCCTCAGCCTGTTTAATGGCCAATGACTCTGTCCATCTGGTATAGTGTCTTCTTCACGCGTGGGTGGACTCCAGAGGTTTCATTATGTGTCCTGCTTATTGTCCCATCATCATTTGCAGTGTTGTCACTTGACTCACATGAAGCTGTTGATGCTAGTCAACACTGTCTGTCAATACACAGGTCTATGCTCAGCTTTTTGATACTATGCTAGGCATCCCTGCTTTTGCACTTGGGTGGAGGGGTGCTTTGCTTATAGATATGCTACCCATTGAATGCACATTGCACGTGATGCCTGAAGTTGACCTTGCACTGCCTTCACATTTTCTGACACACACCATGGAGTCCTTGTACATGTAGGTAGTGAGTAAAATACATATTCGCTGCACTGCATAGACCCACTTCAGTGCAAACTGCAACCTTTCAACAGGTCTAATCACAGAAGCAAATTCAAGTTGACCCAGAATGCATGCCAGGTTTTATTTTGTGTGTCACATGTCTGCCTAATGTCTTTGTTGTCGGTGTGTGTGTGTGTGTGTTGTGTGCTTCTAACATGTGTAGTGACCTTTTTTCTCTCTATTTTTTAGATGATGATGCAATGGAGCCGGAAGATGGCGTTGTCATGCCAGGCACAGGGTTGTTATCACTACATCAACCCGGCACAAGTGGGTGTCGTGGGGTGGTAGGCCACGAAAAACCCCAAGTGCTACTGTCCATCTTGTCTCTGGCTGCTTAGGAGTCCAGCCCTGAAGAAAACTCTGACGACCATGTCGAGTTGGATGAGCATCAGGTCCATATGTCAGGGGTGAGTGATTCTGATGTGGACACTCCTCTGTCCGCGACACCTACACCGAGGGGTCAGACAGTCTTGGAACCTCTGCCCGTGGTGGATCGGGACGCAGGGTCACCCTCCACACCAGTCACTGATGTGCCTGGGACATCACGTCGACGGGGGCATGTAGTCATGCAGCCGTGGGCGGTGCCAACAGAACAGGGACACACGGTCCTTGGGTCCCGCAGGGGTCAAGCCCAGCAATGTGGTCGCCGCGCGAACCACAGTATACTGAGTGGGAGCAAGACATGACTGCCCATTATGAACGGCAGGGGGCAGCAATGGAGAACATTGCTGAGAGCATGGAGCGTGTGGCCCAATCTGTGCTCCCCCCTGCTAGGCAGGTGCTTCTCCAGCAGCAGGCGGCACGGTCCACGGCCCGCTCGCCTGAGCAAGCGTGGCGGCCTCAGACAGGGCACGCCAGGCTGAAATGTTGTCTCTGTGTCAAGCAATTGCTGCTCACGCAGAGGCACACATGAAGGCCCTGAGGGAGGAGCATGCTTCCCTCAGATCCACTCTGGGTGTCCTTCTGATGTCCCAGAGGGAGCGGGCAGAGGAGAGGTTTGCACAGCTTGAGCGTACCATCTCGGCTGAGCTACATGCTTGCCAGGAGGTGCAGCAGTTGTCAAGCCAGGCCTTGCAGGAGGAACTCTGTGTTACACGTGCTACCTTGCAAGAGGAAGCACTTGCATCACAGGAGGCTCTGCATGCAGAGCTACATGTCATCACCACACAGAACCAGGCTCACCCGTCCGGCAGACCTGCTGCCGATGAGGGGCAAGCTGCAGCTAGGCGTGGTCATGCTCCTGTGCCACGCCCTCCTTTCCAGGAAGAGCCAGACTCGGACGACAATCTATCTCCCACATAGGTCGGGCTGTGCAGGCGTTGAGCCCATGGAGGTTTTTTTTTTCCTCAGCATCATCGCATGTGGGTGTTGAGCAGCACCCTGTTCCTCCCCCCACCTGGGTGCCTCCCCCGCCCGGGTCGTATGTGGCCATTTTTGATTTTTCTTTTAGTTTAGTTAGTTAAATTTCTGTTTGATAGTTAGTTTAAATAGGTAAAGTAGGTTTTTCATAGTTAGTGTAATTAGTTAATATAGTTTAAAATTGCTAGTCTATTGTGCTTTCATGTGACGGTGTGGTGCTTTGTGGCTTATGAAAGCATCCACTGTCTGTTCCAGCTGGGCCCTTCAAGCTTGTCTTGTGTATGTGTTTGCAGCTTGGGGTCCTTGACTCACATATGCCACTCCTGCTTCCCTTATCCATGGGCTTGCAAGGATGGTTCAGTGTAACAGCCTATTACACAAGGGCAATGGACTGTCATATCTGTGGCATGTCTGCTGCTGTGGAAATTGTGTTAACACCCCTAGTGTGGATGATTGGGGTGTAATTGTCCACTGTTCTTCTTTTGCTAGATGGGTGTTTAATGATTGATGTGTACATTCATTGCTATGCATTGTGTAATATGTTTCTTATCTTTAATGAACATGTGCTTGTTGCAAATCATGCCGTAGATAGTGTGTTCCACACTGTTGCTGTGAAAGAAGAACTGATGGTGTGATTGCTGATGTACGTCTCTGACATAGTCCAGTCATGTAATGCCTGAAGAGACACACACAGATGAATATTAAGCATTAATCATGTGTTTCATACACTTTCTGCAGGGGGATGAGCCTCAAGTCCACTTTTGCCAGCAGACATGGGCCATTGGACGTCTGGAATCAGGACACGTTTGGTGCTGACGACATGTGCATGTGTGCGCAGGCAGAGGCACAGGGATTGCGATCATACATCCAAAAATCGATGATGTGTTTCAAGGGACTCCAGGCAAGGTGAGCAGCACAGGGGGGTCACAACATAGCAAACCTTCCACCTGGCCAGTTGAACATGCATGCTTAGTAGCAGCACTGACGGTGAACTTGGACAAATATTGGTGTAGAAGCGCACAATACAGCTCAGATGTGTTAATGGACTGATGGGTAGTTGATGTGAAAGTTGTCTGGGGCACCTGCAGGGGCCGTGGCACATACCCTCCGGTCCACCATGGTCCATTGAGGCACTTGTATTAGCCATGTAGCATTCCAAGACATGGAATGAAGCAGCTCACAGGGACAGACAGCAAGGGACAGACTTGGGTGCAGTACATTTCATTTCCAAGTAGAAATTGATACATGCACTGGCTACTTTATTTTGGTCATGGTGGTACAGGACTTGTTCTGAAGTCAGACCTTGCTATATGCATCTGTCTGCTTACACAGGGAACATTACATGTTGTGTGAATCGTGACACATTGGTGTTCCATTTGCCACGCACCCACCAGTGCTTGACTTACTGCATTGACTGTGTATGAACCATCAGAGGGGTAATGTTACGCATGCATATGAAGCATCCACACAAGTTTGTCTGTTTGTAGTGTATTTTGTTACTTTTGGGAATATTTTGTAGTGTGTTTGTGTGTTTTGGACACACACAGATTATTAACTGTGGCTCTCTTTGCAGCATTGAACTGCTCCTGTTACCGGACCGGAGAGTGCACAGGCAGAAGGCCAGCACTCACCCCAGAGATAAGTTTCTCTTTGACTTCCATTTGAGTAATTTGCTGCTATGTGCATGTGAACAAGTTTGGTTGATTTGTGTATGTGTTAATGTGTGTACTACATTTTGGTGCATTCCCTACTTTGCCGTGTCAATCCTACTCCCCTCTCCTGCCCCTCATTCCCTTTATCCAGTATGCCAATGCCTGTGCTGACTGCATATCCCTGACCCTCCTTCCCTTCCAGGGTCTCAAAGGCCTGTGTGAGTTAGACCTTGCAGGCACCCAGACCACGGTGGGGGTGGTTGTTTTGTGCCACTCCTGCACCTGTACACGGGAGCTGTGACAGTAGACATCCGTAAGTGTTGCATCATTCTATGTTATGTACCACACATGGTTCAGATCCTGTTGTGACATTGTTTTACTGTGCTACCTTGGTTGTTGACATCATTGTGGTCGTACTTGGCCTTTGTGGCATACTGCTACTTGAAGTCATCTACTGGAGACTGTTCTGGTTTGTTTTACTGCCTGCAGGGTATTTGCTTGGCTTCTGTGTTGTCCTGCTTTGACTTCTCTTACATTTTGTGCTTTTGTAAATCTAGGTGGACTCTGAGGGTGCTGGCAACTTTTTACAGACAAGGTGGAAGATGGTGACAAAGGGGAAGGGTGATCCTGTGGCCAGATGGAATTCAAGAATGTCAGATGAATAACCCAGATGCATTTGTTCAGTGGGTCATGGTGATTTGTGAGGGACGGGGGGGGGGGGGTGTTTTGTTGTTGATAGTTGCCTTGACCTGAAGTGTGATGGGCACCCTGAAATTGTAATTGTGCTTTTCTATTTACATGATGTATTCTGCTGATCAATGCCTGTTCATGTGTTGTGTTTACCTTTCAGGTGTGAGGGGATAGTTGTGATTTGACATGCTGGTGTATACACATGGTGAATGTTCACATGTGATGTGTAGAGGACACTGATGGTCACTTGATTTCACATGCATATGTTGAGTGCATGTCCCTACTGACCCACACACTCGCACTATGATCCACTAGATATACAACCACCCTTCCATGTCCACGTGTACACTCTGTTTGCCTTCTGGTGCCCACTGTGTCCCTGCAGCACATGTTCTATGACCATGTGTGGATCCTGTACATGCCTATTTTGTTTTTTTTATGTAGTTTGTCGCTTAGATGTGATGCTCAGGGTGTGCATCACACACAATGGCTGTTCACTGTGCTGTGCGCTGAGCATTGTTTTGCAGGAGGTGGACAAGGCACACAGTAGCTGCAGTGTTGATTTTGCAATGCACATTGTGCATGTGGACAGGCATTCATTGTTATGTTTAAAATACGACTTTTGGAATGCATTTGGGTATGACTTATTTTGGGTGGGAGGTTGTTGGTCAGTCATTTCATCTGATTCCATGTCAGGCATCATTGTCTGATGCCCATTTAAATTTTTCACATGGCAATGTGTACCTTTTTGGTACTGTGTTGGTGTATGGCTATTGCGTGCCATGTCATGTTGTGGTTTTGGAGGGTTTGAGTGACATACCAGTGATAGTCATGTCCTGTTTTGCAGGTCTGTGTGATTCACACCTTGCATGTGTGCCTTTTGGTCACACAGGATTGCTTGTGTTTAAGTAGCTAGGGATGCACACAATGCGGCAATTCCATGGCAACAATCTGAGGGTGGTAAGCTTGTGACAGTTGACTGTCTCTTTGTCATCATCGATTGTCACCTGGTATGTGCCCGGCCTGTGTGCACTCCGCAGGGTTGGGAGTATAGGTGAAAAGTCTGGCCACAAGCTGGGTCTGGGCTTCCTCGCCACGTGCCCTATCCCCTCTCATGGGCAGCGCCTGTGCCTGTGGTTGGGGATGTGGAGGCACCACCAAGTCCACCGGTACGCCCTGCCGTGTTGCAACATTGTGCGGGACTCATGCTGCCACAATGATCCTGCACACTACTGGGGGTGCATAAAGTAGCTGCCCTCCAGAGAGGTCAAGGGAGCGGAAGCGTGACAAAGGCACTCCGAATTTGCGCTCCACTACGGCCCTGGTTACAATATGGGCCGCGTTGTATCTTACCTGGGGTGGTGTGGTGGGGTTCCGGATTGGCGTCATCATGTGGTTGCTCAGAGGGTAGGCACTGTCCCCTGGAGAAGTGATAATGATTGTGATTATTGGGGTTTGTGTATTTGTGTGTGTGTGACATGCATGCATGTGCACAGGCATTTGTACTCACCTAGGAGCCATGTGTCGCCATGCTGCTCAGCTTCCAGGGGCCGGCTCAGGGCAGACATTCTGTATATGAAACTGTCATGGGTGGAGCCGGGGTAGTTTGCATAGACAGAGGTGATGATTCCCTTTGCATCGCATACCACCTATACATTGATGGAATGCCAGTGCTTGCAGTTTCGGTAGATGTGCTCAATGGCCCTAGATGGACGTAGGGCCACATGGGTGCAATCTATGGCACCGAGCACTTTGGGGAAGTGTGCCACCCTGTAAAAGTCCTGGACAACGGCCTGCCTTTCTGCGGGTGTTCTGGGCATGTATATGTGCCTGCGGACTGAGGGGCGCGCTGTCATGATTGCCAATACCTGATGTAGGCAGCGTGACTGCGTGGCCTGTGAGACCCCCCCACTACGGCAGTAGTCAGTTGAAAATACCCAGTGGCCAAAAAATGCAGGACATTGAGCACCTTCTGCAAGGGGCTCAATGCTTGGGAGCAGAGGGTGGGGGATGTTAGGTCATCTTCCCACTCCCTGACCAGGTCTAGGATGATATGGGGTGGAAACCTATACCTGCCATAGACCTGGTCGTCAGGCATCCCAAAAAGGCTTGTCCGTGGTGAAAAAATGCGTGCCCTGGCTTTTCTCCTCCTCCTGCGGTGTCCCACGATCAGTGCTGCGACAAATGGGGCATTCATTGTAGCTGTATATACGTATTTGTTGTTTGCGCACACTTTCATGCTGTGCGCGGGGACGCTTCCGCCTGCATTCGTGTGGCGGACGCGTTGACGCCTGTGCGCGTCGTTTTTGCTCGAATCGATGAATACGGGTTGTTCACGTGCGTGTTGGCGTTCCGTGTAGTTCCCTGCAGTACTTCCCAAGTTACGCCTTCTTTTTCACATGCTATTCCCCATTCTGCGTGTTACGCCCACTGTGTCCACCCACTTTTGTTGTGTGCGCTGCGCTATGTACGCTTTCGCTGTGCGCTTAGCGCACGCTGTTTGGAGACGTGTGCGCCAGCGTGCGCCATGCACGGATTTGGCGCACAACCAGTGCGCTTCCTTTCTCCCACTTGCGCCTCCTTGCGCCTGCTTGTGCTGGGATTTTCAGCACACATTTGTTCCATGAATCGGCCCCACAGTCTACATCATTCAACATTACAATGACATTTTGAGGCAGCAATGTAAGACCATTGTGTACTTTCAACTGTTTCTTCCTATAGGTCACTCTCACTGTTCAAAAAGGTGACACGAGAAGCCCTCTGAGGCCATTTGCAAAGATGGGGGAAATTCAATGTGGCCTGATATCACATCAAAACCATCAATTATCTGCACATTGCTTGGGACGTAGCCTCAATTGTCGACTTACTAAAGTAATATTTTGTGGTATGTCCCAAAAGGTTTAGTTCCTGCGTTTCCCTCTGCTCCTCCCCATACAAAGCTGACATGTTTGAGCCATTCCTCCAGCTATCTGTTTTCTGAACTAAGTATATATTACAGGGGATTGTGCTCTTCAAGCCACAATGCCAACAGTGCCAGCCAACAAATATTATCCCAATCTAATGTTCTTACCATTTTTAGAAGATGAGGGGATTTCCAGAGGGGCACTTAGGCCAAAATGATTTGCTCAAACACATTTCATCACACATTATATTACCAAGTCTTTGTAAGTAAGACAACCATGCATTCAAATGTTGGTGAAACAGGTGCTGAGAAAATAAGAGTCCTGTTCCTTCAGACTTTAGAAAAGTAAAGGGACTGACAAAAAAAAATATTGAATCTTAAGCAGTTTTAAACCAAATAATACAGTCTACTCCTTTCAACTCTTTAAAGTCATCTTGGAGGCTTCATGCTAAATCCCTAGCACTCTTCAATTGGAGAGAGTTGCAGTGGCAGGAGTGGCAATGATCGGAATATCTAGATTCAAAATAAGAGTACTTCAAGAGATAAATACACATTTATTTTCAGTACATTGAGATTAAATGCCAGATCAGACGGTACTGTGGGATAACTTTCTAGAGGCAGTATATAGTCACCTTTAGGCATTAGTGCAATACACAGCTGATGGTTTGAATCTCTGTTGTTCTGAGTTTCTCATCCTTGAAACAATTCCATATAAAGCTCTGCAAATTAATCACTATCAAAAGCTTTCAAAAGCCAGTCGCATCTTTGCAAACAAGGCACCTTAGACATATTGGAAGGAAATTCCCTATCTGCATTTCTGTTGCTACTGTTTCCATTTCAGAGGCATCATAGATGAACAGCTTTGCGGTTCATCTTTAGTATGACAATACACAGATCTTGCTTACTGTTGCCTCCTCGAATCACTCTATCCATCAGGTTCTTTGTTCCTGTCTCTGTGATCCAATCTGGGATGTCCTCTGGTTTTCTCTGCCTCAACCCGAAAAATCTGACATTTAATTTTTTCCTGCTTCCGCCACAATTTACGCACCTCCTTCAATTTCTTTTTCCTCCAATTCAGCTTCCAACTGGTCATCTATCGGGTAATCTTGGTTTTTATCTTTGACTCTTCTTTTGCATTGCAAGTCCAGATTGCTGCTTGTCCAATTTTGCTGTTTTCATCTTTTCAACATCAAAAGAATTTGCCATTTGTTAACTTTTGTTTCTTCCTAAATTTCTGTTGCAAATCATGTAATATTGTCTTCATTATTGTTTGTCTTTATATATGGGTCTTCCTAACTAAGCTCTATTTCCTCTAGGATCTAGTCTACATTCTGTGGTGAGAATCTTATTTTGTCTATAGCCATTCTACAATGTTTCTACTTATTTGGCTTGTCTACACTGGCTTCCAGTCGAATAGCGTTTTGAGGTCTAGTTTTTTCACTTAGTTTTAAGAAGGTGTTTAGGTTTTGGCCACATCTTTGTTCACTTACACCCCTCTAACATTCTACTAGAAATCACTGTTCTTCTCAATTTCCTCACTCTGTTCCTCGACCACCATGTGTTTCTTCAAGCTTCTGCTTGTTTTAACTTCTAGCTCCTAAATTGTGGAGCATTATTTCTTATGAAATCTGCCCTTGTTCCTCTTAAACTCAATTTAAGAAGTGTTTCAAATCGTATTTATATTCCACTGAGGCTCAATAAATCCAAGCTCTTGGTTCTATTTATTTTTGTTATGTGAAATGTGACCCTGGATCAGTACGACGTCCTTTCATCACGGGATTTACCCTCGCTGGGCTTTTTCTCAACGGAAATTCTATCGATTTTTTTTTGGGGTGTGGGTATTCAGGTATATAAAAACATTAAAGGGGATGGGGCCTTCTGGGGGAGCCCTTCCAAAATAAAAAAAACAAAAAATTTTAATTCGTTTTTTGATGGAATTTCCACAGAGCAAAACCCAGCAATGTTTATTCCCGCAATGAAATGACATGGAACCCCTGCATCATGCCCTTCTGTCATTGCTTATTATAATTGTATTATTATACATTATTTGTTCAGCACTTTGGATGAAAGCGCTATATAAGCACCATAATAAAACAAAATAATATGAAGAGCATCACTGTACAGTTTTACCTAGTGTGTATTGTCATTATGGTGTTAGCTAGACCTCAACTAAGATGCGGATGGTCTAATATACCAGAAGACAACGGGCCTCATTACGACCCTGGCGCTAATGGGTTAACAGCGCAGTAAAAGGCTGCAACGCCGTTAACCCATTAGCGCCTTACTAGGAGGTCCCTTTGCGGGACCCGACCTGAACGGCTGGTCTAGACCAGCCGTTAAAGTAGGGACCCGCAAAGGGACCTTGCTGCTAAGTACGGTACCGCAATTTGCGGTACCGTGCTTAGCGCCTTCCCCAGTCCCATTGAGCCCTATGGGGCAAAAATGGGAATGGGGAAGGGCTAATGTTCAATGGGGAATTACCGCCCCGCCAATCTTGGAATGGGGTGGTAATTCCCCATTGAACATTGGCAGACTCGTTACAATAACGGCACCAACCATGGTGCTAATAGCGCCATGGTTTAGCACCAGTATCGTAATGAGGGCCATTGACTGTAATGCCATTTACTTTAATACAATTAAGTTATCTCTCAGTGTTAGGGGCATGGCGTGTTGTGATGTCAGCTCTTTGCTAATAATTCTCAAGTTGTATTCATCCCATATTATTCCCTATAACAGCAAGTTTCCTCTACTCAGTGGTCATTTGTGGACTGCTACCCCTTGATCAGGTGAAGTTCATGCTGACTTCCGGGGAAGGATTCTGGCGGCAAGCTCTTTTCCACCTTTCTTCAAATTACCCTCTGCCTCATAGGGCATGTTTCCAAAGAAATCCTTGCGTGCTGCGCATATTCATGGAATTTAGACCACAAAGTAACCTATGTGCAAATTGTGTCTGGAAGACCCACAACACACCCCCATGCAAAGCAAATCCAGACACGTATACCAACCTTTGCGACCTCCTCATTTGCGAAGTCATGCACCCCGGCAATAGTGTGCCGTCCCCTGCAACCAAGGCAGCACACCGGCGTCACTGCGTAGGGTCCCCAGTAACCCATAACTAATCCCCAACAATATGTGTTGCATGACTCGTAACTCAATCGTAACTCAAATCTGCGTGCGAACCCACATAAACTCTGGCTGCATTCCGCTAATCTGCCTATGCGCACCCCTAACTGCAATCAACACCCCTATATTCCCGATCTGACCTTACCTTTGCACGTTGATTCCTATGCAATTGGGACTTTGTGCATGCGTTCACGTGGTGCTGTGATCAGAAGGTTTGCATGCTGATTTCCCAGATGTAACATTCCACGGTCAGATCAATGAGTATGTATGGTTCTGCACAGTGCTGGGTGTGCGATTTGCTCATGCAGGCTGTCCCTCAACATGTCCACGTGAATTCTTGTTCTTCATCATTCTGAGTGTAAAATGGGGAATATGCATGTTCCGCCCCACTGCCCCCATTTTACATCTCTGTGCAGGCCCGACCCACACTCTGCGTGGAGTCATGCTGGACAAGTGGGAAGTGCACGCAATGTTCCGAAAAGGCCAGCAAAGTCGATTCCTTGAATCAATGAATGGGGTTTTGTGTGCTGAATGATGCGCAAAGTCACTATTCAGTGCGCAATGAATTCCATGAATCAGCCCTTTTTAACTTTAGACAGAATCTTACCTACTTCTGATGGATGTCCCCTCGTAAGAATGTTCTCTATGACACCCTTCCTTGTCTGATGGGGTGGGCCAAAGACATGAACAGTTCTATCACATACTAAGTATGGTTAAAATATTTATGAAAGAAATGGAAGAATTTCAGGATTGGGTCAGGGTTTTTGTCTCTGGATTCCAATTAGGGACACTTCCATGCCAAGCCTTGAATGCATTCTCTTACTAGTCTTCAAATTTCTCTGGAGCGTTGTCTCTAAAAAAGGTTGGGATGTTGATTTTGTGACATTTAGGGCTAAATCTTTGACTTACTTTGTTGTAAGGTTTTAGGCTCTGTCGCGCTCACTTTGTACTTCTCACCTCTGTCTGACTATGTATATAAAGGTCAACCACTGCCAGTACGCCAGCCTACCTGACCGCCAAACTAAAAACATCAGGTCTCATAGAGTCATCTTGCAGTAAGACTCGCTCCAGACTGGAAACTAGACTGGCTTGCAAGAAGAAAACTAGGACAGAGAAATGTTCATGCTAGGCTCTGGCTCTATGTTCATCCCTTTGACAATCCAAACTGCTCAAATTCTCCATCAGTTTACGAAAGGACCGAAGACGTGGCTCTTCCAACAACACTTAACGTTAACCTAGATTACAGCTATCTTGTTCACACAACTTTGTGAGAATTATTATTAATGTTTGTTTGATGACTTTTTAAATGTACCCTGTTAATGTTTTGCATATGGTCTTTACAGCACTCTGTTGCTCCGGATCTAGTTTTACATTATACACATAAATATTAATAATAGTAGGAATAAAGGGTCATCATATTCTTTTGGCTACTTGATAATTGGTCTTGAGGTATCACCTAAAAGCATTTTTTACATATGCTCTATTTTCCCCACTCAACTCTGATTCTTCCAAGAGTATCTGTACTTCTGCCTTCTATATGGTTGGGATAAAGGCAAAGAGCAACACACTGAATATTCTCTGTATGGTAGCTTTGAAGAGCAACAAAGGCTTAAGCACTCAGGAGGTGATGTAGGCTGGTTCTTAAGTACAGTGAGTACCGATGCCCCCAGAAAGGAATGTCCACAGGCTATGTTAGGTGGTATGTTCAGTGAGGGGGGATAGCTAAGGGGCACCAAGCGTTTGTCTTGAAAGTAAGACAACGCAGCGGAACCCAGTTTTGAAGCCCGATCCCCTGCTTAGAAACCTATCTCTGGTATTAAGTGTGTTATAAAAGCACAATCATAATTATAACAAAGATTCTTTATATAAAATAAGGTCCAGTAATATAAATACCTATAAATAATAACAACAAATCCAATGGCAGTAAAGTCAGATGAGTCCACCACGCTTGAAATGAAATGGATACAATAAACCAGGCTGCAGGTGACTGGTTAGTGTGGGTACATTGCCGGTGTACGCCACAATAAGAACATGAATTGAAATGAGAGAGTTCCAATCACTCAGCACTCAATTTCTAATTCTGAAATGCTTCCCAGGATTCAGCCTGACACGTGTTTCGAGCATAAACGTGCTCTTCATCCAAGGCTGATAAATCATTACATCCTTTCAGATGTGCATCATGATTATATACAATTAAAAGCCATAGCACGAAACAAAACAGGGACGCGTGGGCAGTACAACACATATCCATAAATAAGGATTCACAACAAAGTAGGATTATAATCACATTTTCAGGCAAAAATGCATCAAAGTCATTGATATATATCAAAACAAAATGAATCAAATCAACAATATATATCCAACACAAGCATGTGTAAGAGTGATAATAACAGAGACAAAAACAAGAAAAAAAAGAGAAAAAGAGAAAAGACAACATATATTAGTATGCTTGTTTTTGTTTATGTGTGAACGTATAATGCGCAAACGGGTGAACGAGCACCAAAGTCATGGTGTTGATAATGATTTACAAGAAGCACCTTAAATATGCAGAGATCTAAGCAGATCGCAGATTATTCTAGTCAGGTATGACTACCTGCTCGGACCCTGTCAGGTATACGTAATACTACACCCAAAGACAAAAGGATTAGCTTAACTATTAATGATTGATGTGCGCTACCAATCTGTAATATAACTACTAGTTCTCAATTGAACTGATATGCAATTGAATAATAATTGGTATGCGTACCTCTCTTGCTTCGCAGTCGCAGGATATGACTATATGGTTTGTATCAAATGTTGCTGGTTCAAAAAATTGAAATGTCAAATTTAAGTTGTGATCACATCGATGGCAGTAGTCAGATATCATCCCATAGAACGAAAGGTAGGAGAACTAAAGCAACCGTTAGTAAGGACTCACATTGCCAATACATGACTTGTTCTAGCTATAAACTTAGTGCCGCAGTCGAGCGGGGGTCTCAGGGACCGTATGCCAATAGGCTTACTGAGGTGGTCGGCTGTAGCCGCGCTGAATTGTGAACACTGAACGCGAGTAGCGCACGCTCGCGTGTATGAAAATGTGCCTGCTTAGCGAGTGCAATTGGAGGAACGAAACGGCAAAAGAGTGCCTCCATCTTGGGAAAGTAAAATGCCGATTTGGCTGGTGTTAGTAAGCCCAATGAACTTAGGCTAATGAATGTTAATTTTGCAAGGCGAAACAATTTCCAATTCTAAATGAAACAGTGCCCAATAAAACAATAAAACTATACTCAGAGTTAGACTTTGTGTTTTCCATTCACGCAGTTCTTCATGCATAACTCCAATCTGCAGTTATTTCCTCTAAGGTTGTATATGCTCACGCAGTGTGTTGCATCTAATTGGTCATGATTAATATGACAAGAGAGGTCCATAGTATATGAAATTAAATTTTAAACTTGTGCGTTGCATTGACCCTGTTGCGCATCCACACTCCAATGTACAATTTGATCTCAAAAACAATACATAAGTACAACACTGGGGGCCTCATCACGAGTTGGGCGGTAGCGCCGGTGCTAATAGCGCTGGAGCTATCTGCCCTACCGCCAAACCCACCGGTGCTGTTAGCGCAGGATCACGGGTTTGGCGGATTCGGAAATCCCTATTCCCCATTGAGCCCATTCGAGAATGCCCCATTCCCCATTGGGCTCAATGGGGAAATTTCACGCTGATACTGCCGGCGGTATGAGCGTGAATTTTTGGCAGATTTCTCCCAGCTCAGAGCTGGGGAGAAATCCGCTGAAGCCCTGAGTTGGTGGACCCTTAAATCCGGCGGTAACATTGCTACCGCCGGATTTAAGGGTTACAGCCAAATTCGTGATGAGGCCCTGTGTCTAAACACTGGTCCAATTAACACCTAATGATCATCACAAAGGGGCATGTATATGGTACATTAATCATTATTTAAACTCGTGTGCTGCATTAGCCCTGTTGCGCATCCATACTCCAATAGACAATTTAGTTCGCAAAAACAATACGTACGTACAATGCTGAGTATAAACGTTGGTGCTATTGTTGCCTAATGATCATTGCACAAGGGCATGTGTGTGTTTATATTATTCACTCAACCCACATCCGTTTGACCATATTGTGATGTCACCTATGCTGCCTCGTAATTTTTTTATAGAAACACAGCAAACTCGTGGTATTAATTTAGACCAGAATAAACTATTCTATATTTGCAGATTAGCCTGGCTTCTAGTCTTTGCAAATTCAAAGTTAGGTTACCCCCACGTCGAGGTGACAAAACCTTTGCCAGACCGACGAACTTGATCTCATGTTTCGAATCCCTTTGATAGAACTTTTGCCAGTGACTGGCTAAGAGAAATTTGGCATCTTGGCTGGCAATAGTAGAGAGATGCTCCCTAACTCGAATATTTAAAGGTCTTATGGTGCTACCTATGTATGTTTGGCAGCACACACATGTAATACAATAAACAACAAATTTAGTGTTTCAATTAATGAAGGAATCGATGTGATGCCCCCCACAATTTATCAAATTCAACCACCGATGTTTAAAAGCCGTGTATGCACATTGTACAACCACCACATTTATGAAATCCAGCCTAGTTGTTAAACCGTAATCATATAGTGCCTCTTTATTATGAATATTGGCCTAAGCCCATTCCCGTTGCACGGAAAACCGTGTTGCAAGGTTCCGATTTTTGGGTTAACTTCGCCGCCATTCTAAGACTCATCCGCCATTTTGATTTTAACTTATGTTCCATGTTCTAAAATGGTGGACTGTGTTTTCGACTTGCAGTCGAGCTGAACAACCTTTGAGTTCTGTTAATGTTTAGGTTGACCGAGAGCCGACAGTTCAAAAAAATCTTGTGCTTCATACGAACTGCCATTCAAGTGTTGTCTACACTCACAAGCCTCATCCTTGTCTAAACACCGAAACAATGAAGAGTAAACATCAATCATATGCCTTAGCTGATCTGCATTGTAGTGACTCTTGAAATAAGGCTTACTGCGGATCCATGAATCTACAACACCATTGCATTTTCATGAAATGTAAACCTGTATAATCCTTTGCATAATATTATAATATTATGCATGTGAACTAGGCACAAACTCTAGCCCGTGAAATATTAACCTGACAGGAGGCTGGACAATATTGTAGAAATTTTATAAATATGTCTGCGTTTAGATGTCCAGCACTCTTTCTCCTCACTGTGTTGGCTGGTACACGCTGCAAGGTGTTGGGAGCCAGATAGCTATCTGTTTTGCTTTGTAAACTGTACAGTAAAAAAAGATACTTGCATCTTTTCAGCCTGTGATTGGTGTATTTCATTTGTGGTATTCAGCCTCAATATTTATTTGTTCTTTCAAAGTCTGCTTCTCTTGAGAGTTATTCATGAATGACGGAAATAAGATGTTTTTGAGGGTAGTACCTTTGCTAAAAGTAAAACTGGGTTGTGTGTCTATCCATTTGCAAACGTCCTGGTCTAGGTGAAGTGAGTGCCAATGTCTTTTGGTAATTGTATGAAGTTTGTGGCTGTCTAGATTATATCTGGTGATTAGCCTAATATTACTGACTGAAATTCTTCTATCACTAAATTTAGGTGCAAGCAACTCCCCTCTCCTCACTTGTCGAACTTCTTTTATTTTGTTATCCAAGTTACTGCTTTCATAGCCTCTTTGAATAAATCTGGTTTTAATAAATTCAGTTTCCGATGGGAAATCCACTGTTCTGGAGCAATTCCTCTTAGCCCTGATTAATTCTCCCTTAGGTATGTTCAAAATAACTTGTTTCTTGTGACAGCTTGCCGCATGGAGTAGAGCATTAACAGATGTACTTTTACGAAAGGTTTTGGTTTCAAAGCCCTTATCAGTGATTAATATATACAAGTCCAAAAAATCAATACTGCTTTTGCTGTAAGTGTTGGTGAATTGGATACCCCATGTGTTGGAATTAAGGAAACACACAAATTGCATTAGATCATCAACACTGCCTGACCAAATTACAATAACATCATCTATGTATCATTTGCATAGATGAATAAATGGTTTGAAATGTGTATTGGTCAGTGCAAATTCCTGTTCGAGATGATGCATAAATATGTTTGCCAATGCTGGCGCAAACTAGCTCCCATGGCAATTCCAATGAATTGTTTGTAGTATGTATCATTAAACAAAATACATTATTTTGCAATGTGAACAACAGCAATTCTTTAAGCATCTCAATATGGTCATTGTACGAGGCTGATGATTGGTGAAAAATATAATCAACGCAGTCTATAGCTTTATGATGCTCAATTGAAGTATATAATGACTTAACATCAAGGGTGACCAGTAACACATTTTTTCTGAATGTCAGATTATCTAGGATTTGTACGATGTGCATGGTGTCCCTGATGTATGTGGGTGTTTGTAGGGCAACAGGCAAAAGACATGTGTTAATGTAAATGGAGATGGGCTCCAAAATGCCCCCTCTGCCACTAACAATAGGTCTGCCCTCCGGGATCATAATTAATTATTTATGGATCTTAGGCAGAAAGTATACAGTCAGCATTGTGGGACCATCAATCAATAGGAATTGCTTTTCAATGTCAGTCAGTACACCTTTTTCATACCGTTCTTGAATCATTTTAGTAATTGCCAATTTAATCTGATTTGAAGGATTTACGGGTGAGATCTGATAGCAACCCGCTTCATTCAGACGATTTAAGCCCAGAGTCATATACTCTGCCTTGTTCATGACAACGACGTTGCCGCCCTTGTCAGCTTCTTTAATTATTAAATTGGGATTGTTGGCCCGTCCCTTCAAAGCCAATTGTTCGCTTTTTTTTCAAATTAAATGTGGGTATTGGGGAATGGCATCTAGGTGTATCTGTTAATTTGTGTATATCTTTGGTTACCGCCTGATGAAAAGTGTATTTGATGTTGTCATTCGCAAAAATAGGCGCAAACTTTGATTTCTTGCTCAATTCTTTAATTTTCAGATTCTGTTGTTCAATATCCAAATCACTAAGTACATTCAAGATACTTGTTTTTGGTTGCTCATTTACAGCCTTCCGATGACATCAATATCTGTGTATTCAACATAGTTTGAAGAGTGATCTGAAACGGAGCAGATGGTACATCCTTGGGTTTGGAATTGCTGATTTGTGTGGGAAATTTTTGTTTTTATTTTAATTTGCATTTGAATTTGAAGATATTTATCTGGATTTCAACATAACTGTTGAAACCAGAAGGTGCAAAAGACAACCCTTTGTTAAGTACAGATTTCTCTTCTGAGGAGAGTAGATAGTCAGTTAGATTGCAAATTAGATTTAACGGTTCTGGTTCATTAGTTGTTGTTGGTATGATGCTCTTGTGAACCTGCATGCCATAACCACCTATTGGCGGCTGCTATGTTGTGGTTACATCTACTAGTCCAGAGGACTTTTTCCGATAGTAACTCGAGTAGCGTGGACAACAGCCACAAACTTGCTCGGATGCAACAACGCGTCTCAGCCTACCAAGCTTCCAAGAGTCCATATCTATTCACTGCCTTTCATCTAGCCCATGCGTATCAACAGCACCTTCAGAAACCTGTGTGTGTTCATGTTAAAATACAGGGCCATTTGCTCCTTACCTTTTGGTTGTTCTGATTCCGTCAAACACAGCAGCGATGATCCGTGAGGACTTTCATGTGTCCCACTTGCAAGGGGGTTTCCATGGTAGAGCACTCTGCATATTGGGAAATAGATTGCATTGCCCGTGGCCATCTTAGAATGGGAGCAAATACCATTTAGATATGTAGCCATTGAAAATATCATCCACACCATATTCATCACATAGTGTGTTGCGTATAAATGCAGCGATATTTTGGCACAAAGCCATCACAGTTGTTAATTGTCAAAACGGGGGTGGATACCTATATTTTTCAATGTTAGTCTAAATTTAATTAAATTAAATGCATTTATCACAGACTCAACTCTCCAATTTTGTAATCATTCTGGTTCAGTCCGTTAGCCTGCCAGGTGTCTTTACAGGCTTCTACTGGACCATGCCACTGCCATGGATATGAAGGTATGTGACTAATGATGGTGAGCCGATGAATCATGAGGCATTCAGATTGAAATTATTAAGTAATTCCGTAACTCTGTTACCTGTTTACCGATCATTATGTATATCCACACCAACATAGTAGTTGCACAAGTAGCAGATGATGAGAGCTATGTAGCTCCCTCCATCAATGTATATTTTTGGTATTTCCTCAACTCTATTGCTTTTAATCAAGGGAATACCATTACAGGCATACTCCCACAAATCCTGGGGAGTACCGTTCCTATAGGATGTTTTTCTTTCATTCATTTAGGGCAATGGGTCGGATAGTATCTGTTCTCAGATCCAGCCTCTGTACATGGTGGCTATATGAATTAGACTTCCTATGCAGCAAGCAAAGTTGACCTTCTATGAGTGCCCCTTGTAATTACTACCATGTTGGTGTTGTCCATTGACAGTTATCAGCTATTTCATCAGAGCTAACTTGCGCCATTGTATTTCCTCGTTTAGACCACTTTTGACTGTGTCCAAGTGGAAAATCCAATGTTGTTCCCTCTTAAGAGGAGATTATGAAAGTTCCCCACTCTGTGTGGTGGGACAACTTTTTACAAGATAGTCCATCTAAATTAGTCAGCTGAATGTCCCAAGGATTTGAAATGGGCAACCATTAATTAACACAAAAAATATAATTGTCTTACCTTTTGTTTTAAAGAATTATTCTATTGTGGCACAGTAGGGTCATACTTCTTGTAGGGTGAATAAATTACAGCATTGCGCTGATTAGGAAACACTCACACGTGAACTGCCCGATGTATATATAGCTATGGGACAGGGTCCCGGCTATATTTAGTCATTTGCCAATTAACTCATTGTAGTGGTAGGGATTCAATTCTATTAGATAGCTGGCACACCACCTCTCACCTAGGGGTAGTGCACCCCACAGGGATAGGTTGTGCTTCTGTAGGGATAGTGTATAGTGGACACATTAATATCTTCATTTGCCAGTCACCACTTGCTCACACAACTCTGATGCACACACTTCTGACTTCAGGTTCTCCTCCTGCTCCTTAATTTTCCTTGTGCCCGCTCTCTCAGCTGTGGTGTTCAACAGCCCTTGCTATTTCTAAAGTCTCTCTTTCTTTTGTGATGTTATCGACCTTCAGGTTTTCTGTGGAATGTCTGTACTGCTTTGAACATTAACCCCTATTATATTTGCTACCTTCTCTTAATGGAAGCATCCTTACAAAGTAGTCCATGCATATTTCAGATTTTCATGAAGTTCAAAACCTTCAGCAGTTCAAGGGACACATGATCAATTTTGGCGAAAATCAAAGAAGCCACATCCCATCCTTGACATAATTTTTTGAGACCCTTTTAAGAGCCCCATTAATTTTATGGGTTCATGCAGCATTACATAAAGAGGGAACATTTGCTCCATACTACCAAAGTTTTTCAACTTTTTGTATTGAATCAAGCAAGCCAGAATTATTTTCAGAAGTGATAAGGGTTACAGTCAATGAACAATACCGTCTAATTAGTGAAACGTGAAACAGACACTGTCAAAACATTTTTGTTTAATTGAAAATATTACTAATAAATTGTTCTGCTCAGTGTGCAGTTTCCCCATTACTGAAACTAGAATCACTAAATTGTGCATGCATCATATGTAGTGTATTGCAGTAGTCATTTATATAACGCCTTTTCCCATTTGTATGTTCTCAACATGCTTTGTGGTAGGAACACCCTCAGGGACCGAAGTCCAGGTATGGGAAAGTTCTAAGAGGAGGCTTAAGATGCATTTGTGCATTTGGCCAATATTAGGATGAAGGTGGGCTGGCTAGGCTCCACTGAGCAACCCAAGAGGTCAGCAGATGGGCGGGTGCTGAACGAGGTCACGACAGAGCACTAGTGCAGGAAACTCGATATGTACCAAGCTAGATCATATTTGTCATAGCTTGCTGCTGTATTCTAATGGCAGAGGTGTTGAGGCAAGTCTGGTATTTCAGTGCGAAAAACGGTTATTTGGCCAGCTAGACCAAATTTGTCATAGTCATAGCTGCATTGTAGAGTGCATGGGTGGATAGCCGTCTCTGCAGCAGATGTCCACCGAAGGGGTGCATTTATACATATCTTGAGCTCAGATGGAGCTTATCTTTGATGTTACTGAGTCATCCGATCTCCTGTGGGAAAGAAAAAGCCACTACCTTTGTGGACATGTCTAAGCACTATGGACAGGCTGCCCTCAAGTCAGTCTACCCAGTCCAATAGACTGGTTGACATAGAACCTCCTCTAAGAGGGACAGACAGGCTACTATAGAAACTAGGCTAATGGGGTTCTCTGAGTGCAATAGACAGTTTACCTTTATAGTCTTATAACATGTCTCTCACGTTCTACAAACTCTTACCAAAGCAGTCTAATTAGCACGGTATCAAGGATATCAGCATTTAACCACTGTGCATAACAATGGCTAACTTAAGCGGTTATAGGTGCACTGGAGGGTTATCAACATATATCTTTGAGCTCTCTAAGTGTACTACATGTGTTAACCTGCACATGGTTTCTTTTAGTTGCAATGCTAAGCTACCTGCGTATCTAGGTAAAACCTCCATGGCTGACCTTACAGGTATTGTAAGTGGTCTAATATCAAACTGGCAGGTCCAGTACCAAGGCCCCAGAGCAGTGGCAAGCTGTCCTGATGGTTCTTTAAGCACAGAGGGAGCAATGCTAATACATCTTCTAACACATTTCCTACACCCACAAATTCATCCAAGTGCAGCCCACAGACAGCTCCCAACGTATCCCACTGACCGCCCTACAGACTGCAATGAAAGAACCACCCAGACTCAATCCCGGCAGAGCAGTGAAAATCAGTCACACAAACAGGCAGTTGCCGGTAGGTATGGGACTTTAGGCAATAAGAGTAGTGGGGAGAATGTACCTAGATTCAAGGTACACAGTAGTGGAGAACTGCACCCACCTCCAAGATACACAGTGGCGGGGAGAAATGCACCTAGATTCAAAGCACACCACAATGGGGAAAATATGCCTATAATCAAGATATGCAGTAGTAGGAGAAATGCACCTAGATTCAAAGCACAACGCAGTGGGGAAATACACTTAGGGCCTCATATGACAATTGCGGAATGGGTTAACGGGTGCTGCTAATAGTAGCGGTGCCCGTTAACCCATTCTGCAATATTACTAGGTCCAGAGCGGGTCCCATGAGGGGACCAGGGAGCTAACAACGGTCCGGACATAATCGGCCCATTGTTAGCTCCCGCACCCATTCCCTTTGAGCCCTATGGGGGCTCAAATGGGAATGGGGAAGGTCCGGGCCCGGGTTCCCTGTAGGAGGAATTACCGGGCTCTCCAAACTCGGAATGGCCCGGTAATTCCCCATTCAGGGAACCCGGACACGGTTTTGGAGGCAGCCATGCCCTTATTAAGGGCATGGCTGCCTCCAAAGTCGTAATGAGGCCCCTAGAGTCAAGATACACAGTAGTGCAGTGTTCGTGCAAGTCTTACTTTCCATATTAGGTTTTGTAAAAGGAGACTTGAATAGTTTCTATAATTAGAGCCATTCATTGGTTTACTGCCTGTAGTTATTTGTTATTACATATAGTTGCTGTCTTTTCTCTTTAGTGTTTCCGTGTGGTGCACTGTACGAACCCCAGTCCATTTTGTCGCTCCCCCCTGCTCCAGTTATTTGAATCCATACAAGGGAGTTAGGCTCTCAGAGCTATTATCCAATCTCCTCTGCAAGCACATAGCAGTATCTCCCATTGCCACCAGACTCCGGCGACTCACCATTCTGTGGTATGCATGCTCCCACCCTATCCCAGGGGGCAGCTAACACAGCTCCCCCTATAGGGGACGATAGGCATCGCAAAGCACCTGATACACATTGATAAAGCAGCACCCCCATAGTGGACATAACCATAAGTCCCACATTGTATTCTGTCTGCATCCTAAAGTGTTTTCTCGATCTGATTTAGCATTGATATGGAATCTGTAAAATAATGAGGGAAATATATGTTGCTTATCCTTTGTATTGCAATACTTTTCATACATAAGAAAATATGCACACTGTTCCAATTTTCAAATTAATTCTAATTCTGATTCCTTAATTGTATTTTGCTTTCCGAAAAAACCTTTTTCAACATGCATGCATATTTAACAATTCATATTTCATGCATCATACAAAGCATGCCCAAGACTGCATCACCCCACATCCTTGCCATAAAAAAGCATCAGACAATGCTCTGATGCCTCTGTGTTCCTGTATACATTCCCTGTGTGCCCCTTCTACTGCATTAAAGCTTAATGGATAATGTTTAATATCCAAGTCCCGCCACCCTAGTAGACCATTTATTTGTGTATTGCAGGGAAACTCAACTGTATGCTACGGGACAGCTCTCCCAAAGCACAACCTAAATGTTTCCACGCCCAATTGATTTTCTGATGTTTTTTCACAACCTTCCTTTACAAGTTCTGGCCACGAGAGCACAGTACTCGCCAGCTGGCAACCCTAATTGCAGCAACATGCGAATCAATTACTATCTGGAAGGCTGCAACGTGGTAGGCGTCTGCAGCAGGAGTTTTCTGTGATTCACTCAACTGGATATACGTGCATCTGGCCGATGAAAGTGTGATTCCCTTCCCACTCCTGTAGGCTTTGCACGATTCAATACCATTTTTGGTTTAGTAGCTCTCCTATTAACACACAGGACATCTCCCCTCTCTGCCAAACTCTGTTTTCAGGGGCACATTGGCTGTTCCCGCCCCTTGCCACTGGCATCCTCCAGGGTTATCATTTTGAGACAGTAAGATTAGATGCAGCGTTAGTAGCACATGGGGGACAGGCGTCCCGCACCCCTTAACTGCTTGCCTAATCTTTCTGGATCAGGTCTGCCTGCAGCAGGATCACAGCCCCTCATTATACAGGCAGCCAGCACAGCTGTGAAGCAGAGGCGTTGCAAGGGGAGGGCTGATGGGGCTATAGCCCCGGGTCTTTTAGTTTTAGCCCCGGATAGAAGCTCAGGGACTACAACCAAAAGGCTATAGCTAGCCCCGAGTTCTGCCAGTCCCAACATTAGATTAGCCCCTGATCTTTTCCAGACCTAGCAACACCCCTGCTGTGAAGGGAAGTGTCAATACAAAAGGAGATGCCGGCTGCCATCTTCCCGCCTGAGCTGCCCCCACTTTGCCTGTTCCAGACTGTGTTAAGGCAATTTTTTTTTCTCGATCATTTCTTCCCATCAGCTCCCTGTGGCTGCATGCTTTTATCTGTTTTGCTCCTTTGTGAACATTGAGATCGTTTATAACTCTAGAAATCAGTAGCAGCTGTTGATTTTGTTCATTGGAGGGTTGTAGATGTGTTCCTCAAGTGTGCGCTAGAGATTGAGTGTAATGAGGAAACCGCAACTAACAACCAATTTAGAAGAGTAGGGGAGCTATGTGACTACGCATTGTCTGCCAATCCTATGCGTAGTGCCCATCAGTACCTGCGAGTACCACTAATTGTTAAGTACCCAAGATGACCACTGCCTCCCTCCAACAGACTCTCATCCCCACCCAAAACTACCCGTGAATGCCTGTGCCTTCTTCCAAAACTAACTGAATGGGAACTATGTACCTCTCTCCAAATATTTTTGCAGGCAACTCTGAGTACAGCCTTAGCACCCGCATTTATTACGGGGAAGCCTGGTGATGCCACCTATTTGGATAGCAGCAGTGCACAAAATAGAGTAAGTAAATACAACTATAAGATAAATGTATACTTCATTCACATCCTGCATCATCCTGCATCTCTGTACAGGTCGGAAGGATAGCTCAGTAGCGAAATGTCTGTATTGGAACCAAAACAAGCCACCACACAGGTTTGAATTCCCCCCCCCTCCCCCGCCCCATCCCACACTTAAAAACCACTCGCTGGTATTAAGCGCATTATAAATGAACAATACCTCCCTCTTTTGACGCCTGAAAAACATGATATACAGAAGACTATACTTGGCAACAGCCATGGAAGTGTGGCTCCCCAAAGCAGGAATCGCAGCTGCAGAGACATGGCAATCAATGTTTGAGGCGATAATGCAGTACTATTATTTACTTTCAACTGTTTCTTTCTTTACGTCACTTCCACTATTAAACAAGCATTGTCAATGCCAACACTTTGGGCTTTTGTGTAGCCCTGGAAAAGGCACTTGCCATGCAATGGCGTAAAGATATTAACTGGCCATTGATGGTAGCAGATGCGAAATGGTGTGAGTGCCCCAGTGCCTGGAAAATCCCTACAACATATACACAAACCAAAAACCGTTGGCTTTTTCAATGCTTGTTTTTTTAACAGGACTTCATTAAAGGGCATGCAGAGTGCTTATAAAATGGAGTGGCTGAAGGCAGACCTGGTAAGACATTTTTATTACACAAGTAGCGGGTTTACAACTCCAAATAAATCATGAACTCTCAGAAGACTGCTTTGAAAAAACACTGGCAGGCACTTCGGAGGGTGAGGCTTGATTAAAGCGAGCTCAAAGAGTTCCCATGGGGAGATATTTTGGGTGAGGAGGGCCAAGAACTGGGTGGGAACAGCCATAGGGATTATCACGCTCAAGAACAGTTAATGATTGGGGACATAACCAAATAACACCTACAGGCTGTGTGTCCCTCCTCAAATGCTATTTCTCCCTATCTGTACTCTAATGCAATAGTTTTGGCATACAGGTGTTGCAAGCAACACTTAATTGCCCAAACTAAAAAGGGACAAGGAAAAGTTCTTCAAAGCAATTTGCACAGCTACGGGAAATCCTGTGTGGCCTGATATGACACCAAGAAATCAGTTCTTCGCATTGCGCCTGGGCTGAACCCTCAACTGCAGAATTACCAGAGTAATATGGTGTGGCATGCCCCAGATCTTCCAGTTCCACTGTCCCCCACTGTCCTTCTCTATTCAAAGCCTGAAAAGTAAGTTTCATTCTTCCAGTCATCTTTCTTCATAACTAAGTGTATAGTACAGGAGATTGACCAAAGCAAGTCACCAAGCCAACTCTGCCAGCCAACACATATTAATCTCAATTCAGTAGTCATCAACACATTTACTAAATGAGGGGGGATTCCCAAAGGTGCGCTTTGGTCAAAATGATTTGTTCACACAGATATATACCAAGACATTTTGTTCACAGAGATACCCAGAAACCAACTAACCACCACCATCTCTTTAACACATCCTCACACCTCTCATGTACTACACACACCCAGAGAGCTACCGAAACAACCCACCAAAAACACAGAAACCACCCCCCTCTTTAATCATGCTACAAACCCAAAGTCTGCCGACAACAAACAACTCAGACACTGGACGCCACCCTTCCGGTCACAACAAGCCCATCATTCATAACAAAGCATCCCAAGAAAGCTCACATGCATAGACACCAGTTTCACCTGGTTCTGCACGCATCGACAGATGAGCATAACCTCTATCCTATTCCTATTTCCCTCACTAATCAACCCCACCTACTCTTTTTACAGAACCACATGAGTGCCTGGAGACCATGCAAATGGCAGCACAGCACACATAAATCGACATAGCATAACACATAATATTGACAAGTCTTTGTAAGTAAGAAAACAACACATTCAAAGGTCCTGTTCATTCAGTTTAGAATGATATGATATGATATGATAAGTCATTTATAAAGCGCCTGTACACAAGCGTTTCTAGGTGTGAAAAGACAAGGGAGGGAAGACAGAGGGAGGACAAGGCAAGCAATCTTACTAGCCCTTGTGTCATTCAGATCGGGCAAGTGCGACAAGAAGTGCAAGGGGAAAGGGAGGGGGAAGTGAAAGGGAGAGGAGAAGGGAAAACAGGGCAGCAATGTGACGTAAGTCACATAAATTCACCAGATTCATCACCCTAATTCACCAGCCACCTGCAAGTCCAAATACCATCCCACCTGAAAAGGAAATGGAGGTAATCGTAAAACGAGCATCACAAAAAAAAACCACCAACCCGCAGAACTCAACAACCAACACTCAAGAAAGATGCCCAACCTAGGATACACCTCACATATACATCCCAAAATACAGTGACTTATAGATCCTTAGTCATACTCTAAACACTACAACTTAGTTAAAGATAAACCATCCAAGCTGGCCACGACCTCGACCAAACCCGGGTCAAATTCCTTCGCCTTCTGCAGAATTCGCCAACACTCCTGGCAACAGTTCCTTACTCCACAGTTCACATAAAGCACAAACCGATGAGCAGGCCCACTTGGAACGACCACAACCGTCCCATCGGCTTCCTCCATGTTGTTAGACGCACTCCTCTTGATGGCCCTGCAGACTGTTTTCACCATTCCAGATGCGTCAGAATGTACAACGCTCATTCTACATTGTTCCTGCGTCCGTAACCTCGCAGACACCGGAAGTACCTCCCCAAATACGCCCTGGTCTGCGACATCCCTGTCAGCATGGCAAGCATAAACAATGCCGACTTCCAGGTCAGAAACGTCTGTAACATCGAGACCAGAAGCATCTGTAGCATCGAAGACCTCCGACTCAAGGGGCCCATCAAGTGCAGCAGAACAGTCGCAGAGGTCGACTTCACCCCAAATGGCCTCATAGGCTTCCTCATCCTTTCTCCCTATGGAAATTCCGGGGAAAACTCTGCCAATAGCACCAACTGTCACTTGGAAACCCGACTCTTGAACAGTCTCAGACACTGGCAACGCAGAGCCAAGAACCTTGACAAACACGCCGTCACCCTTTGCTGAAATGGCTGCCCCAGCCAGCGCTCTGGAGTGGAACACTGCCCCAGACACCATCTTTCCATCTGTGTCCAAGGCCATACACCGGTCTGCCCTCCAAGTTGCCATCGCATAACTGCACACACCACCATGAAGATTCTCAGCCTGGACCACAGTTTCGGACGTGGCAAAACCGCTGGCAGCTCTCCCCGAGTAACTGGACCGGCGCAACACACGGAAAACCAGTCCAGGTCCGACTCCTGCGCTAGACCGCCGTTGAATGAACCCAGTTCCAAAGCCACGAGACAGCCTCCTCGTCCTGACAACCAGGCTCGAACATCCCGGGCGGACGTCACCTTTGGAGGGCAGTGTTACTAGGCGCTGCTCCCTCCCAGCAGGATCCCATCCTCGTCGACTTAAGTAATGTTCTTCCGGACTCCAGTATTGTATTAGATACGTTTCATTGTCCTTGGCTCAGCTGACACTCCGGGTTAGTTAAAAAGATACAATGGGACGACAGAAACACGTGGCTCCCCACACCCCTGAAGCCACCTGCACTCACCGCAACTCCAACTGTCACTCTGGCATATCCCGCTCCAGCCACGAAGACCTCACAAACACACACGCACAAAGCGCACATGCACCAAACACAATACACGTGCCATTATGACACAATGCTCTGAGTAAGTGCTGCCAGGGAAGCGCAGCTCTGGGTAGTGCAAAGAGAACAAGGGACTGCAGAATTACTGTTGCAGCCACTAAGTGCATGGTAGGCCCGGAGGCAGTGCAAAGGTGAATGATCAAGAAAGAGCCTGGTTCCCAGTGAGACTCTGAGGGTAGCCAAGCAAACAGTCGGTACAGCAGGCAGGTAGGTCAGCATGGGAGGGAAAGAGAGAAAGCAGAGGACAAGAGAAAAGTGCTGAGCTGCTTTCAGAACTTCAGGTGGTCCGGCTCAAGTTTGAGAGGGGCAGGGAGGCCATTCTAGAGGGCGGCACCTACAGAAGAAAGAGATCTACCTGGAGAAGCATCTATCCCTTAGAGAGTTGGAGGTAGCTGAGTGAAGGGCTTGAGAAGGAAGGTATTTTGGAAGAGAGTGGTGGATGTTGTGTGGGCCCATGCACCATAGATCCTTGTGGACAATGCAAAGGGTCTTGAACTTGATCCTTGCAGTCACCGGAAGCCAGTGGAGAGATTTCAGGACTGGAGAGATGCGGTCCCTGGGCTTGAGGCCAAGGATACGTCTTGCAGTCCTCTTCTGGATTAGTTGCAGAGGGCAGAGGGTAGGCAGGGCTCTGAACACAGTGACCTTCTGGGGGAAAGTGAGAAAGGGAATAGTCCTTTTGAGGAGATACAGCCGGCAGTGGCACTTCTTGGCGACATCTGAGATATGAGGAGAGAAAGAGAGAGTGGAGTCGAACATGACACTAAGATTTTTTGCCTCGCAGGAAGCGAAGGAAGAGGGGCCAAGGCGGGCGGCCAGAGTGAGAGAGGGAAAACAGGAGCAGGGGCCCCAATGAGAATGATCTGTGTCTTATTGGCATTAAGTCGGAGATTGTTGGAGGTGCACCAATCCTGAATCACAGATAGACAGTCAGGAATGAGCGAGAGAGGAGAGGAGGCTGAGGGGAGCCCGAAGGAAATCTGAGTGTCATCCGCATAACACTGAAAGTTAGAGGAGAAGGTGGAGATCAGGTGGGCCAAACGGGCCAAATAGAGGTTGAAAACCAAGGTCAGAGGATAGACCCCTGGGAAATGCCACAGGTAGAGGGAGAGGTGGCAGAGAGAAAGGGACCAAGTTGGACTTTGGAGGGGAGGTCCAAGAGGAAGGAGGTCAGCCTCTCCAGGACCTGTTCCCTGATGTTCAGGTTCTCACATAGTCATATGGTAAAGAGACCGACAAAAAGAATACCAAATCGAGTGAAGCTCTAAGTAAAATAATATAGTCAACATCTTTCGACTGTGAAAAGCAATCTGTGAGGCTTCATGCTAGGTCCCTAGCACTCTTCAATGGTAGAGCGGTCCAGTGGAAGGAGTCTCAAAGATAGGAGGATCTACCTTCAAAATAAGAGTATTTCAACGGGCAAATCCAAATCTAGTTTTAGTACATCAACCTTGGATGACTGGTCAGCCGGTACTGTATGATCACCTTGGAGAGCCAGAGAGCTTAGGGCATGCACACATTGGTGGAATAGGAAGCTGAGTATGTTGCTCTCTGTTGTTCTGAGTTTCACATCCTCAAAACAATCCCATGTACAGGTCTGCAAAATAATCTCTTTTTCAAGCTTTTAAAATCTGCCACATCTTTGCCAAGAAGGCATTCTAGAACCATTGGAAGGCAGTCTCTATCGGCCTTCCATTTTCCATTGAGAAGTATCTTTTTATTGTTCAATTTTATTTTATTTATTTATGTTTGTGTGCATTACTGCATTGTGTCACCTGTGGCATATTGTCCTTATTGTATTAGCCAGACCTCATGTGAGATACGTATGGTGCAGGACATTGATTCTAGTTCAATTTACTTTAATACAATTAAATTCTCTCTTAGTGTTAGGGACTTGGCATTTTCTGATTTTATCCCTTGGTACACAATAATCAGCAAGTATTTCTAATCCCATCATTGACACTATAACAACAGGTTTCCTCTACCCAAGGGTCAGTTGGGGAAATGCATCCTAAAATAGGGTGACCCCCATGCTGATTGGCCAGGATGGATGCTGGGAGCAAGCTGTTAGCTTGCTTTCTTCAAGTTACCCTCCCGCTCATAGACTGGGTGAATTTATGCCAAATCTTGCACACTTCCCCTTTCTTCATTCTGAAGTATGTTCTTCTGTTGAGATTTCCCCCTAATACACATTCCTTTGTGGGATGGGGTGTGCCATAGAGTAGAAACAATGCTATTAAAGACCGATAAAGTTCAAATATTTATGAAACAACTTAAATGGTTTCTGGATTGGGTCAGTGATGTTGTCTCGGGCTTCCCCTTAGAGAGACTTCCCCTCTGAACATGGTTTGTGGTCTCCTACTCCTATTTCTCTGGTTTCAACATTTCACTGAAGTATAGTCTCTAAAAGGTCTAGATTTTGGCTTTCTGACACTTAAGGATTAGTCTCAACATCCCCTTGATGTTGGGTTCTAAGCTTCTCCGCTTTCACTTTGGACTTTTCATTTTTTGGAGGATGTATATATGAGGCAACAACTGCCACTATACCCTCCTACCTGACTCCCAAACTAAAAACATCAGGCGGCACATGTTCACCTTGCATTAAGACCCTCTTCAGACAGGAAATACGAATGGCTCACAAGAAGTCAACTAGGAAACAGTCCTTCACATGGTAAGCGCAAATCGTCTGGAAGTCCATCCCGGTGGCAATTCACACAGCCCAATGTCTCCTTTAGTTTAGGAAAGAACTGGAGCCGCGGTGCTCAAAAAACACCTTGATGTAACCTAGATACCAGCTATTTTGTGCACACCCCCATCTGCATACTAATTATCAAACATATTTACTTGGTAACTTGTCAAACTCTTGCTATCAATGATTTTCACTATGACTGGCAGAGTGCTCTGTTGCTCCTTGCCTGTGTTTGTAATATACACACATATATAAGAATAATTCATAATAATAATAATAATAATAATAATAATAATAATAATAATAATAATAATAATAATAATGATATGTCTTCATTGTTTTTGGGCTGTTTGATGCTAGGTCTTGATTTCATAATCCAGCATTTTACTCATGTGCTCTCTTTTGCCCACTGGACTCTGCATCACAAGGTCACGGGTAGGGCTGTGTGAAATTTTTAGATTCCATTCCACCAGCCATGGAAGCAAAATTTGTCCGATTTCATTTCGCATTGCCCCAATCCCCCGTTTAGCAAACCCCTGTGTATCGAAAATAGTGGCAAAAAGTTTCTTGTGCGAACCGAAAAGAGCTGGGTGAAGTTTCTTGTGCCGCTATGCAAACCGAAAAGAGCCACATGATGTTTTGCGTGCCGTCGCGCGAACCTTACATTAATTGAAAAGAGCCACTGAAGTTTCTCCTGCAACTGCGCAAACCTAGTATGAATCAAAAAGAGTGGCATGAAGTTTCTTGTGCCACTCGGCAAACCTTGCACAAATTGAAACAAAAACTCTACAAAATTTCCTGTGACGCTGCACAAACCAAGTGCAAAACAAAAGTAAGGATCGACAAAAAAGGCAAGTGTCAAGTTTCTTAGGACGCTTTGAGAAACTAGCACGTATTAGGGGAAAGCGTGTGAAGTTTCTTGTGTCACTGTGCAAACCTATCACAAACGCATGATGTTTCTCGTGACACTGCGTCAAACTATCATGGTTTGGAAACACCGAAACAAAGCTTTTTGTGTCGCTGCACGAAACTAGCACAGATCGAAAAAAAAAGAACAGTGCAAAGTTTCTCGTCACACTGCATGAAACCAAAATGGAAACGAAACACCATGCTCTGTGTGAAACCGCACAAAACTGGGTGAAATGTCGGTGGTGGTGGAGCCATAATGCTTATTTGGCTGAATGGGGGGAAGCGGATTACAGTGCAAATTTTGCACTTTTCGGTTTGCGGGTGGAAAGTTCACCTAGCCCTAGTCACAGGGGAATCATCATTCTCCCCTTTATATCACTGATTCCTGCGGATCTAACTCAATATCCCAGAATGCCACATTAATTTTCTAGCTTTCCCAGTGGACTCCTCTCTCCATCTCGGTATAGGCGTTTAAGGTTTTGTCCCTTTTTTTTTCTGATCCCGGGATCTGACTTAATATCCCAGCATTCAGCTTTTCTCTCGTATACTCTCTCTTTCCCACTGAACCCTCCCATACAGAAGAGCACATTTGCTCAACGTTCTTGTGTTCATTTCTCTGATGCACAGGGATCACTCTCAATGTTATAAAAATGTAGCATTCCACACTTACACTCTATAATTCCCACTGGATTCTTCTCCCCATCTGAATAAAAGAGTTCTCTTCTTTCTTCTTTTGTTTCTGAATTTTTCGACATCTGACTCAATGGGCGTCATTACGAGTTGGCCGGTGTGGAATTAAGATGATGGTATTAATGTTTACCGGGACGTTTTTTCCGCACCAGGCAAATACAAGTTTGCCGGTGAGGTGCCTGAATTACTTCCAGCTAAGAGCAGGCACCTTACTAGCAAAAATCGCTTTAAGTTGCTGGAGCTGAAGAGGTAGATCTAGGGGCTTGAAAGAGGGCGGGGAAAACAGAGCTGGACCAGGTTCACCACAGGGAGCCCAGGAAGCCCACAGAGAATGTAGGCAGATAAGGCATATGGGAAACGAGCAGGGATAATCAGGGAGAGAGAGGAGGGCCAACAGATAGCAAACTATGCCAGAGCACTGGGGAAAGAAAACAGGGAGAGCAGGAGACCAGAGCATGGCAGGACCATGGCACGGCAACTGGGGGTACGGCTCGTGTTACAACGCGTCCGTCTCCGGTGGTGAAAGGTATATATAGCCCCTGCACAATGGGTCTGAGGCTGGAGCCTCCAGCGTGGTTGCTATGGCAGCACAGGACAACCGCCATAGCATGCATGTGTACAGACGTGATGCTGGCCCTCTGCGCTTTTTCAATCATGATAAAATGGCTGCGCCATAGCAAATGGGTCCAACTACCCTCTGACTCGAGGCCGGCGCTGCCGATCCAGCTGCTCATCAGCACCAGATCTGGTGGGGAGCCTGTGCGGGATGTGGGCATCACTGATACATTCGCCAACCAGGTAAGTTCTGGGTGCTGCAGTGAGTGCACAGCCTAACACTTGAATCCTTCATGGAGATACATCTCTCGTTTCCTTGGTTGGTGGTTTCTGTCAGTCTCTTGCCAAGTCTTTGGTTTGTAAACCTCTTTTCGCATCACTGGTTGTTGGTGTGCATAACACACTTTTGATTAATCTCATCTAGCTAATCCATGGCCAGGAACACTATAAGTTCAATATTTCTTCTCATGGATGAGGACATCTCTAATCTCTCACTGGTCGATAATGTGTCACTGGACTGACTGGTTTGTTAGCTCTTCAATTCAGAAGTGTTCCAACTTTCCTACTCAGTTTACTCTCAAGCAAGTCCACCCGCCCAAGTCCAATTCTGTCAAAAGTTCAATATCAAGATGTACCATCTGGGTTTTTGGTGTTTCTCTCACTTGGCCTCAGTTCTCAATCTTCTCTCTTTCCACACTCAGACACTCAGACATACACATCATCAGTAGCCAGCCACCAACTGCACTGAAATCCTTCTGACTCCTGGCTCTCCTCCTCTTCACTTTTGCTGTGGCCCACCCTCATGGCTGTGGTTCACAGCAGCCCTTGCAACAGACAAGTAATCATAGTAATTCTCTTTCTCTAGTTTGTCTATCTGTCGATATGTTATCAAACTTCAGGTTTTCTGTGGAATTGCTCCACATTTGGTACACCGTAACTTTTACGGTCTTCATTGACTCAAGTGTCATTATCTTCCTTAACCTTTTGTACTGCTTTGAAAGTTAAGCTCTTTTCTGTTTACTACCTTGATCCAATTGACATGATGCCCATAACCTTAGCCAGTTCAAGGGATTGCTGATATATTTTGCACAAAATCAAACAACTATTTTGACCTTAACTCGATTTTATTTCAACACAGTCAAAAAGGACAGGTGGCATTTTCCCACATCCCACCTCTGACACCATTTTGTGAGGCCCCGTCGTCGGAGTCATTTATTTGAGGCGTTCCAACCCCGTTGCACAAAGCGCAAGAAGTTGTTCGATACTGCCATGCTTTTTCATCCTTTCATAGTGAATCCAGCCAGCCAGATTTTTTTTTTCTTTTCAGAAGTGATAGGGGGTGCAACCACTGAACAACACCTTACAGTTAGTGGAAAGTAATAAAGATACTGCCCAAATGGATGTGTTTCATTGAAACAATTAAAAATATGAAGGTTCTGATTAGTGCACAGTTTCCACATAAAGAAAACAAGAAACACTATATTGTGTACGTGTTTATGCTGAATCATGCATAATACAAACCATGTTCAAGGCTGCATCACACCATAACCTTGCCATACAAAATGCATCGGATTCTTCTCTAATGGTTCTTTGTACCTGTATACATTCCCAGTTTTGAACCTTTACTGCACACAAGCTGAGCATATTTGTAATGGTTGATGTTTAACATTAAAGTCCAACTACCCTGACAAACTATTTAACAGCGTTTGGCAGGAAAACTCAATTTTGTCCTATGGGTCTATTATATCCTAAATGCTCCTGTGCCCAATTGTTTTTCAATGTTTTTCAACAATCTGCCTTTGCAAATTTTGGCCATGCCAACCCAGGCCTCGCCAGCTGGCAACCCCAATTGCAACATTTGAATTAATGAGTATCTGGGATGCGGCATGCCCCATGTCTTAAGGGGACTGCACTGTGAGTTATCTGCAGATCACTCAACTGGAATTATGTGCGTCTGGTCAATAAAAGTGGGATTACCTTCCCATTCCTTTAGGCCCCACCCCTTGGCTTTGGAAGGTCCAGTATCCCTCTCGGTTGAGTAACCCTCCTATTAACACACCAGGCATTTTACCTCTCTGCCAATCGCTCTTTTCATGGGCACATCAGTTGTTCCCACTCCCTCCCACTGGCATCCTCCTGTGTCATCATTTTACCAGAGTAAGAAAAAATCCAACTGAGTTGCAAATTGTGAGCAGGTCTCCCGCATCCCTTAACTGCTTGCCTATTCTCTCTGCATCAGAGCTGCATGCGACATCATCACATAAACCCATTATATGCCAGCACAGCTGTGACGGGACCTGACAACACAAAAAGAGATGCTGCCTGCTACCTCACTACCTGAGCTGCCCCCCATTTTGTCTGTGACCAGAACATGTTAAGACAATTTCTCCTCCGATAATTTAACCCCATCAGCTCCCTATGGCTGCATGCCTTTATTTGTGTACTCCTTTTATAAAAAAAAGAATTGAAAGAACATGTAAATTAGAAGTCAATAGCAGCTGCTGAATTATTTTATTGGATGGGTGTAAATATTGTTCTCAAATGTGTGCAAGTGCTTATTTGACACGAATAAGCAACGTAGCAGAGTTCAATGGTGTTCACCAACTGAGATTTTTTTTTTTAGTGTTAAAATGTCTGTAAAACAACACACGGGAACACTTCTGAACACATTCTTTTGTTACCTTTGCCAATTATATATGACGGTATTCTGCCAATGTAATAAAACAAGCACATTGTAATATTGGCTGTGTAGGCCAGTATTCCCAAGAACACACATTTTGTCTTTTCCCATTATTCTACGGTATGAAAGCAAGTCTATGCTGACAGTGCCAATACATGCCAGTAGTCCCACGTAAGAGCACATTTATGTTAACTTTGTCCATACCACAACTAATGGCACTGTAAGAAAATATTTCCATACTGGCTGCAGACTAATACATCAATCTTCCCATGTAAGAATGAACCCAGGTTTTTGTTTGCCCATAATTCTAGAAATAGGACTGTAAGAAAGAATATGTATGCTAACTGAGCCAAAATGTGGCAGTATTTTCCAAATAAGACAATCATGTTGGTCCTGCCCACAATGCACTAATGCCACTACAGGAAAACATTTCCCTGCTGGCTCAACCAATATACGGAAGTATTTGTCACATAAGAAAGCTCTCATGTTGGCTTTACCCATGATACAGTAATGCACTGTAAGAAAACGTGTCCATGCTGGCTGTGCCAATATTTGTCAGGTTTTATGAACACACTCATTTTGTTTTTGTCCCATAATGCCAGAAATATCAATATTACAAAACGTGTCCATGCTGGCTGTTCCAATATATATCAGCATTTGCCACCTACAACACACTAATGCCACTAATGCCACTGTAAGAAGACATACATGCCCATGCTGGTTCCATAGTCTAACTTCCTCCCAGTGCCAGTAATTATTTTCCCCCTCTCCATGCTCACTCGCCCCTGAACCCTCCTATCTGCACATTATTACACTTTCACACTGCGCTCTCACACACACGCATCTGCACACACAGAGACACATGCATGCATTCACGTGTGGACACATTCACACATATGCACTCACAGATACACAATCCCTTGCATGCCTGAATGCAAAGATGCACACAGAGACACTTTCTCCCATCACTTTCCTGCTTGTTGCTGCATCAGCTCCTCCTCCTCAAGGTTTAGACTCCTGCTGCTACACATTTTAATTGCATGGCCCACACATGCGGATCAATATGCTCCGCTCACTCACTTTGCAGGCAGGTATCAGGAAGGAGGCAAGGTGTCAATATTACACTTATCCTTGAGTCCTGATTCCTGGTGTGCACAGAGTACCAGCATCTCACAGCCCCAGTCAGTTACTCAGTACAGGAATTAGAAGAAGCAGCCCCTACACTCCATGGTGCATGCAGTACCTCACCCTTCATGCTCGATGAGCCATGCAAGCAAGCAAGAGAAAGGAACATACCCTCGACTTTGCTCACAGCGAAATCTGGTTTCACTTACAAGCCCAGCCTATTAAAAGTTTCTTCAGTTGCCCAGTGTAGTTGAGGGAGGGCCCACTCGGCTGGATCTGGCTTCAGCATAATGGCCAATTATGGACAAGCTGCCACTGCTAGAAGTACTTCATGTGATTGACAAACAAAGCCATGCACAAAGATCCACTGGTTGTTATTCACAACAAAGTCAGCTTTTAGGGGTAAATGTCAAAAGCTCAACATTCTCATGTGACTGTTGATAGAAAACATGTTTTCATGATTCAATAAGTACATTGTAGCCAGATATTGACATCATGTATGCATCATGCACCATGCTGTTGCTGGAGATTGATTGATTGATTGATTGAGACATGTATAATTCGCTCCATATGGACTGAATTGAATTTAGGCGCAGATGACATACAATACAAAAAGTTTAAATAATCATGAGACGATGGACAGACCAGTTCACAATCAGATATCTAGTGGTTCCTATATTTACTGTAACAAGTGCATTCTTAAGACTTTGCGGCACTTAGGAAAGGATTCCTGATTTTTAATCTGCAATGAGAGACAGTTTAATTATTTAGGACCAAAAACCAAAAATCTCTGGTCACGTCTGAAGACACAGAACGACGGGGGGAACTGCCAAGAGTAACTTGTCCTGGGATCAGAGCGTCTGTGTTGGATGATAAAACTTAAATTGTTCAGTCAGGTATGCAGGAGCCACATTTTTAAGACTTTTATATATCAGACAAATGATCATAAACCTGAGCCTGTCCTCTGCTGCTAACCAATGGACAGAACGCGATAACCTGGCGATGGGTGTGGATTTTCTGACCCCAAACACCATTCAGAATGCACCATTTTGCACCTTTTGAAGTCATTGAATTTGTTTAGGTGGCACCCCAGCTAAAAGATGGTTACAATAGTTCAACTGTGAGTTTACTAAAGCTCCCACCAGTATAGCATAATCATTCACAGGTACAAATGAAAAAGCTTGTCTGAGTAAACACAGAGAGTAAAAAATTGACTGCACTTTAGCTCTGATTTGCCCTTAACAGCTCACTTGTGCGTAGGCGTGTTATAAATGCCATATCATATCATAGCATTCTGCCGCATAGAGCCAAGGTTTTTTAACCTAGGATTACATCTGTATTCGGTACACAGCAATGCCGGAACCAGGGGGCATGTATCCTCTTTAAGGAGATGTTCAGGTCCAAACAGCGCAATCTGTGTCTTATTGGAATTTAACAAAAGACAGTTGGCCGACATCCATCTACTGATTTCATCCATGCAGACTGTTATCCTCATAAAGGCCTCCTCAAAATGATGAATCCTAATAAGCAGCTGTGTGTCATCATCATATGACTCGAACCCAACTCTATACTTCCGCAAAATATCCATAAGTGGCCTCAAATAAAGATTAAACAATTATCAGGGTAATTCATAGAATTTCGCACAAAAGTGGCGCATGCGGCTGGCGCACAGTGTCCCGTGCGCTACACTGCGCCAGCCGCGTGCGATAAAATCCATTTCATCGCACAGCGTATTCATGGATTTTAGCCCCCAAAACCAGCCGTGGCGCAGAGTGGCGCAGCGACCCTGCAGCAGCGCCAGTTACGCCCCCAAGAACGCCCTCTCGCAAGGAAAATCCATCAAAATCCCCAAATCATCGCAAATGTCTGCGCTAACCCTGGACCAGTTTACAGGGCTGCCAAACAGCAAACGCCAAGCGGGGTTCATGTATTACTGGGCTGCGCGGGAAGTTTCACACGCGATTGGCCCTGTGCGAGCGGGGTACGTGTATAACTGGGGAGCGCGGGAAGTTTCACATGCGACTTCAGCAGGGTACGTGTATTACTGGGGTGCGCGGGAAGTTTCACACGCGATTCCAGCTGGGTACGTGTATTACTGTGGTGCGCGGGAAGTTTTACATGCGATTGGCCCTGTGCGAGCGGGGTGCGTGTATTACTGGGGTGCGTGGGAAGTTTTACATGCGATGATTGGCCCTGTGCGAGCGGGGTACGTGTATTACTGGGGTGCGCGGGAAGTTTCACACGCGATTGGCCCTTGTGCGAGCGGGGTACGTGTATTACTGGTGTGTGCGGGAAGTTTCACACGCGATTGGCCCTTGTGCGAGCGGGGTACGTGTATTACTGGGGTGCACGGGAAGTCTCACACGTGATTGGCCCTGTGCGAGTGGGGTATGTGTATTACTGGGGTGCGCGGGAAGTCTCACACGCAAATTCAGCAGGGTACGTGCCTTTCAGGGGTGCGCGGGAAGTTCCACACGCGATTGTCCTGGGTACGTGTGTTCCAGGGGTGCGCGGGAAGTCTCACACGCGAATTCAGCTGGGTACGTGTATTTCAGGGGTGCGCGGGGAGTACTACACGTGATTTGGCCGTGTGGGTCCTCCCAGGCGTTCCCTCTACACCCTCCACGGCCCCTGCAGGCAGCCCACACCACAGGGGACTACCCTGCACCCCTGCTCATGTCCCGCAGGCAGCCCATCCACCATGGGCATGCCCCCCAGCCAAGCCACAAGTCACCCTGCACTACTGATCAACAACGCATGTCTCCCAGTACCCCCATACCCCAGCACTGTGGGACACCTGCCAGCAGGCCCCCACTCATGTCCCCCTGCACCACCCCCACCCCCCAGCATCCAGGGGCACCCTCCACTATGCCCCCACTCATGTCTCCCAGCACTCCCACCCCCCAGCACTGTGGGGCACCCTCCACCAGGCCCCCACTCATGTCTCCCAGCACCCCCACCCCCCAGCACTGTGGGGCATCCTCCACCAGGCCCCCACTCATGTCTCCCAGCACCCCCACCCCCCAGCAGTCAGGGGCACCCTCCACCAGGCCCCCACTCATGTCCAACTCATGTCCCCCTGTACCCCCACCCCCCAGCAGTCAGGGGCACCCTCCACCAGGCCCCCACTCATGTCCAACTCATGTCCCTCTGTACCCCCACCCCCCAGCATCCAGGGGCACCCCCCACCAGGCTCCCACTCATGTCTCCCACCCCCCAGCAGTCAGGGGCACCCTCCACCAGGCCCCCACTCATGTCTCCCAGACATCCCCACCCCCCAGCAGTGCAGGGCACCCTCCACCATGCCCCCACACATGTTTCCCAGCACCCCCACCCCCCAGCATCCAGGGGCACCCTCCACCAGGCCCCCACTCATGTCCAACTCATGTCCCCCTGTACCCCCACCCCCCAGCATCCAGGGGCACCCCCCACCAGGCCCCCACTCATGTCTCCCACCCCCCAGCAGTCAGGGGCACCCTCCACCAGGCCCCCACTCATGTCTCCCAGACATCCCCACCCCCCAGCAGTGCAGGGCACCCTCCACCATGCCCCCACACATGTTTCCCAGCACCCCCACCCCCCAGCATCCAGGGGCACCCTCCACCAGACCCCCACTCATGTCCAACTCATGTCCCCCTGCACCCCCACCCCCCAGCATCCAGGAGCACCCCCCACCAGGCCCCCACTCATGTCTCCCACCCCCCAGCAGTGCAGGGCACCCTCCACCATGCCCCCAGACATGTTTCCAGCACTCCCACCCCCAGCATCCAGGGGCACCCTCCACCAGGCCCCCACTCATGTCAAACTCATGTCTCCCAGCACTCCCACCCCCCACCAGTGCAGGGCACCCTCCACCATGCCCCCACACATGTCTCCCAGCACCCCCACCCCCCAGCATCCAGGGACACCCTCCACCAGGCCCCCACACATGTCTCCCAGCACCGCCACCCCCCAACAGTGCAGGGCACCCTCCACCATGCCCCCACACATGTCTCCCAGCACCCCCCACCCCACAGCAGTGCAGGGTACCCTCCATCATTGCCCCCACACATGTCTCCCAGCACCCCCACCCCCCAGCATCCAGGGCACCCTCCACCATGCCCCCACACATGTCTCCCAGCACCCACACCCCCCAGCATCCAGGGGCACCCTCCACCAGGCCCCCACACATGTCTCCCAGCACCGCCACCCCCCAACAGTGCAGGGCACCCTCCACCATGCCCCCACACATGTCTCCCAGCACCCCCAACCCCCCAGCAGTGCAGGGTACCCTCCATCATTGCCCCCACACATGTCTCCCAGCACCCCCACCCCCCAGCATCCAGGGGCACTGTCCTCCAGGCCCCCACTCATGTCTCCCAGCACCCCCACCCCCCAGCATCCAGGGGCACCCTCCACCAGGCCCCCACACATGTCTCCCAGCACCGCCACCCCCAACAGTGCAGGGCACCCTCCACCATGCCCCCACACATGTCTCCCAGCACCCCCCACCCCCCCAGCAGTGCAGGGTACCCTCCATCATTGCCCCCACACATGTTTCCCAGCACCCCCACCCCCCAGCATCCAGGGGCACCCCCCACCAGGCCTCCACTCATGTCTCCCACCCCCCAGCAGTCAGGGGCACCCTCCACCAGGCCCCCACTCATGTCGCCCAGCACCCCCACCCCCCAGCATCCAGGGGCACCCTCCACCAGGCCCCCACACATGTCTCCCAGCACCGCCACCCCCCAGCATCCAGGGGCACCCCCCACCAGGCCCCCACTCATGTCTCCCACCCCCCAGCAGTGCAGGGCACCCTCCACCATGCCCCTACACATGTCTCCCTGCACCCCCACCCCCCAGCATCCAGGGGCACCCTCCACCAGGCCCCCACACATGTCTCCCAGCACCGCCACCCCCCAGCAGTGCAGGGCACCCTCCATCATGCCCCACACATGTCTCCCAGCACCCCCACCCCCCAGCAGTGCAGGGCACCCTCCACCATGCCCCCACACATGTCTCCCAGCATCCCCACCCCCGAGCATGCAGGGGCACCCTCCACCAGGCCCCCATACATGTCTCCCAGCACCGCCACCCCCCAGCATCCAGGGCACCCTCCACCATGCTCCCACACATGTCTCCCAGCACCCCCACCCCCCAGCAGTGCAGGGCACCCTCCACCATGCCCCCACACGTCTCCCAGCACCCCCACCTCCCAGCATCCAGGGGCACCCCCCACCAGGCCCCCACTCATGTCTCCCAGCACTCCCACCCCCCAGCACTGTGGGGCAGCCTCCACAAGGCCCCCATACATGTCCCCCCAACACCTCATGACGATCCATAATCATGGCCCCCATGCCCACTCAATACACTGCCTACACCACCCCAGTCCGAACACACCACCAGTTATGACATCCACCCGACAAAGAAATCCCCAGCACATGATGCATCCCAAATGGCTAGTCTGCACATCAACACACACACATCAACACATATCCGTCAAACCCACACAATGACAGCATGTGAATGATAGAACACACATTGTGACATGCATGAAACCAAAGAGAGAATACCACACATTGAAGTACAAAATAATAATGTATTAAACAGAAAAGCAAGGCAATGAAATGAAATGGAACAGAGGAAAATGGAAATAATAAATGAAATCCAGCATGTCCAATAATGCATGAAATCCAAATGAAAGGCAATCCAAAAGCAAGTCTCCAAAGTGTCAGTGTGAGAAAATAAATCCAATGTTCCAAAATAAGAAAAAATCATAGATCCATGTGAAAAAAAAAAAAAATCCAAATCCATTGTCAAACTATGTACAAGGTGAACATCCAGGGTCCATGTGCACAATCCTTTAAATGAAACCTATAAAATAAAATACTACCTAATGAAGAACTATATACAAGAAGTTGGGGCATTGTCCAAGCGCCCCAAAACAAAACAAAACTGAAAGGAAACTTAACACTAAAGAACTATTTACAAGGGCAGCGGGCGAGTCCGACGGCTCACTTCTGGATGTTCCAGGCCAGGGCATCATCGAACTCCTGCTCAATGTCCCGGAGGCGGTCCTCCTCCATGGCCCCAAGGGTCCGCAGGGCCGACGACATGATCTCCTCCAACTCCCTGCGGGTTGCATCAAGGCACTCGGCCCGCGTCAGGGCCCTCTGCATGGAGTTCTCCGCCCTGACCATCGTGAGCCGTGCCTCTTCTGCCCGCTGCCGCTCCGCATCTATGGCGTGGCCCAACCGCTGCCACACGGAAGACACTTCCCGTCCTGGGTCCTCCTGCCCTCTGGCCGATGCCTGCCCCTCCGATGTCGAAGGCCCCGAGCCATCATGACTCCCACCTCGTTGCTGCTGCTGCTGTGCCTGTGCCCGTGCCTTGGCTCCTGCTGCCTGCACATCCTCCACCGGCCGGGGTGCAGTGGTTGATGTGGCCACCCCTGCTGGACGTCCGACTCCCGACTGTGGCAGGGATGTGTCCTCCACCGGCCTGGCCGCACCGTCAGAGGCAGCTCCACAGGGCACCCAGGTGACAAATGGGTGGAAAGATGGCAAGGTGTTCAGTTGAGGAGGGGGTCGGAACAAGCTCCAGCAAACGGAGGAATCCGGCCTAGGTGACCTGTCCCATTAGGCCAACACGGTCAACGAGCCATTCGAGATGATGTGCAGTCTCCTCATGAAAAGACTGCAGGTCACCTTGCATGGCCCGTTGACGCAACACCACACCAGTCAGGACAGGCTCAACCCGTACCTGGTTAGCCACGTCTGCAGGCAGAGGAAGGCTAGTTGTTGTAAGCTCATCCCCTGCCTGAAAACGGGTCTGGACGTAGGCATCCCTGCTGGTGCAAGATGATGCAGTGACAGGATCAGGGACAGGATTGCACACAGGCACCTCCGCGGCGGCCTGTGCTGCCTGTCCCTGGTCCTGCACTGCACCACTAGCACCAGTGGAATCCCCACCTCCAGACCCCGTCTCTGTCGCTTGCACGGCCTCCTCCTCCACCAAACCCCCCACCAACCTGGATGACTCTGTGCCATCTTCCCCCGTTGGGCCCTGTGGGGTCCCAGCTGCCCCTTCTGCTGCCGAGGAATCCAACTCCGACCTCCGCCTCCTGGACCTCCCCCCGGCAGCTGCGGCCTGGGACGTGGCACCGGACTCCTCACTCCCCGACGAGATGACAACGTGGAAGGGGAGCCGGGCCTTGAGTCTCCGGCTGGCGGTGCAATCCCTGCCGCTGTGCTCCACAGCACCTTCTCCGCCCTCTTCATCAGTTAACGCTTCAGACAGGTAGAATTAAAACACAGGCATCAGGGCACTGTACAATGGACACATACACACATGACAGTTGTACATGAGTGGCATTTGGAAACCTCAGACATGGCATCACATTCGCCAACACACATGTCATTTCAACTCGCACACATGAGCCATACACAGCCATATTGCAACAGGCAGCACCATCCATACACATACAACAGCATGAGCAGGCAAAGGTGAGACAGACATCACATGCAACACAGGGAGTGCACTACACATGCACACACACCACCACACTTGCATGCATGTGTGCGCCTCTGCCAACTGTTGCAGTGTTCAGATTGGCATCCATGTCACATCTGCCAATCAGGCTTCCACATCCCGCTGTCACATGCATCCATGTTGCATCACTGTTGCCCCCTTGTCAAATACACACACATGCACATGTACACAGTGCTGATACATGCATCTGAAACCAACATCCAGGTGTGACATCACGAACATGCCTACTTACATACACATTCATCCAAACATGTGTGCCCACACATCTGCATTTGGCATGCAAGCCTACACACACAAGCACCATCCATGTCTCACACATGAGAGCCCTCGCATGTGTTAGCCTCATGGCCCTGTACACACCCCCCCATACTTGGCCCCATAAATACACATGTGCAACCTGCACACTACTGGCACACCACCACACGCACAGCTTACAATCATGATGCATGTACACTTACCGCTCGACTCCAGATGGGTCTGCCTCTCAAGGACCTGGACGTGGAGCGCTGGGGATATGCGTTCCAGGACCCTCATCTGATCGTCCGACAAGTGGCCCCGGCGCCCCTTAGCATCTGCTGCCTTCAAGAGGCGCCGGCCTTGTTGAGGGTCCTGGACCTGAAGTCCTCCCAGCGCTTCTTGACATGATGGAATTGTCGGATTGCCACCCCCTCCGCGTTGATGGCAGTCACGATGTCCGTCCAGATCCGAGTCCGTCCTTCCTTGTCGGGCGGCAAACTTCCGAAGAGGGCATCATACTGCCACAGGACTTGCTCCACCAGGACACCAACTTCGGTGGCAGTGAAGCTGGTGGCCCTCTGCCTTTCTGGCTGGGGGTTGCCAGTGGTGTCAGATGTTGCAGTGCCCGACATGACAACCCCAGAGGCAGGAGTGGGTGGGCAACTGGGTCCTGGGGCTGGTCTGTGGAGCGATGGAATCCCAGTCGGGAGTTTTCGGTTCCAGCAGGGGTGGTCACAGCAACAGCACCCCTGGCTGATGTGCAGGCAGCAAATGGCAGGGCACGTGGGCAGTAGGCAATCAGGCAGCAGTAGATGGCAGGTGGGAGCGTGCTCGGGGCTCTAGGGGGCAGTAATTCGGCCTTCTGGGCAGGAGCGTGGTCTTCCATGTGTTTACACGTGGCCAGCTTGATGCGGAGTGATTTGGCACGTGAAAATCAAGCACGTCTGCGTGTAATTCGAGGAAAGGGCCTTAGCGCGTAAGCGCGTCAGCACACGTACGCAAACTCATTGGCCCAGATGCCCCCAGTGTGTAGCCGCATCTATGACATTACGTGCACGTGCGTTTTCCATGGCGCCTAGAAAAAATAAGCACGTCAGAGTGTCATAGCGTGCAATTGGTGGAAAGGGCCTCACCGCGTATGCGCATCTGTGATGTGTGTGCGCGGGCGTTTCCCTATGACTGCACGTCAGAGTGTCAGCTCGTGTAATTGGAGGATAGGGCCTTAGCGCGTACACGCGGAAGTGACGCTGGACGTGTGGGCATGTTTAAAAGGTACGTGTAGAACGCCATTTCCTTGTACGTGCTTTTCGTGGAGAGCGAGTGGGTGAAATCTGTACTTCTTGTCGGTTCACACGCGATTTACTTCACGGCGTTCCAAGTTCGTACTCCCTGTTACCTCTGACAGCTTTTTCTCTTTTTGTCTTTTTCCTGGGCCTGTTTCCTCAAACAGCGTTCACTTCTCCTGTTGTCCTGTCTCCTCAAACAGCGTACAATTCTTCTTTTGGCGGGGGTGTTGCCAACGCGCACACGCGCGTATTTTTCTCGTGATTTTTCCTAGCAGACGGTGAGTCGCGCACGTATTTAACATCTGTGCTTGCCCCGTGTGTTGCCTACCCCTTCAGAGGTCAGTTTAGGGTGCGTGTGACATGCATACGTTCATTTTTGTGTTTCTGGGTGCCACAGCGTAGTGCAGGTTTATTTTTCCATGCACGTGGTCTAGGAGGGGTTGCATGCACATTATCTCCCTTTTTTGGGGTGCCTGTGCGTTGCGTGACCCGTCATCTTCCCCCAGGGGTCACATACAGCCTTGCTAGAGCACTAGGGTACGAATTCCATCTAGTACCCTACCCCTTTGACCCCCCAATTGCCCAGGACAATAGTTTACTGCAACTCCCATACGCACAGCAACATCAGTGCCATGGCTGGGAGGTGAGCATGCGATAAGGGTGGCAAAGGTGGCCGAGCCACAATTGGTGGCCATGGTGGATATGGTAGGGGACGTGGCCGGGACTTGCAGGGTGCCCCTAGCCCCCCATGTGTGGGTGACCAGTCAGTCACACCCATGCCCCCTCCCCCCCGGTTGAGGGTAACGTGGCTGACACCATCCCTGCTCAGCCCTTGTTGGACCAGCCCATTGTGGCACCAGATCTGGCACAGGGTTACTCCATGGCTGACTTCCAGGTCAGCAGGTCTAGGCCATGTGTGGCGGTGCATGTTGGTGTCACCAGGCCACGTGGATCAGGGGCAGCTATGTCATCTGCTGCCCCGAGTAGGCAGGGTGGGGAGGCTGCAGGAGCAGCTGCGGCTCCATCCACCCCAGCTCTGAGTCTCCCAGCCAGGACAGTGTCGGTCCCAGTCCATCCTGCTGATGTTCCCCCTGACTACATCACACTTCAGCTAATGCCTGCACCAAGTCCCATGGTGAGTGTTCATTCCCACACTAGTAGTCCACAGTCCACCGGGGCTCCTGCCCCTAGTGTCCAGAGCGGCGTAGGACACTCAGGATCCCCACCACCTTCCAAGCGGAAGAGGAAGAGTGCTCGTCCAGTGCAGGCTGATGCCCCAGACACGGCTACACAGTCCGGCCCACCAAGGAAGCCTAGCTTCAATCAGGCCGAACTTGATGCACTTGTTGAGTATGTGTCCGCACATGACAGCGAAATGGTGATTACTGCAGGATGCAAGACCACACCTGCGCAACGTCAGGCACACTGGCAGACCATTGCGGACCTCATAAGTGCCCTTGGATTCGTGAAGCGCACAGCTAATGATTGCTATAAGCGCTGGAATGACCTGAAGCGCAGGGCAAAGAAAAAGCTGGCCTCAAGTCATGCCGCAACTCTAGTGACTGGAGGTGGGTCTCCAGCAGAGGACATAGAACTCATTCCACATGAGTATGTTGCTGGGACCTACGTCACGGAGGAACAGATCCAAGGCGTGGGAGACCTGCCAGATTACGAGGCATTGTCCGGTGAGTGCACATGCATGTGTGTGTCATCCATGTGCATGGTGTGTGTGTGAGGGCTTCTGATTGAGTGCCAGGTGAGGGTGTGTGTGCCTGAGTGGTTTGGGTCACCCATGTGCTTCATCCAATACATTCTGCGCACCAGGATTTGGGTATTGCAGTATCCCTTCTGGCAACAGTAGACATTCAACCCAACCTCACGACAGTTGCCCTTGAAGTGTCATCTTGCCACAACATAGTTGCGTATTATTCTGTGTTCATTCAGGCTGCTTGTCTGCATTCCACCACTTTCACTAGGCATTTCTCAGTCCTATTGTCACATGTGTGACATGGCGATGGTACATGCCATCTGTGTGATGGCATGTGTCATGTATGTGTATTGGACATGCCAATCACAGGCCAATGTGTGATGGCACTGCTAGCCAGCATGCAGCAAATGTGTTGGTCTTCCATCTTGGTGTCATCAATGTGTGCCATTTGCCTCCCCTTCATACGCAGTGATGGTGCATGCATGGGAGGGTTATAGTCATGCGGGACATGTGTCAATGAAGTACTGTTTCTGTTGCTTCTCAGCCCTAATTGTGTGCCATGGTGCTAATGCCTGTTCCCATTTCTTTTCCTTCATGTATTTGCAGGGGATCACACACTTGATACTGCTGGGGTTGTCGAGATGCTGCAGACCCAGGAGGGGTCTCAGGCCCGACCGGGCACCAGTGAGGGACGTGGTGTGGTGGTGGGTGAGAACCCACACTTGCTGCAGACCATCATCTCAAGGGGTGTCTGGGTGCACCTCCCCCGAGCTCTATTCAGGTGTCGATTCGGATGATGAGACCTATGTACCGTTGCAGGTAAGTGTTTCTGGGAGGGATTCTGTACTGTCCAACCAACCTGCACCAGGGGTAGAACCCTCAATGGGGATGTCAGTGTTGGTAGGTCCGCCTTTGGTGGTTACGGATGCAGGGTCACACTCCGCAACATATGATCCTGTTCCTGGGCCAGAAGATCAGAGGGGGAATGCAGTCCTGCAGCCTCAGGCAGTGCCGGCACAGCAAGGCGCAGTTCGCCTTGCCCCAGACAGGTGTGGTGCCCGCCGACGCGGTGGCCGTACGCCACCTGGCAATACCGCATGGGAGCAATCCATATACGGTATGGCAAACCAACAGGCAGCATCATCTGAGATGATGGATCAGGCCATGGATAGGGTGGCCACTTCCATTGTCCCCCAAGAAAGGCTGATTGAACAACTACAGCAGGCAACAGACTCCATTTGCCAGTCACACAGGGAGGACATGTTGGCGTCCAACAGGGACAGGCGGGGGCACTGGAGACTCTGCGGGAAGCCATTTCTATTGAGTCCCAGGGCCACAGAGAAGCCCTGAGGGTGGAACTCCGTCAGCTCAGGGTAACTCTTGTTGAGCTTGAGGCTTCAACTAACACGAGGACAGAACAGCAGCTGGAGCGGCTCACACGTATGCTCTCAGCTGAGATGCAGGCAACTAGGGAGGAGGTCCGGGCATCCCGTGAGTTGTTGCATGGGGACCTCCACACGATTATCCTCCAGAACCAGACCTTCCACTCCTGCATGCTTGCTGCCATGGAGGACCAGACTAGGGCTTTGCGTGGGCTGCCTCCCATAGTGCCACCACCTCCTGATGCAGCTGCAGAGGGTGAGGAGAGCGACAGCAGCGAATCTCTCACAATCGGGTAGCCGTGCAGGCCATGAGCCCCTGGAGGTGTTTTTTTTCGCAAGATCTACACAGGTGGGTTTTTTGGTGTGCACCCTGTCCTCGGACCTCCTGGGTGGCCTCCCCACCACCCCTGGCCCATTCATGGCCATTTTTTGTTTTTGTTTTTTTATTTTTGAATTTTGAATTTTGATTTTTGATTTTTGATTTTTTGGACAGTGTGTTGCCTTGTGTGGCTCCCGTGGCCATACACTGTATTGTGGCTGGGCACATGCAGGCTTGTCCTGAATTTGGTTCAGATGCTTGAGTTTGTGTGACACACACCCCTCCTGCTTCCCGTTTCCATGGGCTTGCAAAGGGTGTGCCCAAGTGACATTGACTTACACGGTGACGTTGGACTCCCATTTGATGTGTGGGCAGTCTGTAGTCAATACTGTGTATACATTCCTAGTGCATATTGTTGTTGTATTGTACACTGCATGGTGTATTGATATGTGCCTCTGCATCCATCTCATCCTCCTAATTTGCAGGTCCATTTGTCATGTCTTCACAAGGCGGTCTACTTTGGAAATGGAGTCCATGTTGTAAGCAGTGCACCTACACTTTTGCGTGGCGCTAACACTGTACAGTTGGAAGTGTTCGAAGTGCTGGCATTATCAGGTAGTGAGGCTACCATTTTTTTTTAAGTCCGTACTGTCATGTTTATGGTAGGTTGGAGGTTGTGTAGGTGATTAGTATTATTGGTAAGTATTTGGTAATGTGTGTTGTTGGTCCTGCATTACTGTGAGCATTTCATGTGTGGCCAGTTTCCATTAGGGACACTGTAGTTTGTGACACTTGGGTCATGTTGTGGGGATTAATTTGTTAGCTCTCACATAGCATGACATGCCATGGTGTGTTGTGTGGCGGTGCCGGAGAGGGGTTGGCACTGTTCTCATGTTGTATTTTGCAAGTGAGTATTCATTTTTGCTGCATAGAAGTGTGTATTTTGATGGCACTGCATTGGTGGTGTTTGTGTAGGTAGGGATGCACACATTGTGACCCTTCCAGATGAACAATCTCAGGCTGCTATGGTTCTGACAGTTGACTGTCCCTTAATTCATCATAATTGTCAGATTGAGTCATCATTGATTGTCAGATGGTATGTGCCAGGGCTGTGTGCACTCCACAGGGGTGTGATTTCTATGTGAAGTAATTAGCCACCAGCTGCGTACGGGCTGCCTCACCCCATGCCCTTTCCCCTCCCATGCGCAGCGGGCGTGCATGTGGTTGGGGATGTGGGGGCACCACCATGTCCACAGCCAGGCCCCGGCGTGTTGCAACATTGTGCAGGACACATGCTGCCACTATGAAACTGCACAGTACTGGGGGAGCGTATAACAGCTGCCCGCCAGAACGGTCAAGGGAGCGAAAGCGTGACTTGAGCACTCCGAATGTGCGCTCCACTATGCCCCGTGTTGCAATATGGGCTGTGTTGTATCTTACCTCGGGAGGCGTGATGGGGTTCCGAATTGGCGTCATCATGTGGGTGCTCAGAGGGTAGGCACTGTCCCCTGGGGAGGTGGTGATGGGGATCATTAGTGGGGTAGTGGCATTACTCTGTATCTGTCATGCATGCGTGTGCAGTGGCATTTATACTCACCAAGCAGCCATGCATCACTATGCCGCCCAGCTTCCATGTCCCGGTTTAGGGTTGACATCCTGTAAATGAATCTGTCGTGGGTGGACCCTGGATAGTTGGCATATACTGAGGTGATGATTCCCTTGGCATCACATACTACCTGGATGTTGATGGAATGCCAGTGCTTGTCGTTTCTATAGATGTGCTCAGATGCAGTGGGGGGACGTAGAGCCACATGGGTGCAATCAATGGCACCTAGCACTTTGGGGAATTGTGCCACCCTGTAGAAATCCTGGCTGACAGCCTGCCTTTCTGCAGGTGTTCTGGGCAGGTATATGTGCCTGCGGACTGATGGGCGCGCAGTGATGATAGCCAACACCTGGTGTAGGCACCGTGACTGCGTGGCCTGTGACACCCCCCCACTATGGCACTTGTCCACTGAAATGATCCGGTAGCCAAGAAGTGCAGTACATTGAGGACCTTCTCCAGGGGGCTGAGTGCTTGGGAGCACAGGGTGGGTGATGTGAGGTCATCCTCCCACTCACTGACCAGGTCGAGTATTATGTGTGGTGGAAACCTGTACCTCCCATACACCTGGTCACCAGGCATACCAAATAGGCTGGTTCTGGGTGTGAAGATTCTGGCCCTGACTATCCTTCTCCTCCTCCTGCGGTATCCCACGGCCACTGCTGCTAGGAACGGTATATTCATCTTGGCGTCTGAGCTTGTTTGTTGTTTGCGCACTCTTTTATGCTGCGCGGGACGTGCGCCTGCTTCATGCTGGCGTACGTGTTTCCGGATTGGACCTTTTTTTTTGGCGCGTTGTAGGCGACCGTGTAAATCTTCCCGCCCACCCCAGGAATACACGTAACACGCTCTCCCAGGCCCAGTCGTGAGTAAATATTCCCGCCCACCCCTGGAATACACGTACCCCACTCTCACAGGACCAGTCGCGTGTGGAACTTCACGCGCACACCGAAATACACGTACCCAGCTGATATCGCGTGTGGAAGTTCACGCGGACCCATAATACACATACCCTGATGAAATCGCGTGTAAGACTACCCGCACACCCCTGAAATACACGTACCCAGGCAAATCGCACTGCTGGGGGGTGGGAGGGTGGGAGACATGAGTTGGACATGGTTGGGGGCCTGGTGGAGGGTGCCCCACAGTGCTGGGGGTGGGGGTGCAGGGAGACAGGAGTGGGGGCCTGGTGGAGGGTGCCCTACAGTGCTGGGGGTGGGGGTGCAGGGGGACATGAGTTGGACATGAGTGGGGGCCTGGTGGAGGGTGCCCCTGGATGCTGGGGGTGGGGGTGCAGGGAGACAGGAGTCGAGGCCTGGTGGAGGGTGCCCCTGGATGCAGGGGGGTGGGGGTGCAGGGAGACAGGAGTGGGAGCCTGGTGGAGGGTGCCCCTGGATGCTGGGGGGTGTGGGTGCTGGGACACAGGAGTGGGGGCCTGGTGGAGGGTGCCCTACAGTGCTGGGGGGTGGGGGTGCAGGGAGACATGAGTGGGGGCCTGGTGGAGGGTGCCCCTGGATGCTGGGGGGTGTGGGTGCTGGGAGACAGGAGTGGTGGTCTGGTGGAAGGTGCCCTACAGTGCTGGGGATTGGGGGTGCAGGGAGACAGGAGTGGGGGCCTGGTGGAGGGTGCCCTACAGTGCTGGGGGGTGGGGGTGCAGGGGGACATGAGTTGGACATGAGTGGGGGCCTTGTGGAGGGTGCCCCTGGATGCTGGGGGTGGGGGTGCAGGGGGACATGAGTGGGGGCCTGGTGGAGGGTGCCCCTGGATGCTGGGGGGTGTGGGTGCTGGGAGACAGGAGTGGGGGCCTGGTGGAGGGTGCCCTACAGTGCTGGGGGGTGGGGGTGCAGGGAGACAGGAGTGGGGGACCGGTGGAGAGTGCCCTACAGTGTTGGGGGTGGGGGTGCAGGGGGACATGAGGTGGACATAGGTGGGGGCCTGGTGGAGGGTGCCCCTGGATGCAGGGGGGTGGGGGTGCAGGGAGACAGGAGTGGGGGTCTGGTGGAGGGTGCCCCTGGATGCTGGGGGGTGGGGGTGCAGGGGGACATGAGTGGGGGCCTGGTGGAGGGTGCCCCTGGATGCTGGGGGGTGGGGGTGCTGGGAGACATGCGTTGGTGGGCAGTAGTGCAAGGTGACATGTGGGTTGGCTGGGGGGCATGGCCATGGTGGATGGGCTGCCTGCGGGACATGTGCAGGGGTGCAGGTTAGTCTCCTGTGGTGTGGGCCGCCTGCAGGGGCCATGGAGGGTGTAGAGGGAATAGCTGGGAGGACACACACGGCCAATTCACGTGTGGGACTCCCCGGCACACCCGAAATACACGTAGGCTGCTGGATTCGCGTGTGGAATTTCCCACGCACCCGGGGTACACGTACCCTGCTGAAATTGCGTGTGGAACTTCACGCGCACGCCGAAATACACGTACCCTGCAAATTTGCGTTTGAAACTTCCCGCGCACCCCGAAATACATGTACCCAGGGCAATCGCGTGTGGAACTTCCCGCGAACCCCGTAATACACGTACCCTGCTGATATCGCGTGTGGAAGTTCACGCGGACCCATAATACACGTACCCTGATGAAATTGCGTGTAAGACTACCCGCGCACCCCTCAAATACACGTATCCAGGCAAATCGCACTGCTGGGGAGTGGGAGGGTGGGAGACATGAGTTGGACATGAGTGGGGGCCTGGTTGAGGGTGCCCCACAGTGCTGGGGGTGGGGGTGCAGGGAGACAGGAGTGGGGGCCTGGTGGAGGGCGCCCTATAGTGCTGGGGGGTGGGGGTGCAGGGGGACATGAGTTGGACATGAGTGGGGGCCTGGTGGAGGGTGCCCCTGGATGCTGGGGGGTGGGGTGCAGGGAGACAGGAGTGGGGGCCTGGTGGAGGGTGCCCCTGGATGCAGGGAGGTGGGGGTGCAGGGAGACAGGAGTGGGGGCCTGGTGGAGGGTGCCCCTGGATGCTGGGGGTGTGGGTGCTGGGAGACAGGAGTGGGGGCCTGGTGGAGGGTGCCCTACAGTGCTGGGGGTGGGGGTGCAGGGAGGCATGTGTGGGGGCCTGGTGGAGGGTGCCCCTTGATGCTGGGGGGTGTGGGTGCTGGGAGACAGGTGTGGGGGCCTGGTGGAGGGTGCCCTACAGTGCTGGGGGGTGGGGGAGCAGGGAGACAGGAGTGGGGGCCTGGTGGAGTGTGCCCTACAGTGCTGGGGGGTAGGGGTGCAGGGGGACATGAGTTGGACATGAGTGGGGGCCTGGTGGGGGGTGCCCCTGGATGCAGGGGGGGTGCAGGGAGACAGGAGTGGGGGTCTGGTGGAGGGTGCCCCTGGATGCTGGGGGGTGTGGGTGCTGGGAGACAGGAGTGGGGGCCAGGTGGAGGGTGCCCTACAGTGCTGGGAGGTGGGGTGCAGGGAGATAGGAGTGGGGGCCTGGTGGAGGGTGCCCTACAGTGCTGGGGGGTGGGGGTGCAGGGGGACATGAGTTGGACATGAGTGGGGGCCTGGTGGAGGGTGCCCCTGGATGCAGGGGGTGGGGGTGCAGGGAGACAGGAGTGGGGGTCTGGTGGAGGGTGCCCCTGGATGCTGGGGGGTGGGGGTGCAGGGGGACACGAGTGGGGGCCTGGTGGAGGGTGCCCCTGGATGCTGGGGGGTGGGGGTGCTGGGAGACATGCGTTGGTGGGCAGTAGTGCAAGGTGACATGTGGGTTGGCTGGGGGGCATGGCCATGGTGGATGGGCTGCCTGCGGGACATGTGCAGGGGTGCAGGGTAGTCCCCTGTGGTGTGGGCCACCTGCAGGGGCCGTGGAGGGTGTAGAGGGAACAGCTGGGAGGACACACATGGCCAATTCACGTGTGGGACTCCCCGGCACCCCCGAAATACACGTAGGCTGCTGGATTCGCGTGTGGAATTTCCCGCGCACCCGGAGTACACGTACCCTGCTGAAATTGCGTGTGGAACTTCATGCGCACACCGAAATACACGTGCCCTGCAAATTCGCGTGTGAAACTTCTCGCGCACCCCGGAATACACGTGCCCAGGGCAATCGTGTGTGGAACTTGCCACGAACCCTGTAATACACGCACACGCTATTTTTCACACAGCGGGTGTAAGTGTTTGTCGGTACCCCTTTGCACCTCATTTGTCCTAGAGGGCCACAGTATGGATCATTCATCATAGCTGTATATGGGTGCTTTTTGTTAGCGCACATTTTGGCGCACATTTATTTCAGGTGCAGGGACGCTACCGCCTGCTTTCTTGTGGCGTACTTGTTTGGCCCTGTGCGTGTCTTTGACCGTGCGCTGGTTTGCCCTATTCGATTCCATGAATACGAGTTGTAGGCGAGCGTGTGGGCGTTCCGCGCACTTGCCTCCTGTACTTCTCCCGTGACGCCCATATTTTCACGCGTTGTTCCCCATTCCGAGTGTTACACCCCATGTTCTGCCTACTTTTGTAATGTGTGCCGCGCTATGTGCGATTTCGCAGTGGCCGTGGCGCACACCGTTGGATGACCTGTGCGCCTGCGTGCGCCGCGCACTTTTTCAGCGCACATCCAATATTTTTCTCGCGCACGGACTTCCATGAATCGATGTGTGCTGGTTTCCCTGCGATTTTCGCAGTTGCACTGCGATTTGCGCACTTTTACTGCGATTCGCACGTTTTAGCACCTCTGCGCCGGAATTTTCGGCGCACATTAATTCCATGAATTGGCCTGAAAGTTGACATTGAGGATTTCTGAAAGGACCCCACATTCCTGTCCAATAAAGTCTGACAAAAAAACTCCCAGCCTCACCTGTTGATGGTGGTCTGCCAGAAAGGAGGTTAACCAACTGATGGCCTTTACTGAAACCATCCCCACTTTGCTCAAGCGTTTGATCAGGATGACATGGTCCACTGTGTCAAACGCTACTGAAAAGTCTAACATTACCCAGATGCGAGAGTTGCCTATGATCTGCTCCACGCAGCAGTTCATCCCAAACAGCCACCAGAGCCATTTGCGTCCCATATTTTGGACGGAATCCCGATTGAAGCGGATCAGACATGGACTCCTTGTCCACAAACTCCTGTAGTTGAGTAGTAATGTTTTTCTCCAGAATTTTTGCTGGCCATGGCAAACTAGCCTCTTGACATTAATTCTGTAAATTTTCAGCATCCAAATCTGCTTTTTACAGCAGTGGGGAAATAACCAATTTCTTTAAGTCCGAAGGTATGAAATCCTGGTCCAAAGATTTGTTAAGAAAGCAGGTTAAAAAAGGCATAATATATGCTGCCAGGTGAGTTGCATTCCATGCAAGCAGATGAAAAAAGACATCGTTAGTTGGTTTGAGTGCTTTTATTAGAGCAAAAATTGTGTCTTCTGACACTGGATTAAAATTAAAGACTGCACTACTGTGGTTGGGGGTCTCCTCCTTCACCCAGTCATGTCCTCCTGTATTATTTGATGCTCTGGCTTTCGTTGCCTGGATAAGGCAACATTTGCTTGGATGCCTTAAATTTTATCCCAGAACAACAGGTTAAAAGAGTTAGCCTGGCCGAATGATGTACCCCTAATCCATGGTACCGACCTAGGTCGATCAAAATCAGATATGACTCAGAACAATTCTCTAGCATGATTTTTAGGCACATCAATCTTGTAAGATAAAAAAAAACGGTGATAGGGAATGCCTCTATTACTGATGGTAATCCAATCTCATTACTCTTAGTACTACTGTTCATCACGGCAGTCATTACTCTATGAGGTGTCAACCTCTCCCTAGGAAGACTTTTTAAACTCTTTAATTTTGTATAGTATTGTGAACCTCTTCCCCTACTGCTAACGTTAATATAAGAGTAGAGCTTTCCCCTACAACAACATGCTCTATAACAAAGGCAGTCTTTCCCACAGCCGTTTCCTTGCGTGAAAGGTCATTTTGGTTTTATTTTGCTGCCGCCCTCCTCCATGCCATTGACTGTAATAGCGAAGAGTAGGACTACGACTAATGAAGATTGCCATCCATGATAAGGGCATCGTGTTGTAGCTTGGATCTCCCTGTGTTGGATGACGTCAGGGTTCCTATAATGTCAGGGGGAATGTATGGTGTGTTGGAATGTTCCCGTGTTTTCCACGGATGGCAGTTTTGGGATGGCAGTTGGAGTAGGAGCTAGTTGAAAGGGTGCGGGGGACCAGTGTGCTGTGAATGTGACTCCTGTACCTAATTTGTCTATTGTATATACACTGTGCATGTTTCGGAGACTGGACAATAAAGCGTACTTCACAGAAGAAAGTGTGGATCGTGTGTCTTCTCTTCCCCGCAATACATTGAAACACAGGTGACAAGGTGAGGTGCTGCGGTGTGGGTGTCATGAGGTGCTGCATTCACTGTCATTCAGGTGTTTTACATCTGTCAGTCATTTTAGGTGCATGGTTGGGGGCGGTGACCATGAGAAATTAGTGGCATATTTGGATGTGGTTGCCATTTGTGTATTATTCAATTCTCGTGGGGAGGATCGTTTGTGTGGTACTGATTTTCTTTGGTGGACAACAGTGTTCTGCTGCAGGTTAGTTTGTTGGTGTCTGGTGGTTTGTCATGGTGGCATGTTTGCGAGGTGAGGGTGGTATGTAGTGCCATTGTTTTCAGAATTCTGGTGCATGGATGTGCCATGGATTTCTGGAGGTCATTTATTTGCCTTTGCAGTTTGCATACACATTTGTGTATATCTAGACATACACATTCTTGTTTCCTGTTTCATTGCTTTCATGTGGTGAGTGATCATCATTTTGTTGTGCTGGTTGTGGGCACCATTGCTTCAGTGCTTTCTTGTCGTGGGATAATTAGGGTGCTCATCATTGTGCTATCCTTGTTTTGAGCACCTTTGTGTTGGGGTGCAGTTGTGTATTGTATTGTATTGTACTTGTCATTAGTATAGTCGCAATGCGCTGTTAGTGGGAACACCCTCGGTGGACTGAAGACTGCAGTGTTGGAGGTCATGGAGCATGATTAGGATGCATGTGTGCATTTGGACAAAAAAGGCTTAGCAGGGCTGGCCAGGCTTCAGTAGAGAAGCAACCCATGCAGGCAGGTATGTGGATGGGTGCTGAGAGGAGGTCGGGTGGCGTCTGTGCTAGGGACTGGCCCATATTCTCATGACGGTTTTAAGTACCGAAAAGGACGTTAAAAGGGTTAACTACCTTTTCGGTACTTAAGACCTATTCTGAAGGTGGCGCATTCTTCTGAAGTCGGACGGAATGCGTCACTTTCGGGATGCATGTGGCGGTTGCTAGGATGGGTTGGAAACCAACCTAGCAAACGCCACATTCGTAAAATGGCTTTTTGGAAGGCTATTCTTGCGGCACTCCGCCAGTTTAATATGTGCCTGAACTAGCGCACATATACGGTACCCTTTTGGTGGCGTTAAACTGGAGGAGTGCCACAAGAAACCTTGTTTGGTGTAAATGAAAGTGTTCATATACACCCGTGTTTTGTATATGAACACTTTCATGTACACCAAAGCAATCAGCTTCAACGTTGCATCCTGCAACATTGAAGGTGCTTGCTTTGGTGTAAATGAAAGTGTTCATATACACCACACGGGTGTATATGAACACTTTCCTATACACCAAAGTAAGCAGCTTCAACATCCTGCAATGTTGAAGGTGCTCACTTTGGTGTATAGGAACTGTGTTCTCTGCAGCATTTTTGTAAAATAACAAATATTGCGCCAGTTACAACTAAAAACAGGCGCAATCCACACAGTGCGCTGTCGTGCTCTATGAGGAAGCCCAGGTCACTTTCGAACACTAGTGGAGCCTGGGTGTCCTCTTTTGGTGCAGTGAATCATGCTTTTCAGCACCTTCACTGTGCCATGTTCAGAATATGGGCCTTGCTATATGTTCAGCATGCCCGAATTTGTCGTAGGTCTGCACTGCATTATGCTGTCAGAGGTATTGAGTCGCAGTCTGGTGTAAGAAGGCAGAGAGTTTTGCACAGCATGTCCGCATTTTTGACATAGTCCTTTCTGTATACTGATGTGTGTGGTGTGTGGTTTTCATCTGGTTGTCACACACCAAGTTGTCATCCTGTTTTGTAAAAATGGTAATGGATGGAGAGATGTTGTAGCATGGATCTCCCTGTGTTGGGTGACGTCAGGGTTCCTGTGTTGACAGGAAGAATGTATGGTCTGATGGAATGTTCCAGTGTGTTCCATCTATGACAGTTGGAGGACGGCAGTTGGAGTAGGAGCTGGATTTAATGGTGTGGGGGACCAGTGTACTGTGAATGTGAATCGAGGACCTAATTTACCTACTGTATATAACCTATCTGTGTTTGGGAGACCGGACAATAAAGCATACATCACAGACGCACTTACCGGATTGCGTATCTTCTGTGCCCAGGCATACATCGCAACATATTGCCCACACATCCCTCTTCCTTTTCTCAATTATTAATGTAAGAAGAGTAACCAAGTACAGGCAAAGGCACTTGAGATAAACCAGAAACTTATAGGTGGATGTCGGACCCATATTTATTAAGCTACTATAAAAAAGACACATACATCGCATTCAGGTTCCAGATCCTCTCTACTGAAATGACAGCCCTTGCCATCCAATAGGTACACGCGTTAGTGGGCAATGAAAATGTGTGACACCGGCTGTGCAGAGGCCTGACAAATGTCAGTGTAGCAAATCGCTTGAAATTGTGCACAAGCTGAGGACAGAGGCCTAGAGAACTTCTTTGACATAGCTTATAGCGGGGAACTTCTGTCTTGGCAAAAGCAATCAATATTGTGCTACTAATCCATCTGCAGAGGTAAGGAGCAGTTTGCTTATCTTCCCTCAACTGATGCTCCTAAGGTGACCAAAAGGTTATTAGACATTTACAATGTTTGTGCAATGTATCAGTTCCACAGTGCTGCTCTTCCCATTACTAGAAGGTGAAACAGGTGCACCCCCTTATTTGGGAGAAGGGATAAAAGGAAGAGGGTATAACTTCCTCAAATCTAAACGAGGAAAAACACCTCTGGCTTAAAACCTGGGTCCAGTTTGAATAGCAATGCCTCAAGATGAATTCTAAAGAATGGCTCCCAATAATCCAATCCAGTGAGCCAACCTATTGGCCACCCAAAAAGAATATCGTGAGACACAAGTATTTCAGATCGACTGACTCAAGGAGCTCAGGGGAGGATGGCGCTCAGTACAAATGGGCCAACCGTAGGGGGAAGAGATCTGGATCTAGGTTGAGAGATATAAAAGCTTCTTAGTATTCTGGATCTCAGAACTGTGGCCCGTGCAACCCCACTGCAAGGGTCTCTGCAAGCTTCAGTGGGTGGAGAGATGTTGTAGCATGGATCTCCCTGTGTTGGGTGATGTCAGGGTTCCTGTGTTGACAGGAAGAATGTATGGTGTGATGGAATGTTCCAGTGTGTTCCATCTATGACAGTTGGAGGACGGCAGTTGGAGTAGGAGCTGGATTTAATGGTGTGGGGGACCAGTGTACTGTGAATGTGAATGGAGGACCTAATTTACCTACTGTATATAACCTATCTGTGTTTGGGAGACCGGACAATAAAGCATACATCACAGACGCACTTACCGGATTGCGTATCTTCTGTGCCCAGGCATACATCGCAACATATTGCCCACACATCCCTCTTCCTTTTCTCAATTATTAATGTAAGAAGAGTAACCAAGTACAGGCAAAGGCACTTCAGATAAAGCAGAAACTTATAGGTGGATGTTGGACCCATATTTATTAAGCTACTATAAAAAAGACACATCAAGCGCATTCAGGATCAGATCCCCTCTACTGAAATGACAGCCCTTGCCATCCAATAGGTACATGCGTTAGTGGGCAATGAAAATGTGTGACACCGGCCGTGCAGAGGCCTGACAAATGTCAGTGTATCAAATCGCTTGAAATTGTGCACAAGCTGAGGACAGAGGCCTAGAGAACTTCTTTGACATAGCTTATAGCGGGGAACTTCTGTCTTGGCAAAAGCAATCCATTTTGTGCTACTTCTCCATCTGCAGAGGTAAGGAGCAGTTTGCCTATCTTCCCTCAACTGATGCTCCTAAGGTGACCAAAAGGTTATTAGACATTTACAATTTGTGTGCAATGTATCAGTTCCACAGTGCTGCTCTTCCCATCTCTAGAAGGTGAAGCAAGTGCACCCCCTTATTTCGGAGAAGGGATGAAAGGAAGAGGGTATAACTTCCTCAAATCTAAACAAGGAAAAACACCTCTGGCTTAAAACCTGGGTCCAGTTTGAATAGCAATGCCTCAGGCTGAATTCTAAAGAATGGCTCCCAATAATCCAATCCAGTGAGCCAACCTATTGGCCACCCAAAAAGAATATCGTGAGACACAAGTATTTTAGATCCACTGACTCAAGGAGCTCAGGGGAGGATGTTGCTCAGTACAAATGGGCCAACCGTAGGGGGAAGAGATCTGGATCTAGGTTGTGAGATATAAAAGCTTCTTAGTATTCTGGATCTCAGAACTGTGGCCCGTGCAACCCCACTGCAAGGGTCTCTGCAAGCTTGAGTGGGTGCCCACTGGCTTCTTAGTGTAGACACAGCGTGTCCAAATCTATGCCCAGCTTACAGAAACTGGAGGTTGTTACGATAAGACAACTGTGGCGGTGGATGTTATTACATGTGCACCAAGCACAAAAGGCCTTCCGATTCTTGGCAAATAGTTGCAAGGTCGAGGGTCCCCATGAATTTCACATGGAACTGTAACTGCCTCAACAATACTCTGATTCCTCAGCCTCAGAGTCATTCAAACTCCACATCTGTGAAACGTATGTCTGTAACTGCAAGAATGCTGTAGGGAGGACGAAAGATGTAGAGGTAGATGAGTGGAAAACACCCCTCCCAAGCATCCTCTTTTGTGTGGCTGCTTGGTAAAATTGACTAAACCAATAGGTGGCCGTAATCTGCAGTAATGCTATCCTTAATGCTAGAAAACTGACAGTGCCATATAATAGCACTTATCCACCTCTGGTACCACCTGCAAAGGAAAGGTCAGGGAGGTCGCTGCTCTTATGAGTCTCTGGGTGCATGCGTTTAAGCCGATATTGTGGACTCATGCTCTGTAAAATTAAGGGATGAAGATGCTGTGAGCACATGCCTTTTGCCACATTGCCCATCAGATCAGACAGTGTTTGCCGTGTTGTTGCGGAGAGGATACCACCAAGTCCGCTGGGCAGGCACGCTTAAACAGCACCTAGTTTACCCATCAGTAGCCAAGCCCAGCAAGGTCATAGGGAGCGTCCCAGATCTCAACTCTACAAGTTGCACCCTCACAAGCTCAGCAAGGAAGGTGCTGCACTCTTGATCATCGCAATTCCGTTAACAAAGACCAAGATGGTTTGCCCATGTACTGCATGGTCGGGAAGGAAAAAAGAGACATATATGTAGGTTCCTCGAGTTTATTAAGGTAAATAGAAGGGAAGAAGCCACACTGTAGTACATGAAAAGAAACAGCTATAAAAGTGTTCCTGGGGAGGAGTTGACACCTCATATAGCAATGACTTAGAGGAGGAAGAGGGATGTGGGGATAATGAAGCATCAATGGATCAGCACAGCCACTCCCCCGGAACCTATCAGAGGGGCCTCGGAGGACTGAGGAACTGTGCAGCAACGCAACCACTCCCCCGGAACCTATCAGAGGGGCCTCGGAGGACTGAGGAACTATGGGCCTCGGAGGACTGAGGAACTGTGGAGCAACACAACCACTCCCCCAGAACCGATCAGAAGGGCCTCGGAGGATAGAGGAACAGTGCAGCGAGGAACCATGTTGCACTGCGTTCCCAAGCCATGGTAGGGTAGAAGTGAGCCATAAAAGGGGGGTGCGAGGGGAGAGCACGTATTCCACTCCCCTCTCGCTTTACTCTCTGAAATCAAATGGAAAAGGGCCCGGTGTTCCTGCTCTCTTTTCCGGTTGCTCTCTCCGCTGTCAGACAACCATCTATGGAGTATGCCTTAGTGAATCCATGTGAGACAACATGCAGCAATTTTTGCTACAACTTTAAATGAATGTCTTTCCTTTGGGCCCATTTCCTTTCCTGATGTGCCCTGGATGATAACAGATGCCACGACTGATCCGTGTGAACAAGAGCAAACCATTTACTCCAGTTTTAAAAATACCTAATTTCCGGGTACGAACTGCAAACATGCAGCGGCCCCAACTTTCAGAAGAAGTAAACTCAATGCCAACCTTTCCCCTTCCCACATATTGCCAAGTATATATAATAGACAGCATTGCCATTACATTAATGCAACATATTTTTCAGTTATGTTTGTGGTTTGTTAGAGACCCGGATCCCTGGAAATTCTCCCACTTACCAGACATAGTAAAATGATTTCACCAGGATAAAAGAATTGTTGAAATGCGAAAGTTGGGACTTGAGCCCAGTTTTCATTGTGTTGCAGTTTGTAATTTGACAGCAGGCTACATCTACCATCCCAACCCATCTTTAGTTTTAGAATAATGTAAAGAGGTGGCAAAGATAGAGAATTCCTTGGTAGAGCAGAGTCTTTGTTGAACCAGAGGCTCTGGGTTTGCTCTCAGACCAAAACATTAGCTGACATGGCAAAACACCCATGCCTGGCTTCCTGTCTCGCAGCCCACAACACAAAACCCACAACACAAAACACATACCTGCTCCATGTTACGCTAAACTAACAATATAAGATCCTCACTTGCCATCCTGCCTCCACCAATTTGCTTAACATAAATGGTTAAAATTATAATTATTCATAGAGTAACAATATAGCGTATAAATCAATATGAGTGAGGCTTTCTATACAGGTAGTTAAGCAAAATAAGACACAGTGATGAAAAGTGAGGTGCTCAGGATCACATTTATTTAGTTATTTATTTATTTTGACGTTTATAAGGCGCACCAAACCCGGGGACATCTGGGTGCTGGTAACAAGAGGGCTGTGGTTGCACTTGGTTACAGCAAGATTACAGACATAGGTAGTACATAAGTAACAGGTAATGGCTATTAGTAGTTAGTTACAGGTAATGGCTATTAGTAGTTAGTTACAGGTAATGGGTACAATGTTATAAGCATGAATAATAGGTACAGGTTTCTGAACAGGGCGTAGTTGGCGATCCCAAGAGTTGTCAGGTTGGGCGGGTTCAGTTAAATTTGGGGTCCTTGTGAAAAAAGCCAAGTTTTGAATCCTTTGAGGAAGGACTAGGAGTCATTGGATTTTAGGGCTAGAGGAATGGCATTCCAGAGTTTGGCCGTGATCACTGGGAAGCTGCATAGCCCTGCTTTCTGGCGCGAGAATTTAGGAATGTCAAGTAAATGCAACTAGGGAGTGCGGGTGGGTCTGGTCGATTTGGGCCAAATACATTTTGCTGGACAAGAAGTAAGGGCAGTGTTTGAGATACATTTTTGGGTCTGTGCTAGCGTTCTAAACATGATACATCCTTGGACCGGGAGACAATGGATGTTTCGTCTGGCTGTGAAATGTGGTCTTTTTTTAAGGCTGCTCTTACAGCAGTATTCTGAATGAGCTGAAGTTTTTTTTTTTATATTGCAGGCATTGGTGCCTGCAAAGAGGGAGTTACAGTTGTCGATCCTGAAATGAATCTGGGCTCTAGCAAATGTGATGCAGTTGTCAGTGTATAGGAATGGCCTGCAGTTGATCAATTTCGCAATGTATGCTGCTCCTGATGCAATAGCGTTCACCTGCCTAGTTAGTGATGAAGTGGAGTTAAGGTATAATCTGAAGGTATTTACCTCTTTGGAAAGGGTGATGATGTTCCAGTCGATGGAAAAGAATTTGTATGAGTAATTTTGTGTTTGTTTAGGTGGGATTGTGTGCCTATAAGGAGTAGTTCAGTTTTCTCATTGTTTATACATAAACCGTGTTGTGCCATCTAGTCTTGGATGGTTTGGTATAATTAGCTTAGTGTGCGGGAGTCTGTGTCATAGTTGTCTGAGATGGGTAGGAAGATTTGGGTATCGTCTGCATAGTTTGTGTACGTGGCACCCAGGGCATCGAGGAGGACGAAGAGGGGTTTGGTGAAGATTTTATACAGGGTCAGTGAGACACATGTGCCTTGAGGCACTGTATCAGTGACTGGGGTGGGGGGGGGTTGCGCTGCCGTTGAGGTGGAGAATACTCTCATTGTGCGGTTAGATAGGAAGGACTTTATCCTGGCTGTGGCTTTGGCCGGGAAGTGGGCCGCTGAGAAGAGGTGTTGCCAAAGGATTTTATGACTGACTAAGTCAAAGGCTAAGGAAAGGTCAAGTAGGAGGAGAATGGCCATGTTGCTGTTGTCTCTGATTTCGTTCAATTGGATTTTTAAGTCGATAAGGGCAGATTCTTTACCGTGACCTGGTCGGAAGCATGATTGATGGAGGCCAAGGTGATTGTGGGTTTTGTGGCAGATAGGCTGCTCTGTTGAGTATTTTGAGGAGAATAGGTACGGTTGTGATGGGGCAGTAGTTGGTGGGATTGTTGGCGTTGAGTGTAGAATTATTGAGGAGGGGGAGTACCCAGGCTTCTTTTCGTTTCTCTGGGACTTTGCCAGTTACAAAGGAATTGTCGATTAAAGCTGTGCTGAAAGTAGCTAGCTCTTCAGCACACTCCTTTATGAAGGTAGCCACACAAATGGCTCCTTGGCATTTTTATGGTTTCAGTTATTCAATAATCTTGGTAGTTTCCAAAGTTGAGATCATTGTGAATTTGAACCTGGGAAAGGGGAGAGGGGAGAGGGAAAGCTGGAGTGGGAGCTGGTCAGTTGTAGGAAGTTTGTTTTTTTAGCATGGATTTTCGTATGGAGTAGGGAGATTTTGTCTAGTAGAGTGTTTTGGATGTTCTTGCACCAGCTGATATCTTTGGCTGCGATATCAGATGGGGGGCGGGGGTGGTGTTTGAAGCTCGAGATAGCAAAGATCTCTCTTGTGCCTAAGATTGCTTCTTCAATTCTCCTGTTATATGTGGTGCTTTTAGTTTGCAGAATACCTTGTTTGTACTTTTTGAAGAGGGCTGTGAAGTGCTGTTTGTTCACAACTGAAGGTATTTTTATCCAGACAGTCTCTGCTGCTCTTTTTGTGGAGCGTAATACACGACTTACACATAATATATGAAGTGTGGAAGGGAGGATTTGAGACCTTCCTTCCTAGATCCACAGCTTCCAATTCAGTAAGCAGGGGAGATTTAGGACGTCATTACGAGTGTGCCGGTCCGGTAAAAATGGTGCCGGTAAGCCTACCACCACTGTTGTTACCAGACTGGCACACTATGAGCCTGCGGGCGGGTGCCATCCCACCCACCAGGGTCAGACAGAATGGCACCCGCCTGAAGACTTTCACGGAAACACCGGCACTGTTGCACATGGTGCCGGTGCTACCGTGTTCCCCATTCCCATTTGGGAATAAGGATTAACATTTTCCAGCGCCTGACTTCACTTTCACGGACCGCCGGGGTTGTAATGCCCCAGTGTTTCTGTGAAGTCAGGTGCCGGAAAAAGTCAGAAGTCTGGCGGCAACCTGCCGGTTTTACCAGCACGGTTACCGCCAGACTTGTAATGAGGCCCTTAATCTTCTTCTATTGCATCTTATTAGAAACAAAGAAAATACTTTCTGCAAAATTGTTATTCAAGGGCGCAACTGGTATGCTGCTCAATAAATCTGGTTTTCAAAGCACCAATGCAACTACAAGGGGGAAGCCTATTTAATCATCTGTAACCTTGGGCAAATATATCTGAGAAACAGACTGAGATTATAAATATAATGAAAATGTACTATAATTGTAATCTTCGTCTGTACAATTGTGAGTACTTTTAAAGCACTAAGTCACATGATAAAGCAACCCGTAAAAATATTACAGAAGTAGTAATTGAAACATGTTCATGAAGCAAGAATGCATCCCTTAGTCAGAAAAATGAAAGGAGGTCAAACAGTCCCACAATCGGGTGCAGTGGCCTGCAGGTCAGACATAGATCTCCGTAACAGTCAACCTGCTGACCTAATGTTCCAGATGTGCACCTTTGTCTTATTTACTATATTTTTCTTAGACATCCTCCTCCGGTGTCCTTCCCTGGCACCACATTCTCAATGCCCCTGTGTTTCTTATAATTAACTTTCAGACCTCTGTTCCCCTTTTGCTCCATCTTTTAACTAAGTTAATCCCCTTCCCTTGCCTTGCACACACCTCCTTCCCTTGTCCACATTGCCCCTCACAAATTCCTTGCAACTCACACCAATGAATTACCCACCAGACCAATTGCATTCCTTGACCCTCACCATCTTCTGTTGCCCTGGCTTCTAGTTAGACAGAAGACCACCTTGATTTGCCAGTCAGCCTCTGCTAGACACGACAATAATACATGGTGAGGGTCTTGCTGGCGATTGTGGCTGTGTGGTTTGCATTTGGACAATGCAGTGCTAACAACAGTCAGGGGACATGGCTTTTGTTGTGCTGCCAAGTTGCACTTTCTTGGAAAGCCTGCTGCTTATTTCCACAGAAGCAGAAAGAAACTGCAAGGGGAAATACGCCTTGAACCTGGTGATTAAGAAAGAGTGGCCTACTACATTTATGTGTGTTTCAAATAAGTTGGGGGGGGGGTGTTTCAATTTCTGTGATTAGGGTCATCTGTGTGTATTTGTGACAGTGTAAAGTATAGGTGGAAGGATGAATATATGTACACGTGACTTGGTATCTATATACGTAAATCTGGTGTTGAATTGTATGTGTCTCTTTTGTTGGTCACATAAGAGAAGACTGTTTTGGACAAACCAATGGAAAACGTTCAGACTTGGGGGTCATTCAGAGTTGGGTGGTGAAAGTAAAATCATCAGTATTTGGCAATTACTGTTGATTTTAGTGTCTACCCAATTTAGGGTTTGAACCAATTTCATCAGTGGTATTCCATGGGAATACCAGAGGTGGTATTTTAGGCAGACTTTTTTCTAGAATATCCATCTATTTTTACCTCCACCTTAAAGATGGAGGTAACAAAGGTAAAAAAATCCACACTGGCCCTGTACCTTTTTAAACCTTTCTTTTTACTGTACAAAATAGGAGCAAAGGTGCTTCCTTTAAATAGCGTGAAACATATTCTTACAAAGATCCATATTGAGGTGGTAAAATGGTGGGCCTCTCTCACTGTATCCTCTCAACACCGTACCTATATAATGCATAAAATGCCAGAATGCTCACTTTTGTGCAAGAAGAAAATTAACAGTAGTGATATAAGCCACTGCTATACATAATCAATTTCTCACTTCACATTGATGCTGGAAATGGCTGAAAAAACTGTTAAAAAAACATTTTACATTACCACCATCAGAGGTGGTATTTCTTAAAGAGCAATGGAGGTATTCCAAAAACACCACCTCTGCTGGTGGTAACCTTTGAGTAGGCCAGGTTTTCAGAAATACCACAGTCAGAGCTGGTAATTTTCCTGAGCGGTATTAGAAAATCTGTCTAACTCTGAATTACCCCTTAGTTTGTAGTCTACCAATAATGAATATCTGAATATTAGATCTTTCCATGCATATTTTAAACTGGGTCCAAAAGTAAGTACCACAAGCCGTCTAACAGCCATATCTATAAGCACTATATAAGTAACATTCTGGGTGCTATTAAACTCTATTTGTATGAACACACTGGTGATCAAGAAATTCGCCAGAACATAGGGGAAGCATTTGTACAGAATCAAACTGAGGACACACTTTAATGGAACCTTACTACCTTGTCAAGTAGGCGTCGTGATAAGCTGCTGTGGATTGTAACAGACCAATGGTGTATGGGGAGCAGTGGCGCCAACATTATCATTCAGGGTCACACAATCTGTTATTTAAATGCATGGGTGGTATGAACATGCTCCTGCAGCCTAGACTCCTCACCCTGTCACTCACTGTGGAGACACATGTGTGGGTACCACCCAGGCACATCTACAACATTGCCAAAATGAAGGCAAATGCACAACATTACTGAAGTCAAAACAAATGCCTTTCCCTATTTATAAAGAATTGTAGCAGGCTTTGCAGCACTCGTTTCCTTTGTGGCAGCCTAGATTCTGAGGGATTTCGTCTTTTCCAACTATTTTGGATTTCTGGCCTATGGGGCAACAGACCAGCCAGCCTGGGGGGCAATTGCCCCTTTGCCCCTTTGCCAGTTTGCCACTGCCTAATTCCTTTGGGAAAGTTTACCTTTGAAGTTGTGTAAACCTCACTTCTTCACCTGTACTAGGCTACTTCATAAACGCTTCCGTTTTGTAAATGCAAATGGGGTGATTTTGTACATTCAAAGTCTTCTACGCCTGCTTTGTGATGGCCTCATTCTTTAAACTCGCCTAAATTAAGAACAATAGAACCTGTTTTGCTAGGGTATTTTCGTTTTTGTTTTCTGTTTTTCAGGCATTGTCACCCTTTTTTGTGTACGGAAATGAAGACACGTTTAGAGAACTGACTCCTGGTTGATGTAGTATTCAGCAAGGGACTTTGCCGGTACATTTCATTTCCGATGTGTTACACCAAATGCTGTGGATGAAAGGTGATGGCCGTTCAGTGCTGCCAATGTGACTCGCACAGTAGCAGAACTTTTATTCCAGTAAAGGCACACGCGGGTAGAGCTGACAATATGTATAGGTCCCGGCCTGCACAAACCCATTCTGTTACAAGGCCCCCACAGTGATCTTTGAACGCACCCCATTCTCATGCTGCTCGAGAACATTGCAATATAATTGTGTCCGATATAATTCGTATTAAATCTGTCCTGGAAAAACAAATACAAAAGTTTTTTTTATTTTATTTTTTCCCTTATTGTAACAGGGGTTCTATCCACATACCCACTATGTAGGATCAGTAGAAGGGGGTAGCTTTCTGTCCCATGTTAAATTTTGATAGGTAGTCCCACCCACATTTCCAGTCTTAGCCATGCCCCTTTACCTTAGTCCCACCTCTTTGATATAAATGTAATATTAAGTTGATATAATCTTTACATATATTTGATAAGAGCCCCAGTATTTTGTATATCAATTTGATTGATCCCTGATCATTTTTATATACATTTTATATATATTTGATATCAATTGTGATATAAATTGTATATACATTTTGATGCACATTTTATATGAATTTTATAAGAACCCCAATAATGTTTATATCAATTTGATTCACCCCACAACATTTTAGATCTAAATGTACACATTTTGATATACATTTTAATATAAATGTGCATATAATGTTTATATGAATTTGATATAAATTGTATATAAATTGATCGAACTATAAATAGGTTTGGAGCGGTTCTAAAGCTATGACGCTGTTGTGGGAGGAGCTTACAATGCAGCTATTTAGCTTTTGTGGTAGGCATGGAAAACATGTGTGCTTTACCTGCTTCACAGGGGCTATCTGAGGTGGTATCAGGAAATGACAATTAGGAACCGCTACAGTTAGGACGAGGGGAAAACACTCCTTGGAAGTCCTAGAGCTCCCAACGATAATTATGCTTCCTGAATGTCTTACGCTGTATCATTTGATGGTATATGCTCAGGATTGAATGGCTGACTATGAAGTTGAAAAGTTCTGGGACGACAATGACGTGGTTCTGGAGCAGCTGCTTGTCCTGGTGCCTGAGCGACCATTCGCGGCCGATTTGTACTCTGAAGATAATGACTATGAATCTATTGTTTCGCATGAGGATATGGTAATGATGTCAGAGAGTGACCCCATCCCTCTGGGACTTTGGGAAAAAACAGGGGCATGTCTGTGGGCAGGAGGAGAGCCAAACTGTAGCAGAGACTATCAATATTTACTGTGTTTGCTGTTCAAACCAACTTCGAAATCCGGAGCATTGTGCCAATAGCCTGTGTAAGGACGGTATTTCGATAATGGAGACTGATAGCATTTAAGACAGTGCCATTAATGATTGAGTCTGCTGTTCAAACCAAAATGAAAACCCAGGGATCTCAATAACAGCCTGTGTAAGGAACATATCTCGCTGATGGAGACCAATAGCATTCAAGATGATATGGAAACAGTGGCTCTCCCACACGCTGATATCAAAGCTATCCAGAGTTTTACAGCCATAGTGGCAGAAGCATATTTAAAACAACACTTTTTCAGATGGTCATAAGGACATAAAATTCCAGACCCCAAACAGGATGCTCACAGACATTTTGAAATATCTTACCAGGCAATCCTCTATGCAAAATATGTTACGCGTTGAGACTTAAATGCCTTGTAGAAATGATGTGGTTGATACAGCCGCTAGCACAGCTAAAGGTTAGGAAAGGGACTGAGCAATGTGTCTTTAAAACATTGTGGCCTATAGATTGGACAAATAACCCCCTGTTGAAAATACAGTAGTTCAGACAGCGGTGGCCACTGTGTGCTAAAAGCAGGGTTGAGAAAGCAGAGTGGGAGGGGCTAAAGTACATCTAATTCAGTAGAGAGCACAATGACCTATGAAGATTGTGAATGTAGATGTTTTCATATGCATTTACACTTACTAGCAGGAAATAAAAAATGATCGCCTACTGGAATGTCAACATGTTTGATTATCGAAGCAGCGAAAAGAAGTGTGACTATGAATTAATTGTACGTATTACGGAATCTGTAGCCCGACTGATCGGCATACAGCATCAGACAACCCTATGTGTAATGGGAATAAAAATGTGAATCAAGGCTTAAACTGTTGTTGCAAGGTTGTATAGGTGACCTGTGTATTGTCTCACCAACCAGCCACACAGGTTTCTACTCTATGTGATGATATCACTGATGATGCTATGTACCTTCTTAATGTGCTGCTCATGCAGATTTTGACAGAACATTCTGTGGCAGAGTTCTGCTTTTTACTTTAGTGTGAAAGTAAACTTTGTTATCCTTGCAAGAGGTGTATTTGGCATTTTTCACTTGTGGGTTGTATTTTTTCTGGTGTGAGCATATAGGGGCTTTCTTACATTGGTAAACACAGTAAATGCAGTTTTAAAAATGGCAATCAGTTTATGTGAAAGAATCCTGGCTACACAACTTAATCAAAATGTGTGATCTTTGACAAATACTCGAATCCCATCATGCATGGCCTGCCAAAATTGGGAGTTCACAAAGCCCCGCAACTTTTCAGTATTGTGTGAGACTCCACAGAAGGTAAATATGTATTTTCAATCGCTATCACACAGTATCTTCTAGCTCCCAGTTAACAGATAAAGCCCAGTGCATATTAGCACCAAGCACACTCTTCCACATGTAAAAGATGAGTCCTAACGCTCTGAGTTTCTCTTGCATGCAGAAAATAGGCCCGAAAGCAGCAAAAGCCTTTGACCACTTTGCTCACCCAGAAAAAATCATGTCAATTGTGATGCATACTTGAAAATACAAAATTAGTCCAGTAGACCCCATTATAGACGTGTTAAAATATTAAGAAACACAACTAGAATTGTCTATACAGAACTTTAGAAGGCATCAAAATACAACCTCTCCAGCAGAAACCTTTTGTAATTAGAAGTTGAAAGAAGACAGCTTTTAGAGAGTACCAATCAACAACATATTCCAAAGTAGGTGTCAGCATCTTAAGTCCAATGTAACATCCCAGCTTTTGACCCTATGATAATCTATTGGGTTTGATTCACAAAGCATTTTTGTCGTGATAAGCCTACCACATTTATCCTGCAGGTTTTCTTCACTAAATATGACTGCCCAAAAGCAGCTGCCACATCAAATATTTACACATCTAAAACACTTTACAGTAATTAGCACCACAAGAGTTAGAAGAAGCATGGAGGGGAAAAACAGTTGTGGCTATATGTTGTGTGTGTGCGTGTATATGTGTGTGTGTGTGTGTGTGGTTTTGTTGATTTTGATTTTGAGTTTGGCTATTTCTTGTGCGGACCAAGGAGACTGAACTGCATTTGGGCGCAGATGGTAACTATGATTCAACCTTTGACTGAAGAATGCTGTTTTCACCCATACCTCTTTGGCTCACTTAAATAAAAAGGTTTTGAGTGCCTTTCTAAAGTCTTCTAACGATGGGCATGACCTGATGGCAGTTGGTAACTGGTTCCATATCTTTGGGCTGAATACGGAGAACCTCCTGTCCCCCTTCAAGGTTAGTTTAGCCTGGGGTATACCCATCAAAAGTTTGTCTCCAGATCAGAGATCTCTGGTTGGCTGATAGTGGTGGATTGTAGCACTCAGGTATTTTGGTGCAAGGTCATAGAAACACCTATACATTAGACACGCCACCTTAAACTTAACTCGGTCCTCTACCATGAGCCAATGGAGAGCTCTACGTGACGCTGAGACATTGTCCCTTTTCCCAAGATGTGCAATTAACCAAACTGCCACATTCTGGACCCTCTGGAGTCTCATCGTCTGTTTCACTGGGATCCCTGTCATCAGACTGTTGCAGTAGTCAAGATGACTATTGGTCAACGGCCCTACGACCACTGAGTGGTCTTCAGATGTTATGAAGGGGAGTACCCTCCTAAGCATACACAGGGAGTGGTACCCAGCCTTTACTTTAGCCCCAACCTGGGCTTCACCGCCCAGGTTTTCCTGCCATATGACCCCAGGTTTCTCACTTTCCTTGAGAACAGAATTACTTCACCCAGAATCTGCAGTGTTATATTTTGCTCTTCACCTCTCCTTTTTTTCCATGGTCCAAATAGTATTACCTCTGTTTTAGCTGCATTGAGCTGCAGCTGGTTACATGCCATCCATTTTTTTAATGTCTTGCATGCACAGATCAATCCTTTCAAATGCCTCAGACAAGTTCTCCGTCTCCATGTAGATCTGCGTATCGTCGGCGTAGGAGTGGAATCTTAGTCCATGTTTCCTCAGTATATCAAATAGTGGGCGAATATAAAGTTTAAAAATCAATGGTGAGAGCGCTGGCCCTGGGGGACTCTGCATCTCAATCATAGTAGCTCTGAGAGGAAGGCTCCTAATGTCACCTGCTAGGTTCTATCCTGCAAAAAGGAGCCAAACCAATCCACCACTACTTTCGAGGCTCTCCCAATTTTTCCAATGAGTTGAAGAATGATCTTATGGTCAATCGTATCAAACGCCGCAGATAGGTCTGGCTTCAACAATATTGTGGAGCCTCCCCTATCTGCAGCTTCCAGTAGATCATGCTGGACCGCCAAAAGGGCGGTCTCAGTTCCATGATTGGGACGAAACCCCGACTGGCATTCGTCCAGGAGACCTTTACTATCTACAAACTGCAAACACATGTGTTTGTGTGCATGTGTGTGTGCTGACATATGTGTGTATGTGCGCAAACATATTATGTGAGTGTGCAAACATATGTGTGTGTGTGTGTATGCACAGTTGTGTTTGTGTTTGCAGACATATGTGTGTGTGAGTGGGCACAAACGTGTGTGTGTGTGCTTCTGTGTTTGTGTGCTTGTGTGAATGTGTGCTGGTGTACGTGAGTGCGATCTAGGATCTTATTCCTTGATTTGGGGAGGTTTTAGACCCATGCAGAGTTTATGTTTTTGCACCAAAAATGTAAATATATCTCTTGCTATAATCAAGTGGAATGCAGAGGCATAGGCTTGGAAGGGAGGCATTTTTCAGAAGAGTTCACACTATTTGAAATAGGAACCACATTTGTTTACACTTAACTCAGAGTGGGGTTAAATAATTGACCAGGATCACATTCTTTGGGTAAACATTGTTGCCAGGATTTTAACCTCTCTGCAAATTTAACCTCAAACTTTCAAAGCTTCAACATCTAAGTTTTGGATTTGAGGGGCGGTACGCCTGGAGGAGGCTATCTGTACTTCTTCCCTCTATATGAATGGGACAAAGGCACAGAACACCCCAGCCAAGGTTCCCTGTTTTGGTAGCTTGGACGAGCAACCAAGGCTTAAGCACTCATGAGGTGATGCAGACGGGTTCTTAAGTATAGTGACCCCCCAATGCCCCACAAAGAAATATCCACACACTATATTAGGTGATACCACATCTTCCTTATATAAAATAAGGTTCAGTAATATATATATATGTATACATATAAATAATAAAAGTTTGTACTCTGGCAGTTCTATTCAAAGAATGACAAAAATACACACTCTATGTGGCACCACACAATACTTAAATTCAGTTATAAATGCACCAACTGCAGACAGTTTCAAATAGGCATGGGAAATCTTAACTGAAGTGTAACAGCTTAGAGTAGGGAAGAAAGACAGGGTTGTTATGAACAGTGGCTGAATGCTTTCTTTAGACTAGATACACAATTCTGTGTGAGGATCCCCCCACTTGGGCAACCTGTAATGGAAAAGTCAGGAAGTAACTTATCTTGTCTTTTACAGTCCAGTCCAGAATGTTTCAATAACTCTCTACTTTCTTTTTAAAGGTTCAACTACTCCAAAGTACCTGAAAGGCCACAGGAGAACAGGTTCCAAGATGAATCTGGGACCCCTGGATGAGGACTGAGGCTGTAAAATTCTCTTCCTTGTCACAGTAACGTTGGTGCCTTGGCAGGCAAAGTGGCAGAGTTTCTTGGTTTCAATCGATGTTTTCCGAGGAGATTGACCCTCCCCCTTGGAAGAAGGATCCACTGGCATGCTGAGTCCAAGAGGAAAAATGGAACCAAAGTCTCACTGAAGCGCAGCAGTTTTGCTCTTGGCGGTGATCTCCATTGGTCGATGATTTCTCTGACTGTAGGAGTGCTGGGAAGACAAAACTTGCTGTGGGTGCCTAAGGCCTTGGCAGATGAGAGTAAGATGAGAGTAAGACCTTCAATAACCTTTGGTGGCGACAGGTGCAGAGGTCACTTTTGGTGTTGGATTTCCTTATTTTGCGGTTTTCTACCTTTCGGTTCTTCAGTGCTGTAACTACAGCACGGACCTCTGCATGGCTTCTGGCAACCTGGACTTGACCACTGCAGTGGACCATGGACCATCACCAAGTCTGGACCCTCAGGACATCTTTGTTGGATTCTGGTGTCGGAAAACCCACCGGTGGACCTTCCTTTGCACTCAGCAACCCTGAAACTTCTTTGGCAGGAAAAGATAATCAGTGATGGTGGCAAGTATGAGCCTTGAAGTATTCTTCGGGAGTTTGGAACTTTTGCAGCTCTGAGTGTCAAGCAGCATTATGCCACGTTACCCCCCTCTTCTGGATGCTACACTGCAACAAGCTTCCAGAAGTCAAGCATGCTCCTCTGGACCCTGGGTGACGCCACTGGACTTCTTCAACTAAAGATATACAGGCACCCCTCTTCTGCATTCACAAAGACCCCTTCTCTGGATGGTAGGAACAAAGGACTGGCTTCCAGGGTACTTTGGATGATGAGCAGCAGGTTGCACGATGTTTCCTCGTAGCTCTGGAGAGGTCTCCTGTCTAGGTCCTCTCTTGGATTAGCCCTTGGAGGGGCACCACATCTTTTGGATTTCGATGAAGAGTAGCAGCCTTGATCTTCTTCCTCCAACTGAACTCCAGGGATCAGCTTCGGTCTTGACTTCAGCTTCTGAACAAACTGGTTAGTGCAGGGACCCTAGTTATACACATGTGTTATCCATTCACTCAGGCTAAGCTAGGCTAAGTCAACCAATCCAGAAGAAGGGCATTCATGCAGGCAGTCAGCCTTTCAGGTTCACATTCATTCAGGCCATTCACTCCACCCAGACAGACATAACAATGAATGTGGATTGGAGTAAGCAACCAGCCTTTCAGCACACTACACAACAGTCATGCCAGTTTCAGTCAAGGCTATCTCAGGCATTGTGCCACACACAGAAACCAGACACCCACAACACAGAATGTGACTTGACTCCCAACTCCATTCACACAGGTCCCACTCCAAGGGTGCACCCACAACACACAGCCCCTGGGAAGGCTCCAGTCAGTTTTACAGGAGGCGGCCACAGAGCCATATATGGTATTTCCACCCAACAGCCAGTCAGGAGGAAGGGAACAGGGACAGGGTGTCCATGGATTTTGGGAAACAAGGTAAAAGGCAATAGAAACCAAGATGCCACATGGGGCATCTTGCCTTCCTTCTGGAATCCATTAATTCATATGGCAGGAGTTGGGTGTCCCAACACATGGAGGACACTGAGAGCCACTGCCAAATGAGCATGTAGCTGCCACCAGACCATAACCTGCTCTATGGGCAACACACAGGTCCCAGATAACACACATACGGGGTCCAAGGGTGTACTCCCAACCATGGGGGCCAGAAGGGTAGCCCATGGGTGTTGTTCACCAAAAGGACAACATGAAGAGCTGTACTGCCAGCGGTCCAGATTATACATCAGTGGTAGGGCGAGGAGTAGTAAGTTGTGTCCCTCCAAAAGGCAGTTCCAGCATCACAAAGGCCCACAATAATACTGTCTTTTAGAGTTTACTGACAAAACAAAACAAATTGCCTAGCAAATGCACATAACATGTGAAACCGTATAGCAACATGTTAAGCCAGAAGAACATCACTGTGGTTTTAATTTTCATTATTCTGAATGGTAAACTATAAGCCTCTGAATGCATGGGTATGCAAATCTTGCAAATCCATCTACCCCCTGCTGTACCTTCAATTCTTAAGACATGCCATAAAAGAAGTTGTGTAAAACCCCAATGGATATGGAGAATGTTTGTTACAACCCTTCAGCTCTTTGTTATTCATGATGTTGAGAACATTTGATTAGTAACATGAAACAACTGTCTTTTTTCTGCATGTCAGACTAGTAGCCAGCATGGCTGTTAAAAATCTATAAAGGGGTGTTTGAAATTATACAATTTGAAACATATAGAACACAGGTCTTAAAATAGACCCCAAGCCATCTACATGTTTGGTTTGAAAATGAAAATCAGATCACCTTAATCTCAGCCAGCATGGTTTGTATCTGATAATCCTGTTAACACACAGCAATGGCTTGCAAACAGAGCTCCCTAAGTGGCAGTCCTCTGCACGGTGTCGGAGTGTCAGAGGGTTGAGCCCCCACCAGGGATCGGATTAACTCTGTGGGATTTCCCTGCAGGCCAGCAAACAACTCCAATCAATCAACTGCAATCAATCAGCCCCACAGCAGGAGATGCCAGCCTAGTGTTTGCAAATATTAACGTCATCCACGGTTTTAATTGCCAAAATGCAGCTCCCTGCTCCAGGTGCATAATCCACATGGGTCAGGGGCAGCCACACTGATACTAAGGGGTAAAGACCAGCACCCCCACAGATAGTATCGAAGGAGCCCAGATGTCTTGGTATATGGATGGGCTGCCAGGAAGCACTAGGCCTGTTCAATTATCAGCAAACTCCAGGCACCCTGCTGCTTACTCTGCACAAATGCACGAGTGGCAACATAGACTATAAAATAGCTGGCTTCCTGAGTCACTGTATCAGAAACTAAAAATAGCAGGACATACCGACAACCATCACATATATTATCTATGGGTTCCAAGTGGCTGGGCTCCAAGGAAACACACTGCCATTCACACCCAAAGCCATCCCCCTTTGACATTGACTGATTTGTCTTTTTTTTGTATTCCTTCTTATCAGAAAACTGCAGGCATCCTGTTGCTGGTGCAGTAAAATGCACATTTTATCACAGATCATGAAACATCTGGCTTCATAAGTCACTGTATTGCGTCAGAGGTTGCAAATAACTGTGCCCTCTGGGTTTTGCATCTATTTACACAGCTGGCACTGACCATTGCAGTGCAAGGCAGGCTTCAGCCTGAACTTCCCACCATCAGAGCCTCCCCTTTTTGTTTATTCCTTCTTACCAGAAAACCACAGGAATCCTGTTGCTGGTGCAGTGAAATGCACATTATATCACAGATTATGAAACATCTGGCTTCATGACTCACTATATTGCATCAGAGGCCGCAAATAACCGTGCACTCTGGGCTTTGCATCTGTTTACACAGCTGGAACTGACCATCGCAGTGCAAGTCAGGCTTCAACCCGAACTTCCCACCATCACAGCCTCCCCTGCAGACCCATGCTTCTTAAATTTCCCATGCAAAAACACACACGTCTTGCTCGTTTCCCCATGCATGTGTGAGAAAGTCATCGAGTCCAGATTTTCGAGAAATTCTGGGGCTTGTTTTCCTAAATTTGAAATAGAAATGAAAAAACTATAAGTCCCAGAACTCAAAAGAAAAAGATCAAGATTGGATGACCTTCCACCCAATAGCATGGGGCAACATTGCACTGACTGTGGGGTGGAGTAGCCCTGGTGCTTCACCTATACGAGTCAGTTCCTGAAGAGATAAATGTCATGAGGTCACACAACTTTACATGGAACAAAGAATACTCCAACAGTGTATTCAGCCTTGCTAAACAGCGGCTCTCAATGTGCTACACACACATTCATACAATGTTAGGAAAATAGAACCATTTGGCAACATGTTTCATTTTATAAGGCATAAAACATTGAGTACTGGCAGGGTTTGGCAGAACAAACTGAATTTTAATTTTGATGTGTGCTAAACAACTGGCAAATAAGAAGGGTACCAAAACTCCAACATATAAAGTCCCATGATGCTGAGTGGGGAAGTCATCACACCTACTTGACAACAGACTTGTTTCCAATGGCAAGGAGAATAACACCAACCATGATGATCATGAAAAAAGCTGCCAATCACACAAGCCCAATCATGGGGATATTGGGCATCCAGGATAAAAGGCACAAGAAAGCCAGTGATTGTAAGAACAAATCAATGGGAACTGTAAAATTGTCAGACCTGTTGGAATATGTGCCCAAAAAGACTGGAGGTTGGTGATTGGAACATAGGCAAATGTTCATGGTTCAGCATGCTTGCTGACAACCTGATACAGGGGTGACAGGGCTTTTAGATCTATCCTGGCCTTCATTACAGTTTTGGTGGTATCCCGCCGGTAATACCAGCGTGATACCGGCAAAACTGCCTTACTGTTTCGCCTGCACGATATGGCAGTATTACCAGCATATTACAGGCAGCGGAGACACTGTTAAGTTCTCATTCGATGGAGTACCATAGGAGTCTTTGGGATGGGATTGCTCTAATTACTGTCATTGGTAGTACCAATACCACTGATTACGGCATTTATTTGCCAGTAGGGGCCTGAACTCCCAGAAGGTCAAGCCTACCAGTATATCACTGCCACCACCAGCAAACTTGTGTTTCCCCGCTCCCAAAAAAATGCTGGTGCTGGAATTACCAGCATTTTTTCCAGACCGTGGTACTCATAATGAGCCCCATTGTGCCCTACTCAAGCACTGCATTGGAAAAGGGTCTCCATAGTTCACAGGAAGAGGAACTGATCACCATAGGAAAAGCCATGATGTTTCCTTGGAAGCTGGGGGCAGCAACAGCCTGTGTGTTTTCCAAGTCATTGACAAGTCAGGGACTAGGTATCTGGGCCATATTCATGGCAAAAACAGAGGTTGAACTTGACATTGTGCCATAAACTACAGCAGACATGCTCGGGCCAGTACATTTAACAAGTGCTGAAGTTAGGGGACTCAGGAGTTGCTACTGTTTACTGGAGTCTGAGAATCCTTTAGAACCACAGATGCCACAAAGCTAGAACAGCATGCAACTAGATGAAGTAAACTATTTGCTGAGGTGGAGCAGCATGTGCTGGTGTTGCACCACAGATCATCTGGCGGATACAGGTGATCAGGGAGTATTAGCCAATGAGTTACTGACCCTGACACTGAAGATCTTATGTCTCATACACATAACCTTATCAGTAAAGGCTCTTTGGATTGCTCATGTGGTTGACAGATGCATGTGCAATTTTGGATAGGGCACATCTGTGAATTTAAACCTCCTCATGCATACAATAGCACTGTCAAGTTGTATCATTTCTAGTGTTATTTCGGTATGCATGACGTATAGACATTGATGTTAGACAATGGTGATGTTTTCTTCACACACAGGTGACTGGATAACCACTGCAACAATGCCTGTTGACGCAGGCACTGAATCCAATGACAGATGCAGAAAGAAGATACAACCTGTGCTATGTGAGAATGCAATCAGGTCTATAAAAGTCCAGAAGTCTAAAAAGGGATGCCTTCATACCTCATGGTGTGTCTTAAGATAAGACCTTTCTTTTGTGTCCGATATTGATGTGATGGAATGATGATTAGCCTTGAAGATCAAAATATATTTGGAAGAAACTGTGGACCTGAAATATGTTGTACCATGGGTTTCCAAATGTATACTGAGGAGTTAACAGAGATGCTGAAATATGAAGGTGGATACTGGTGGCCTTAGAACCTGCTGAGTTAGTGAACATGTATTGAATTGAAACCTCTAAGCAGCAGCATTTGGAGAGATTCTGGAAGGGGGCAAAACAAGGCTGGAAGGATAGAGAAAAACAAATGGTAAACAGAGTATTAATGAACTCCCAAGGCACATTAGCAGTATGGAGAGTAAGATGAGGACTTAATTAAGTGCCAACCAATCACTGCAAACGTGAGAGGAAGACAATCATCACAATGATGGGATGAATGGATAGGTGGACAAGAGGTATACAAAAGAGACCATATACGCACATGTTGGTTCATCTTTATTTGAGGCTAGATGAAGGATGCTGAAACATGATTGTTTGTGGTTGGAGGCAAAGAGGCAGCGTGAAGCACTTGATGCTAATTGGCTCTGAAAAGCCAGAGAAAACCCTGAACCCCAAGAGGTGCTGCAGAGTCACTCTTACCACTATACCTGAAGAGTTGCTGAGAAGTCTTAATGAACATTTGGCCCCAAAAGGTGCAAAGAAGACAGGATGACACTTGAACTTAAGAGATACTGAGAAGCCAGAACAAGTAATTGATTAAAAGAAAACAGTGCTGAGAAATCTGGGCATGCTCTTGAATGGAAGAAGTGTTCACGAGTCATCAAGAGCACTTTGCCCTAAGAGGTGATGAGAAGTCTCAAAGTCTGGAGAAAAAAAAAACTTGTGTATCTGCCCCCTTCTGAGTTACTAGAAGCAAATATAAGCCATCCGACTGGAGTTTTCAGAATTTAGGGTTACTGGCAAGGGAAGACTTTATGGTGTCCCATCTGGGCCTTGGTTTTGAATTTAGATAGAATGTGTATACATGCTTAGCAATAGCTGGTGCATAAAAAGGGTGGAGTATTCCAGGCCAGGGTAATTCCCAGATTGGAAAACGCAGAAAAGAGAAAGAGGAAGAGTGAAAGGAAGAGAAAAAGACAGTGTTCATGGGTGGTTAAATCATTAATGTTGTTTTAAAAGGTGCTGGTTACAAACACAATGTGTAGTGCCCAGAGTGGAAAGTAGGAAAACGGTAGGCGCAAGGGGAAGGAAGGCTTGGAACATTCAGAGTTTGTTAAATGAAAGGAAAGAGGGCGGGATAAGTGGAGTAAACAAAAATAGATACAGTGCAAGCCACAAGCATACATATGAGAATCATGACAACAGTCAACATGATGCAAAGACCAGAATGTCTGGGTGAGACTTAGAATCAACAGCAATCATATAGCTAAGGCCATCAGCAATGTCACAAATCAAAAGATAGTTTCATGTTGATGGCCATGTTCTGATGGAAAGGAAAGTTCTGCATCAGAAGGTAGGGTCCCATGCAAAGTTTGTGACAGAGGCATCCTCATTGTGGAGTAACTCTTCTTAGCGAGAGCAGGTAGGGGGTCACCAGATCATGGTGTTGGGTACCATCATCATGGCAGAGGGCCACTGTAATGCCACCCAAAATAGAGTTGTGAAGAAATGTTGCAATCCAGCAAAGTCCAGAGAAAGGTGACTGAAGAGATTATCATTGTTTTTAAATATAATTGTTCTTTTATAATGTGCTCAATACCGGAGACCAGTTTCTAAGCGTGGGAATCAAACCTGTGATACTATGCATTGTCTTGCTTCCAAGACAAAGTGTTGCCCCTGAGCGATCCTGCCGGCCCTCAGGGTGGCTTAACATGTACCTCAAGCATAAAACCCCCATGCATGTTGTTTCCCTAGGCTAACCGGCTCTATCTCTCTCCTACAGATTCAAATGGAGCTCTACTTGTCTTCATTCCAAGGTTCTAAGGCATGCCTGCTTGGTTGTACACGAATTGAATGTTTTACAATTCTTCGAATTACAATTGACCTTTTCACAATTGACCGAATTGTGAAGGTCAATTGTAACATATATGTGGGGGGAAACCCTCCCAACCCCCCCACCCAACACAAAACCCCCCAAACCCTCTATATATATATATATATATATATATATATATATATATATATATGTACGGTCAATTGTGACCCTTTAAAATCGGTCAATTGTTCATTCGAACAATTGTAAACAAACAATTTGGGTAATACCTGTCTGCTTAGCTTCCACCCAGAGAACCAAATTTTGGAGCAGCCTCATACTGTCTTCAATGCCAGTTAATGATAAGACACACACCATGGAGGCGACAGATTAAAATATAACATATCGACCTCTACTTCTGCGTGCACCTACTAGACACCAGGAAAGTGTTTTAGAGAGAATAGGGACAGGATCTCGACACCATTTGTAGTCGGCCCAGCAGCTCCAACTAGGGCCCACACCCATTTGGTACGAGATCACTTACAGCTAGGGTCTTTTAAGTGTTTGGCTAGGGACTCAGCCATAGGAATATCTTTATAATTACTTAGCCTTCTGTTTTCCAAGTGTTACAATAATTGGGCATTAACAGAGGGATTTGCCTTTAACTCTCTTTTGTGGTTACTCTATCTTCTGGCGGCGTCACATACCACGAGTTAGTGCACCAATAGGGCACTTTAAAATACAAAAAATATACAAGATGAGACGTGGATCACAGACTCAAGTACTACTTTTTTAATTTGACACACCACTCACAAGAATGGCAGAAACGGCATACTTGGCATTTGCTGAAGAATTAGTAGAAGGGATCCTAGCGAACCCCTCCATACTCGGTGCAGAACAACAGGCTGCAATAGCTACAAAAGGAGATGACTGGAATGAATTGGAGGCACTACGAGGCACTACAGAAGAAGTTGATTAGAACGGAACTACATGGGGCCATAATGACAGAATATCTTCGGGCATATATAGCCCCCAACGGACTCATTATCCGAATAGAACCCATAATCTTCCTTGAAGAATTAAAATTTAGGAAGGATTGGAGTTTTATTTCAAATAAATGCACCAGAGACTGGATTATACTAATCATTAATACTGCGAAAACAGTATATGAGAGACTTATGAACGAAATCATTATAAAACAAGACGCAATAACAACAAAAATGATTGTAGGTGATTACCTAAAGAGCATGGCAACTCTGGATGCAACGATAAAAGAGTTCAAAGAGTTTAACCTAAACAAGAAGGTGACTAAACTTAAAAAAAATATTGCAGCATTTACACATGAGATGAAGTACCCATATACAACGGATGCGTACTATGAAGAACCAGAAAAAAACACCAAAGCTCCCAATATGGTGTCTACGAGAGGCAGACAACAAAGAAATAGACCACGACCTGGCAACTGGAATTTTTCCAGTGGCAGCTCTGACGAAGACTCAGGCAGAACCGGTGGCAACGTCAGATTTGACAACCAACAAAATAGAGGTGGGAATGCTTGGGGTTTTCAGGCCCCAAGAGGACGCGGCAGAGCCAGAGGATGGTGGCCGAACCAATCACCCATGGCTACCAGAACAGAGGAAAAGGGTGGTACCAACAGAACACCGCCCCACAATACAACCCTTAATACCTGAGAAAAAATCCTTGGTGGTTAATTTATCCACTTTTGCTCCCTCTAGTACGCAACTAAGAGGCCGATTCATGGAATAATTAGCGCGGCGCAAGTGGGCAAAAACGTGCGAATCGCAGTGGAATAGCGAAAATCGCAGTGCAATTGCGAAAATCGCACGAAAAGCAGCGCACGTCGATTCATGGAAGGCCGTGCGCGAGAAAACCAGCGGATGTGCGATAAAAAGTGCGCGGCGCACGTTGGCGCACAGGCCATCTAACAGCGTGCGCCAGGTCACTGCGAAAATCGCACAGGCCACAGCGAAAATCGCACATAGCGCGGCGCACGCAACAAAAGTAGGCGGAACACGGGCGTAACACTCGGAATGGGGAACAACTTGCCAAAACGTGGGCGTCACGGGGGAAGTACAGGGCACAAGTGCGCGGAACGCCCACACGCTCGCCTACAACACGTATTCATGGAATAGAATAGGGGAAAAAAGCGCACGCTCAAACCAGCGCACAGGCACAAACACGACCGCCACAAGAAAGCAGGCGGTAGCGTCTCTGCGGCTGTAAGAAATGTGCGCCAAAAGGTGCGCCAACAAATCGCACCTATATACTGCCATGATGAATGTCCCATACTGTGGCCCTCCAGGAAAAAAGACGTGCAAAGGGGTACCCACAAACACGGACACCCGCTGACAAAAAATACGTGTGCGTGTATACCGGGGTGCGCGGGAAGTCTAACACGCGATTTCAGCAGGGTACGTGCATCACAGGGGTTCGCGTGAAGTTTCACACGCGATCGGGTCTGGGGGAGCGGGCTACGTGTATATCAGGGGTTCGCGTGAAGTTCCACACGCGAACAGCCTGGGCGCGTGTATTTCAGGGGTGCGCGGGAAGTTCCACACGCGAATAGCCTAGGCGCGTGTATTTCAGGGGTGCGGGGGAAGTTCCACACGCGAACAGCCTGGGCGCGTGTATTTCAGGGGTGCGCGGGAAGTTCCACACGCGAACAGCCTGGGCGCGTGTATTCCAGGGGTGCGCGGGAAGTTCCACACGCGAACAGCCTGGGCGCGTGTATTTCAGGGGTGCGCGGGAAGTTCCACACGCGAATAGCCTGGGCGCGTGTATTTCAGGGGTGCGCGGGAAGTTCCACACGCGAACAGCCTGGGCGCGTGTATTTCAGGGGAGCGCGGGAAGTTCCACACGCGAACAGCCTAGGCGCGTGTATTTCAGGGGTGCGGGGGAAGTTCCACACGCGAACAGCCTGGGCGCGTGTATTTCAGGGGTGCGCGGGAAGTTCCACACGCGAACAGCCTGGGCGCGTGTATTTCAGGGGTGCGGGGGAAGTTCCACACGCGAACAGCCTGGGCGCGTGTATTTCAGGGGTGCGCGGGAAGTTCCACACGCGAACAGCCTGGGCGCGTGTATTTCAGGGGTGCGCGGGAAGTTCCACACGCGAATAGCCTGGGCGCGTGTATTTCAGGGGTGCGGGGGAAGTTCCACACGCGAACAGCCTGGGCGCGTGTATTTCAGGGGTGCGCGGGAAGTTCCACACGCGAATAGCCTGGGCGCGTGTATTTCAGGGGTGCGCGGGTATTTCCACACGCGAACAGCCTGGGCGCGTGTATTTCAGGGGTGCGCGGGAAGTTCCACATGTGATTTGACAGTGTGGGTCCTCCCAGGTGTACCCTGAACACCCTCCACGGCCCCTGCAGGCAGCCCACACCACAGGGGACTACCCTGCATCCCTGGTCATGTCCCGCAGGCAGCCCACCCACCATGGGCATGCCCCCCAGCAAAGGCACATGTCTCCTTGAACTAATGAACACCAACTCATGTCCCCTTGCACCCCCACCCCCCAGCACTGTGGGGCACCTGCCAGCAGGCCCCCACCCATGTCCAACTCATGTCCCCCACCCCCCAGCACTGTGGGGCACCTGCCAGCAGGCCCCCACCCATGTCCAACTCATGTCTCCCACCCCCCCCACACCCCAGCACTGTGGGGCACCTGCCAGCAGGCCCCCACCCATGTCCAACTCATGTCTCCCACCACCCCCACCCCCCAGCACTGTGGGGCACCTGCCAGCAGGCCCCCACCCATGTCCAACTCATGTCTCCCACCACCCCCACACCCCAGCACTGTGGGGCACCTGCCAGCAGGCCCCCACCCATGTCCAACTCATGTCTCCCACCACCCCCACCCCCCAGCCACCAGGGTCACCCTCCACCAGGCCCCCACTCATGTCTCCCACCACCCCCACCCCCCAGCACTGTGGGGCACCTGCCAGCAGGCCCCCACCCATGTCCAACTCATGTCTCCCACCACCCCCACCCCCCAGCACTGTGGGGCACCTGCCAGCAGGCCCCCACCCATGTCCAACTCATGTCTCCCACCACCCCCACACCCCAGCACTGTGGGGCACCTGCCAGCAGGCCCCCACCCATGTCCAACTCATGTCTCCCACCACCCCCACCCCCCAGCCACCAGGGTCACCCTCCACCAGGCCCCCACTCATGTCTCCCACCACCCCCACCCCCCAGCCACCAGGGTCACCCTCCACCAGGCCCCCACTCATGTCACCCACCACCCCCACACCCCAGCAGTGCAGGGTCACCCTCCACCAGGCCCCCACTCATGTCACCCACCACCCCCACCCCCCAGCAGTGCAGGGTCACCCTCCACCAGGCCCCCACTCATGTCTACCACCACCCCCACCCCCCAGCCACCAGGGGCACCCTCCACCAGGCCCCCACTCATGTCACCCACCACCCCCACCCCCCAGCAGTGCAGGGTCACCCTCCACCAGGCCCCCACTCATGTCTACCACCACCCCCACCCCCCAGCCACCAGGGGCACCCTCCACCAGGCCCCCACTCATGTCACCCACCACCCCCACCCCCCAGCAGTGCAGGGTCACCCTCCACCAGGCCCCCACTCATGTCACCCACCACCCCCACCCCCCAGCCACCAGGGTCACCCTCCACCAGGCCCCCACTCATGTCTACCACCACCCCCACCCCCCAGCCACCAGGGTCACCCTCCACCAGGCCCCCACTCATGTCTCCCACCACCCCCAACCCCCAGCACTGTGGGGCACCTGCCAGCAGGCCCCCACCCATGTCCAACTCATGTCTCCCACCACCCCCACCCCCCAGCACTGTGGGGCACCTGCCAGCAGGCCCCCACCCATGTCCAACTCATGTCTCCCACCACCCCCACACCCCAGCACTGTGGGGCACCTGCCAGCAGGCCCCCACCCATGTCCAACTCATGTCTCCCACCACCCCCACCCCCCAGCCACCAGGGTCACCCTCCACCAGGCCCCCACTCATGTCTCCCACCACCCCCACCCCCCAGCCACCAGGGTCACCCTCCACCAGGCCCCCACTCATGTCACCCACCACCCCCACACCCCAGCAGTGCAGGGTCACCCTCCACCAGGCCCCCACTCATGTCACCCACCACCCCCACCCCCCAGCAGTGCAGGGTCACCCTCCACCAGGCCCCCACTCATGTCTACCACCACCCCCACCCCCCAGCCACCAGGGGCACCCTCCACCAGGCCCCCACTCATGTCACCCACCACCCCCACCCCCCAGCAGTGCAGGGTCACCCTCCACCAGGCCCCCACTCATGTCTACCACCACCCCCACCCCCCAGCCACCAGGGTCACCCTCCACCAGGCCCCCACTCATGTCTCCCACCACCCCCACACCCCAGCACTGTGTGGGACCTGCCAGCAGGCCCCCACCCATGTCCATACCATGCCCCCCTGCACCTGGGTCCCAACATTCCCCAATCATGTCCGTAATGCCCATCCTCCCCTGCCAAAAGGCCCAACCAACTATCACACCCACCCACATATCAAAGGCAATTACATGTTACACCCCCAATTTAAATAATGCAATTTAACACATGTCTGTCACACACAATGGCTGCAAGTGAATGACAAAACACCCAACATGACATGCCTGAAAGCAATGAGATGATACGACACATTGAAGATTAAAAAAATAATATGTATTGAACAGCAAATAAGAAAAAACACAAAGCAAATCAAACAAAACAAGATGAATGTCCAAGAAAAAATTCTGAAAAATTAAAATAAGCCAATTAAGAAGATCATCCTGGGTCCATGAGCCCTACCAAATTAAACCTAACTGACTACTAACTAAAAAGTGAACTATATACAAAAAAGTGGTGCATTGTCCAATCGCAACCAAAAAAAAATCAAAAAAACAAAGGAAACCTAACCCTAACTATACAACTATATACAAAGGCAGCGGGCTATTCGGACGGCTCACTGGTTGTTGTCATGGGCCAGGGCATCATCGAACTCCTGGTCAATGGCTTGGAGGCGGGCATGTTCCCTGGCCCCGAGGTCCCGCAGGGATAACGCAGTGTCCAGCTCAAACTCCCTGCGAAGACCCTCGAGGCACTCAGCCCGCCTCAGCGCCCTCCGCATGGAGTCCTCCGCCCTGACCATCGTGAGCCGTTCCTCCTCTGCCCGCTGCCGCTCCGCACCTATCCGCTGGCACAACCTCTCCCACACGGAAGCCACTCCCATTCCAGGGTTCTCCTGCCCTCCGGCCGATGCCTGCACCCCTGATGTTGATGGCCCCGAGCCATGATGCCTCCCACGTTGAGCCTGCTGCTGCCTCCGACGCAACTGCCTGTGCCAGCACGACGGCATCCAGGCTGATGGAAACCACCGACGCCGTCGTGCACGTGCCCTGCCCGATGATGCCGTCACATCCTCCATCTGCTGGGGTCCAGTTGCTCTGGTGTCCACCCCTGCTGGATCTCTGACTCCCGACTGTGGCAGGGATGGGATCCCCACCGAGCTGGCTGCATTGGTCGGGGCAGGTCCACAGGGGGCCCTGGTGGCATCTGGGCTGGAAGACGGCAAGGAGAACGACTGGTGGATAGCCTGCACAGAGGAGGAGAGGGCCGCCACATTGGCCAACACATGCAGGAAACCCCCGAACATGGCCGATCCCAATTGGGCCACGCCGGCACGGTGCACTTCGTGATGACGTGCGTGCTCCTCCCGGGAAGCACGCACGGCATCACGAATCACAGCCGTGCGCATCGCGACCCCAATCAGGACCTTCTCCGCACGGCCAGGGGTTCCCACGTCCGCAGGTGGAGGGGAGTCAGGTGACATGGACATCCCCTCTACCTGCGGACAGGCCTGGGACGGGGCATCCCTGCTGGTGCATGGTGGTGCACTCACAGGGTCAGGGACAGCGACATGCACAGGCCCCTCCACGGGGACCTGTGCTGCCTCCTGCCCCTGGCCCTGGACTGCACCACTTGCATCAGCAGGGATGCCCCCACCAGGCCCCATGTGTGCCCCAGTGGCGGCCTCCTCCTCCTCTGTGCAAACCACCAACCTGGATGGCTCCTCACCGTCTCCCACCGTAGCAGGCCCCTGTGGGGGCTCACCCACCCCTTCCGCTGCAGCCGTGGGGGCATCCCCGCCGCCTTGCTCCACAGCGCCGTCTCCGCCCTCTTCTTCACTAGCCGCTGCGTAGAGGGAGACAAAGAACACAAGCATCAGGGCACTGTACAATGGTCCCCTAGACAGGAAGCAATAGCAGATGAGCACCACTGTCAAAGTACACTTCCATCATGTCCCTCCACAACACATGGGTCAGTCCAGGCAAAACACACACAGTAACAGGCATGGTGCATGCCATGGACATTTCCATGCATGTCCAATGGACTCTTGAAACATTCAATGATATGTAACTCACATGCATCATGCCTCATGCCCATCACATGCACACACTTCACCTCAGTCACATCCATCTGGCCCCAAACACACCAAACACAGCAGTTACAAGGGTAATTTGGCTGCTTTACTGAATCTCTGCATTGTCACACACATGTGTCATGCATCCATGGCATGCACAAGTCACAGACACGCAGGTCAGGCACACAGACATGGCTACCATATATGTACCTGGCATCAGCACCCATCCCTCACCCCCACCCATGTCCAGGTACAGAGACTGGCATGCTCTCATGTTCAAAATCTGAATAGGGCTCCCTATGCGGCATTTCAACACATGCAACAACCATGTGCATCACACATCACTGGTCGCACATGCATTACCATGATGTCCCTGCACACATACATGCATACATGGCCTATGGCACACATACAGGCAAGTATCATAGAACCAGCACACCGCAACATGCCCTGTCTCACACAGTAATGCATGGACACTTACCGCTCAACTCCAGACGGGCCTCCCTCTCAAGGATCTGGGCGTGGAGCGCTGGGCGTACGCGTTCCAGGACCCTCATCTGGATGGAACTCATGCGGCCCCGGCCCCCCTCCACGAGGCGCCGGGCCTTCACAAGGGTCCTGGACCTCAAGTCCTCCCAGCGCTTCTTGATCTTCAGGACGTCGCGGGTTGCCACCCCCTCCGCGTTGATGGCAACCACACAGTCGGCCCAGATCCTCTGCCGTCCTTCCTTGCTGGCGCGGGACGATCCAAAGAGGGCATCATACTGCCCCAGGACATGCTCCACCAGGACACCAACTTCGGTGACAGTGAAGCTGGTGCCCCTCTGCCCCTCTGGCCTGGGGTTGCCACTGGTGCCAGATGTGGAAGTGCCCGACATGGCAACCCCAGAGGCAGGTGTGGGTGGGCAACTGGGTCCTGGGGCTGGGCTGTGGAGCGATGTAATACCAGTCGGGAGTCTTCAGTTCCAGCAGGGGTGGACACAGCAACTGGACCCCTGCAGATGGCTGATGTGCAGGCACCAAATGGCAGGGCACGGTGGCAGCAGGCAGGCAGGCAGGCAGGCAGGCAGCAGCAGATGGCACGTGGGAGGCTGCTCGGGGCACTGGGGGGCAGTAACTCGGCCTTCTGGGCAGGAGCGTGGGCTTCCGTGTGTTTTCGCGTGGCCAGCTTGATACGGAGTGATTTGGCATGTGAAAATCCTGCACGTCAGCGTGAAATCCGAGGAAAGGCCCTTAGCGCGTAAGCGCGTCAGCACGCATACGCGATTCTATTGGACCAGAGTCCCTCAGCGTGTAAGCGCGTCTGTGACGTGACCCGCACGGGTGTTCCCCACTCAGCACGTGATGACGGGGCACACGTGGAGATACTGCACGTCAGAGTGTCATCGCGTGTAATTGGACAAAAGTGCGCGTACACGCGATTGGCCTATGTACGTGTATTTAATGGGTGCGCGGCCACTTACACACGCAAGTACGTCAGCGAACCTGTATCACGTGGTGCGTGTGAATTTCCGCACGCTATTGGACTGGGAACTGGATTCCAGGGGTGCGCGGGTCACACGCTGTATCCCGTGGTGCGTGTGAATTTCCACACGCTATTGGACTGGGAACTGGATTCCAGGGGTGCGCGGGTCACACGCTGTATCCCGTGGTGCGTGTGAATTTCCACACGCTATTGGACTGGGAACTGGATTCCAGGGGTGCGCGGGTCACACGCTGTATCCCGTGGTGCGTGTGAATTTCCACACGCTATTGGACTGGGAACTGGATTCCAGGGGTGCGCGGGTCACACGCTCGCCTAGAACACGCGCTAAGCATAAATTGCGGACTTTAACAATAACAAGCTCAGACGCCAGGATGAACATACCGTTCCTAGCAGCAGTGGCAGTGGGCTACCAAAGGAGGAGGAGGAGGATAGTCAGGGCCAGAATATTCACACCCAGAACCAGCCTTTTCGGGATGCCTGATGACCAGGTGTATGGGAGGTACAGGTTTCCACCACACATCATACTGGACCTGGTGAGTGAGTGGGAGGATGACCTCACATCACCCACCCTGTGCTCCCAAGCACTCAGCCCCCTGGAGAAGGTCCTCAATGTACTGCACTTCTTAGCCACTGGATCATTTCAGCGGACAAGTGCCATAGTGGGTGGGGTGTCACAGGCCACCCAGTCACGCTGCCTACACCAGGTCTTGAACATCATGACTGCACGCCCATCAGTCCGCAGGCACATATACCTGCCCAGAACACCTGCAGAAAGGCATGCTGCCGCCCTGGATTTTTACGCAGTGGCACGATTCCCCAAAGTGCTAGGTGCCATCGACTGCACCCATGTGGCTCTACGTCCCCCCAGGGCATCTGAGCACATCTATAGGAACCGCAAGCACTGGCATTCCATCAACGTGCAGGTAGCATGTAATGCCAAGGGAATCATCACCTCAGTATATGCCAACTATCCCGGCTCCACCCACGACAGCTTCATTTACCGAATGTCCACCCTAAGCCGGGACCTAGAAGCTGGGCGGCATGGCGATACATGGCTGCTTGGTGAGTATGTATGCCACTGCACATGCATGCATGTTGGATACTGAGCAAGGTCACAACCTCACCAATGATACCAATCCCCACCTCCACAGGGGACAGTGCCTACCCTCTCAGCCCCCACATGATGACGCCAATTCGGAACCCCACCACGCCACCCCAGGTAAGATTTAACACAGCCCACATTACAACCAGGGGCATAGTGGAGCGCACATTCGGAGTGCTAAAGTCACGCTTTCGCTCCCTTGACCGTTCTGGCGGGCAGCTGTTATACGCTCCCCCAGTAGTGTGCAGGATCATAGTGGCAGCATGTGTCCTGCACAACGTTGCAACACGCCGGGGCCTGGCCGTGGACATGGTGGTGGCCCCACATCCCCAACCACATGCACAGCCGCTGCGCATGGGAGGGGAAAGGGCACGGGGGGAGGCAGCCCGTACACAGCTAGTGGCTAATTACTTCACATAGAAATCACACCCCTGTGGAGTGCACACTGCCCTGGCACATTCCATCTGACAATCAATGATGACTCAACCTGACACTGATCCTGAATGTGTGGAGAATGAACCGGGAATTCCATGTCAGCCTGAGATTGTTCACCTGGAAGTGTCACAATGTGTGCATCCCTACCCACACAGACACCACCAATGCAGTTTTGTGAAGTTACACATTGAAGCAGCTAAAATGAATACCCACTTGCAAAATGCAACAAGAGGTCAGTGCCATGTCAGCCAACCCAACCCCAGCACTGCCACACGACACACCGTGCCATGTCATGCTAATTGCAGGTAAACAAAGTAATCCCCACAACATGACATTACTCTCACTATGTACAGTGGCACTATTAGAAACCTGCAACACCTGAAATGCTCACAGCAATGCCGGACCAACAACATACTTGAGCACGTAGTACCATTAACATGACATCAAAAATGTTACATATTAGTAGTCTCACCACCTGGAAATGCCTGCACTCCCACCACTACCAACTGTGCAGTGTTGGCGCCATGTAGAGTTGTAGGTGCACTGCTGCCAACATGGTCCCCATCGCCAGACTAGAGGTCCTTGTGTGGACTTGAGGAAGGGACCTGCAAATTGGGAGGTAGACACAGAAGAAGAGTTACACATCAATGCAACATGCAGTGTACAACACAACAGCAATATGCACTATGAATGTATACACAGTATTGACTACAGACTGGCCACACAGCTCATGGGAGTCCAACGTCACTGTGTAATTCACTGTCACTTGGGCACACCCTTTGCAAGCCCATGGAAACGGGAAGCAGGAGGGGTGTGTGTGACTCAAACCCAAGCATCTGAACCAAATACATTACAAGCCTGCATGTGCCCAGCCACAATGCAGCGTATGCCCACAGGAACCACGGAAGCCAACACATCGAAGCCAACACATCGGAGCCAACACATCTGAGCCAACACATCGGAGCCAACACATCGGAGCCAACAGATCGGAGCCAACAGATCGGAGCCAACAGATCGGAGCCAACAGATCGGAGCCAACAGATCGTCCCAAAAAAATTGGGAATAAAAAAAATCAAAATAAAAATAAAAATAAGAAACAATCAAAAATGGCCATTGATGGGCCCAGGGGGGTTGGGGAGGCCACCCAGGAGGTCCGAGGACAGGATGCACACCAGAACCCACCTGCGTGGATCCTGGGAAGATAAAACACCTCCATGGGCTCATGGCCCACACGGCTACCCTATTGTGGGAGTATCACTGCTGTCGCTATTATCACCCTGTGCAGCTGCATCCGGAGGTGGTTGCACTATGGGAGGCAGCCCACGCAAGGCCCTAGTCTGCTCCTCCATGGCTGCAAGCATGCGGGTGTGGTAGGTCTGGTTCTGGAGGATGAGTGTGCGGAGGTCCCCATGCAACAACTCACGGGATGCCCGGACCTCCGCCCTCGTTGCCTGCATCTCAGCTGAGAGCGTACGGGTGAGACGCTCCAGCTGCTGTTCTGTCCTTTGGTGTGTTGAAGCCTCAAGCTCAACAAGAGTCGTCCTGAGGTGTAGGAGCTCCTGCCTCAGGGCTTCCCTGTGGCCCTGGGACTCAATGGAGATGGCCTCCTGCAGAGTCGCCAGTGCCGCCCGCCTGTCCCTGTTGGACCCAACATGTCCTCCCTGTGTGACTGGCAGATGGAGTCGGTTGCCTGCTCTAGTCGCTCCATCAGCCTTTCTGGGGGGACAATGGAAGTGGCCACCCTATCCATGGCCTGAGCCATCATCTCGGATGATGCAGCCTGTTGGGTAGCCATACCGTAAATGGATTGCTCCCATGCGGTATTGCCGGGTGGCGTACGGCCACCACGTCGGCGGGCACCACACCTGTCTGGGGCAAGGCGAACTGCGCCTTGCTGTGCCGGCACTGCCTGAGGCTGCAGGACTGCATTCCCCCTCTGATCTGCTGGCCCAGGAACAGGATCAGATGTCGCGGAGTGTGACCCTGCATCCGTAACCACCGAAGGCGTAGCTGCCAACACTGACATCCCCATGGAGGGTACTGACCCTGGTGCAGGTGGGTGAGACAGAACAGAATCCCTCCCTGGAACACTCACCAGCGACGGCACGTAGGTCTCATCCGAATCAACACCTGAGTACAGCTCGGGGGAGGTGCAGCCAGAGACACCCCTTGAGAGCACGACCTGCAGCACTTGTGGGTTCTCCCCCACCACCACACCACGTCCCTCACTGGTGGTTGGTCGGCCCTGGGACACCTCCTGGGTCTGCACCATCTCCACAACCCCAGCAGTATCAGGTGCGTCTTCCCCTGCAAAGACATGAAAACAAAGTAATGGAAACAGGCATTAGCACCATGGCACACATTGAGGGCTGAGAAGCAAGAGAACCAGTACTTGATTGACACATGTCCCACATGACTAAAACCCTCCCATACATGCACCCTCACTGCGTATGAAGTGCAGGCAAATGGCACACATTGATGACACCAAGATGGAAGATGAACAAATTTTCTGCATGCTGCCTGGCAGTGGCATCACACATTGGCCTGTGATTGGCAGGTGAAACACACATGCCATCACACAGATGGCATGTACCATTGCTATTGAGTGAAGATGGAGAGGAGGGCAGCACCTATTCATTCAGTCCAGTTCCCGCATGTAATAGCTTTTCTGATTCTAACAGGTCAGATTTTTCACCTGGAGCTGCCAGTCTGAAATGGTCAAATTGCACAGGGACATGTGTGTACAAATGATATCCAGGTAACAAAGTCACTCCACTTTACCATACCCATGTCAGACATGTGACTAGTGGACAGCGACATGCCTAGTGAAAGTGGTGGAATGCAAACAAACTGACTGAATGAACAGTGAAAAATAAGCAAATATGTTGTGTCAAGGTGACACTTCAAGGGCAACTGGCGTGCAGTTGTGCTAGATGTCTACTGTTGGCAGAAGGGATACTGCTATGGCCAAATGCAGCTGCGCAGGAAGTATTGCATGAAGCACATGGCTGACCCATACGACTGAGGCGCACACACTCTCACCTGGCACCCAAACAGAAGCCCTCACACACACACCATGCACATGGATGACACACACATGCATGTGCACTCACCGGACAATGCCTCGTAATCAGCCAGATCTCCCACGCCTTGGATCTGTTCCTCCGTGACGTAGGTCCCAGCGACTGACTCATGTGGAGTGAGTTCCATGTCTACTACTGGAGACCCACCTCCAGTCACTAGAGTTGCGGCATGACTTGAGGCCAGCTTACTCTTTGCCCTGCGCTTTAGGTCATTCCAGCGCTTATAGCAATCATTGGCTGTGCGCCTCACGATTCCAAGGGCACTTACGATGTCCGCAACGGTCTGCCAGTGTGCCTGGCGTTGTGCAGGTGTGGTCTTGGATCCTGCAACAATGACCATCTCGTTGTCATGTCCGGACACATACTCGACAAGTGTATTCAGTTCGTCATCCGTGAAGCTGGGCTTCCTGGACGGGCCGGACTGTGTAGCCGTGTCTGGGGCATCAGCCTGTGCCGGACGAGCACTCTTCCTCTTCCGCTTGGAAGGTGGTGGTGATCCTGAGTGTCCTGCGCCGCTCTGGACACTAGGGGCAGGAAGGAGCCCTGGTGGACTCTGTATCAGGAGTGTGGGATTGCACACTCAGCATGGGAGTTGGTGCAGGCATTGGCTCTAGTGTGATGGTGTCAGGGGGAATGTCAGCAGCATGGACTAGGACCGACACTGTCCTGGCTGGGTGTGTGAGGGCTGGGGTGGATGGAGCCGCAGCTGCCCCTGCAGCCACTCCGCCCTGCCTCCTTGGTGCAGCAGATGACCTTGCTGCCCCAGATCCACGTGGCATGATGGCATCAACGTGCACCAGCGCACGTGTCGTAGCCCTGCTGACCTGGAAGTCAGCCATGGAGTCAGCCAGGTCTGGTGCCACAATGGGCTGGTCCAACAAGGGCTGAGCATGGATGGTGTCAGGCACTTCAGCCTCAACGGGACGGGGGGGGGGGGATGATGGGTGCCCTTGACTGGTCCTCCACACATGGGGGGACAGGCTCACCCTGCAAGTTACGACCACGTCCCCTACCGGATCCACCACGGCCACCACTTGTGGCTCTTCCACCTTTGCCACCCTTACGGAATCCTCGCCTCCCAGCCATGGCACTGATATTAATGTGCGTATGGGAGTGGCTGTAGACAATTGTCCTGGGCAATTGGGGGTCAAAGGGGTTGGGTACCAGATGGTAATTGTACCCTAGTGCTCTAGCACGGCTGATTGTAACCCCTGGGGAAAGATGACGGGTCACGCAACGCACAGGAGGCCCAAAAAAGGGAGATGACGTGCACGCAACCCCTCCTAGACCACGTGTGCAGAAAGAAAAACCTGCACTACGCTGTGGCACCCAGTAACACAAGAATGAACGTATGCGTGTCACACGCAGCCTAGAATGACCTCTGAAGGGGTAGGCTACACACGGGGCAAGCACAGAAGTTGGATACGTGCGTGACTCACCGTCTGCCAGGTAAAAGAGCGTGAAGAATGAGCGCGTTTGGCTGGCTAAACCCCCGCCAAAAGAAGATGTGTACGCTGTCTGAGAAGACAGGACAACAGTAGAAGGGGACACTGTTTGAGGGAACAGGCCCAGGTAAACCAGTAAAAGAGAAAAAAGAGAAAAAGCTGTCAGAGGTAACAGGGAATACGAACTGGAAACGCCGTGAAGTAAATCGCGTGTGAAACGACAAGAAGTACAGAATTCACCCACTCGCTCTCCACGAAAAGCACGTACAAGGAAATGGTGTTCTACATGTACCTTATATACAGGCCCACACGTACAGCGTCACTTACGCGGCGTGTACGTTCACCAATCACACGCTTTGTCACTCCTGCGTGTAGATCCATTTTCACCAATCACACGCTTTGTCACTTCTGCGTGTAGATCCATTTTCACCATTCACACGCTTTGTCACTTCTGCGTGTAGATCCATTTTCACCAATCACACGCTTTGTCACTTCTACGTGTACATCCATTTTCACCAATCACACGCTTTGACACTGGGACGTGTCACGCAACAATTTCCTGCACGTGCAGGTGACTATAGGCGCGCATATGCTGTTGACGGGTTTACGCGCTAAGGGCCTTTGCTGACGTGTGGGATTTCACTCCCTATCAGGCTGTCCACGCGTTCACACACGAGAGACCACGCTCCTGGCCAGGAGGCCAAATTACTGCCCCCCAGAGCCCTGAGCACGCTCCCACCTGCCATCTGCTGCTGCCTGACTGCCTGCTGGCCACGTGCCCCACAGTGCTGGTGGGTGGGGGTGTTGGGAGACATGGGTGGGGGCCTGGTGGAGGGTGCCCCTGCACTGGTGGGGGTGGTGGGAGACATGGGTGGGGGCTTGGTGGAGAGTGCCCCTGGTGGCGGGGGGGTGGGGGTGGTGGGAGACATGGGTGGGGGCCTGGTGGAGGCTGCCCCTGGTGGCGGGAGGGTGGGGGTGGTGGGAGACATGAGTGGGGGCCTGGTGGAGGCTGCCCCTGCACTGCTGGGGGGTGGGGGTGCAGGGGGACATGAACAGGTGTGCAGGGTAGTCCCCTGTTTTGTAGGCTGCCTGCAGGGGCCGTGGAGGGTGTACAGGGAACACCTGTGAGGACCCACCCAGCCTAATCGCGTGTGATGATTCCCACGCACCCCTGTAATACACGTACCCTGGCCAATCGCGTGTTAAACTTCCCGCATACCCCTGTAATACACGTACCCTGGCTAATCGCGTGTTAAACTTCCCGCGTACCCCTGTAATACACTTACCCTGGCTAATCGCGTGTTAAACTTCCCGCGTACCCCTGTAATACACGTACCCTGGCCAATCGCGTGTTAAACTTCCCGAATACCCCTGTAATACACGTACCCTGGCCAATCGCGTGTTAAACTTCCCGCGTACCCCTGTAATACACGTACCCTGGCTAATCGCGTGTTAAACTTCCCGCATACCCCTGTTATACACGTACCCTGGCCAATCGCGTGTTAAACTTCCCGCGTACCCCTGTAATACACGTACCCTGCCTAATCGCGTGTTAAACTTCCCGCGTACCCCTGTAATACACGTACCCTGGCCAATCGCGTGTTAAACTTCCCGCGTACCCCTGTAATACACGTACCCTGGCTAATCGCGTGTATAACTTCACGCGTACCCCTGTAATACACGTACCCTGGCCAATCGCGTGTTAAACTTCCCGCGTACCCCTGTAATACACGTACCCTGGCCAATCGCGTGTTAAACTTCCCGCGTACCCCTGTAATACACGTACCCTGGCTAATCGCGTGTTAAACTTCCCGCGTACCCCTGTAATACACTTACACTGGCTAATCGCGTGTTAAACTTCCCGCGTACCCCTGTAATACACGTACCCTGGCCAATCGCGTGTTAAACTTCCCGCGTACCCCTGTAATACACGTACCCTGGCTAATCGCGTGTATGACTTCACGCGTACCCCTGATATGCACGTTACCCGCTTTGCGTTCCTTGTTTGGCAGCCCTGTAAACTGGTCCAGGGTTAGCGCAGCCCTTTGCGATGATTTAGCGATTTTGATGGCTTTTCCTTGCGCGAGGGCGTTCTTGGGGGCGTTACTGGCGCTGCTGCAGGGTCGCTGCGATACTCTGCGCCACGGCTGGTTTGGGAGCATGAAATCCATGAATACGCTGTGCGCGGAAATCGGTTTTAGCGCACGTGCCTGGCGCAGTCAATCGCACGCGGACACTCTGCGCCAGCCGCTTGCGACACTTTTCAGCGAAATTCTATGAATTAGCCTGTAAGTGTATTACAGAAAGGCCTCTCTTTTGGTCCTACATCTCTCCATGATCCTTTCCAAACAAGAATTGAAATTACTCAATTGATGAGAAAGATTCGGCTCAAACAATTTTTCACTGAAGACAAACATAACGTACCCACAGATGTGACTGGACTACACAATAAATCAACATATTATCCTCCACCGCAGAGCATAAGTGTAGAATCACAGACTTTTGAAAAGTTGATCCTTAAAAAACTCGATGAAATTGAGGCAGAAGACAATTCAGGAATATTTCATAACCTGACCAGAATGGAAAACCTGGCTCTGAAAGATCTGAAAACAAACACAGATATAATCATAAAACCTGCCGACAAAGGGGGAGCTATTGTCATCATGGACAAGATAGATTACGATAGAATGGTCAACGCTCTCATAGATGATCGGACCACATACAGAAAACTTGGAAGCGATCCGACAGAGCGGCTTAGAAATCTCATCAATCCAATCATTGAAGAAGCGGAAGCAGAGGGCCACATTAATACTAAAGAAGCAGCTTTCTTGACTCCAAAACATCCTAGATGCCCCGCTTTCTACGCACTACCTAAAATACAGAAAGGCGTCCTCTCAACACCTGGACGCCCCATTGTATCTGGAATTGGATCCATTCTCGAACCCCTTTCGCAGTTCACTGACTTCTTTTTGAGAGCAGAAGTTAGCAAAATGCGCTCCTTTGTCAAAGATACCACAGCGATCTTGGTATATCTAGACAACCTTGTCCTTGAGAGCGAAGATATCTACATAGTTACTATGGACATAGAGTCTCTATACTCTAAAATCCCCCAAGGAGAAACATTGAGGGTTATCGAAAGTGTGCTACGAACTATGACACTGGACATGCCTGTGACACTGATTATGCAATTGGCAGAAATAGCCCTTACAAAAAATGACTTCATGAATGAAGAGAGCTATTACGAACAGATAGCAGGAACAGCTATGAGCGCAACTTTCGCACCGACGTTAGCGAATCTATACGTTGCCAACTTTGAAGATAATCACATATACCCGGAGACCAATCCTTTCGCAACCAATATAGTAAGTTGGCGTCGATACATTGACGACGTCCTTTTATTTTTCGATGGAGCCAAGGCCACTTTGAACAATTTTATGGAGTGGATCAATGGTCTCAACCCTTTCCTCAAATTTACATATGAGGCAAGTAAAACTGCAGCGACGTTTCTTGATCTAAAGATCACTAAAACAGGCCATATTTTTGAGACCACGGTTTTTCAAAAACCCACTGACAGAAATTCCCTCCTGGATTACAACAGCTTCCATCAGAGGTCTCTGAAGGAGAACTTACCCTTCGGACAGTTCCTCCGATTTAGGAGAAACTGCACCACGAGAGTTGAATATGACATACAAGCAACAAGGCTTTCCAACAACCTCCTAGAGAGAAATGATCCGCACAAAATGATCAAACAAGCAAAGAAGAGGGCAAGAAATATACCTAGAGAACTAACTCTCAACCAACACGGAAGAAGAAAGAGAGATGACAACACCATAACAGCAGTATTTAGTCACTCGCCCATAATCAATCGCTTGAAAAAAGAAATTCGGAAGGCCTGGCATATACTCAACATTGAAGAAAAACCACTGCCGGAACCTCTCTTTGCAATAAGGAGGAGGAAGAACCTCAGAGATACACTTGTGCACACTCATTAAGAAACATCCACCACCGCTGGTACCAACACTCTCTGGAATACACCTAGACCCCAGGGCCATACACCATGTGGAGCATGTACAGTATGTAAATACACACGACGCACTACAGCCATAGATATAGGCTGGATGTATCCTTGGGAACAGAGGTGTTTAACTAATTGTAATACTACCAATGTAGTATACCTTATACAATGCCCCTGCAACAAGAAACACATCGGCATGATAACGAGGGCCATCAAGATACGTATAGGGGAACACCTTTCTAACATCAGGACACAAAAAAGAACGGCCACTATGGTGGTATATTACATTGACAAACATCATACTGAAGATGACCTCACATGGACCATAATAGAGAAAGTAAAAGTACCAAAAAGAGGGGGTAACATCACAGCCCTCCTTTTAAAAAGAGAACAACAGTGGATATATAGGACCCGTAGCCACCTGGTAGGCCTCAATGAGGAGATTTGCTGGCAAACTTTGGCAGTTCTTTAATTTGTAACTTTGTAACTTTATAATTCTTTAATGTATATATGAGGAAATGACGCTACCATACCACCTGTGATTTATCCTTTCTTCTACACATATATGGTCCCACTCTCTGAACCAGAAATGGCCACGGAACCTCTCTGGCCCCGAGATGAAAACTGAACTACAACTCCCAAGCACCCTCTTGGCCGGCTCTAAATCGCATTGATGTACAGACGCAGCCAGAACGTTGGCAGTTGGTATTCATGCATCCTGCATTATAGAGGCATAGATCCGTCGGAATTATAAGTCGTCGATTCACTCGAACGAGCCATGGCGGTTTGTTTTTAAGACGCGATCGCACAATCATGTGACATGGCGTTCACGTACTACATCACCCACAGTCCTTTGGGCTTTGCTCTCCGGCACACTGTCGCACAAGCGCAGACATGGCCACAGGCCCTACACAGTCCAGGAGCCCGAAGTAGAGTGACAGCAGCCGGTAAATTAAACGCGATAGCAATCACGTGACACGGCACCCATGATCACGTGCCTGTTACATACACAATATAACAAACCTCGGGAACAAGATGGCGCGGTTCCGGAACAGATTATCGTAGGCAGATTGAATCTACCCATAGAGGTAAGCACTAACATCCATGCTCGGTCCGGAGATATGGTATATGGCTTATGTTATAGACCTACCAACAGAGGAGTTTCGCTCAGAGGGGAGCTATACATCACTGCCCACATAGATGCCCAGTTGTACACGGGTCTAGAAACGGAACACAGATTGCTCTCCTCCTTGGGAGAGACATCTTATGAAATGCCATAGACAAGCAACATCAGAATACCACACATCTAGATGTGGTCAATTTATATAAAAAAAACCTGTTTAAGGAGAAAAACCCAATGTGTACGAACAAGCTTGATGTGGACATGTAGATAACACATACTCTTAGGTACACATATGTCCCTTTTTTAATTACAGGGTCTTAAAGCAAGGAGAGAAAACAAGACGCAATTAAGACCTCTAGACGCAGTGAGAACCGTCATACTCTTGAGCATACAGCACTTTCTCTATCTCTAGGACTCTTCCAAGGAGGTAAGGAGAGTCTTTTCATCATTTCGAGACAGAATCACTAGTGAAATATGTGTTTCTAACAGGCTTTTTATGATAGTACTTGAGACTGACAGCAGCCCCCATTGTCTCTCTTGTCTTTGTCCATATAGGATCAGGAATCGCCTCTTGCTATCAAATTGTGGACCCTAGAAGACAACCTCTACTTCTTCACAGTATTGAAGATATTGTTGAGAACATAAGAATACAAGAATTCACAAATAGTATTCGTCCTGAAGAAAGCGGCTAATTGAGAATCCCACTGAAACCGGTTGACTGTTTAATTGGTCTGGTTGATAACCCAGACTCCAATACCCTTGTAAAGAAAATAGAGGGCTTGTGTACAAAAGAAATTGAAAGTGTTATCCACACGTATCCTTTCTCACCATTGTTGGATGGAAGAATATCTTCCTTTTTTTAAAAGAAATCTTTTCTATTGACTATTGGACATAGAAATAGTTATTTTGTTTTTAATGATAAGACACTCACCATGGAGGCGACAGATTAAAATATAACATATCGACCTCTACTTCTGTGTGCACCTACTAGACACCAGGAAAGATTTTTAGAGAGAATAGGGACAGGATCTCGACACCATTTGTAGTCGGCCCAGCAGCTCCAACTAGGGCCCACACCCTCACTTACAGATCACTTACAGCTAGGGTCTTTTAAGTGTTTGGCTAGGGACTCAGCCATAGGAATATCTTTATAATTACTTAGCCTTCTGTTTTGCAAGTGTTACAATTCAATGCCAGTCAGCCAGGACCTCAAATGGATCTGCAGTCTCCACATAACTGAGCCTGTCCAAAGTATAACCGGTATACAGTCTTTATAATGAAAAATAAATAACAAATGGAATTTATAACTAAACATAAATAACGAAAATAATAACAAAAATGTGTGTTAAATCTTGTGGTGAAGCAGTTGGGTTGGGTTCTTAGCTGGGGGAAACGTAGACTTGGGGCGTGGGAAGAACACCCCCCTCAAACTAAATTTATTAATTGTTGCCATCATTTTTCTTTCGTTATATTTTCATTTGTTATCCAATAATTTGTTATTGAGCCATGTAACCCTGTAACCAACCTATAAGATCGCACACAGAGGTCCAGCTACACGTCTAGGTTGCTTCCTACATGTATAAGGGATACCTAAACCATTGATAGTAAGTGCCCAGGCCCTGGAGAACGTGCCCTACTCTGCCTTATTCTGCACCTTATTCAGCAGCAAATAGGCCTTCTGCAATGATCTGTAATGTAGGTTAAAAAAATATAAATCTTGCCCAAGGATGAATTGGGCAACCATATGTGCTTTGTGAATGAGTCAATCATACATAGGCTTTTGAGGAATGAACAGATTGTATATAAGGTGTTGAGTGGACCCTCCTTTATGATGCCAGTGTTTAACGTGAATATCAGATTATCTTCAGGAAGAAACCTGCATATGACTCTGCTCCTTATGAGCGTCAGTCACTATGAAAGTAGAACCCCTGTGCAAAGAAGCAGGTATCACCATTCCCCAAGTATTAACAGAGTTACAGAGGACGTTGAGAAGTGCTGTGAGGCCTGTGGAGCACTTACACCCATGATATGATGAGCACATTGAAATGAAGTGGACCGAAACCAAGGAATTACTGATAACCATAAAGCGTGCTTGGACCTTGTGCAACAAGGTCATAGAAGCTCAAATCTAAAAGAGGCTAAGCAGGTACTAAGTCCCTCAAGCGGTACATAACCCTGAGAGGCCCCCGAATAATGGAGGTGCAGAGAAACCTGGCAAGCACATGAGCTATGGAAGTCTACAGCAGATGGCATGCCAGACTTAATTTCCCCGAGCTGTGATGTAAGTATTCCAAGAGCTATATGTGGGGAATTCTTCGCCCCCCCCACCCCCCGGGGCCAGCTGGAAGAGAGAGGAAGGCTAGGAAACCTGTGAAGCAAAGGATGTTATCCAACTGAACAGGAGTTAGGCCACGGTCCTGAGTTCCTTGTGACTAGAAGCGACCCCCTGCACCAGGGATGGATTTGTTTGGATCCCTTCTGCTAAGTACATTTGTATAACATTAACGCCCAGAAATGTTAAATCTGCCACATCTGACGCTTCTGGGTCTCCCCTGGTGCAGCCCTCACGCAGAGTCCTGCTCAACCTACCTGCCCCACTCGCCAAGAGGTCAAAGGAAGTCCCCCAGGGGTGAGCTAGCTGAGCAGTTCCCCTCCTGCCTCACTTTCAGGTGCCACCCAAATCACCTCTAGGGTTAGGGGGCGGCCCTTTTGAGTGACTATCCCACCATCCAAGTGGCCTTTAGCAGGCCCGCTTTGCCACCTAACACCAGGTTTGCACATAATGTACTCACAACAACCTTTAAGGCTCTCCTAGCAAAGTGCCCCCTAAATACAGACACCACTATGAATTAGCACCTATAAATAAAAATGTACATAGTAGCTACAATCATAGCAACATACCATAAACCTACATAGATAAACTGCCATGATGTACCTATGGCTGCTGCAATCAAGCAGTAACCCATACGCTGTCCTTGCCCAGGTCACCTTAATGTACAAACCCTCTGAGCCACAGTATCTGAATGTCCATTGTTGACACAATATGGCTGTCTCATGCGCTCTCCCGGGTTTCCTGAGTTTTAAATTCACTGGCTCTGCCAACCCATGATTTACACTACTCCTCATGGAATTTACTTTAAGGGGGTGGCAAGAGTCAAGGGATACCAGGTGGCATCGTCGTCTGTTTTCTACTGCCCACATAATTGCGGCGTCATCGGATGTTGACCTCATGCTGCATTTCGCTAGGACTGCGGGCAGTGCATACTCCATGATGCGGAGCCAGGAATGTGAAATGCAGCAAAAATCATGTTGGTGATTAGCAAAGGGAGTGATAATCCAAAACACCAACAGCCTCACCTTCTTTGCCACATAATGTACAGACAGTCATCACTGATACTCCTGTGTGCTTCACCTCATGTTACAGGAGCCCTGTGAACCGCGAGGCTACCGTATGCTTTTCAATCCCAAAAGTTCTGCAATTGGGAATGTTTGCTATGAGCTTAGCAGCGCAGTCATTCTGTAGGCACTCTACATGCACAAACGGCCGCTACGGCATGGTGAGATTACGACCCAGGCGGTAAGTTACCGCCTGGGTCGTACCTTTACCACCATGGCGTAAACTATGTTTACGCCATGGTGGTTGGCGGACTTACCGCCCCATTCCGAGGTTGGCGGGGCGGTAAATCCCCAATCCCCATTTACCCTTCCCCATTCCCATTTTTGCCCCATAGGGCATAATGGGAGTGGGGAAGGCGTTAATTACGCCACTGTAAATTACGGTGGCGTAATTAACAACAAGGTCCCTTAGCGCCATGGATTTTAACACCTGCTAAAAGCAGGTGTTAAATCCTCCATGGCGGTAAGGGACCTCGGAATCAGGCGGTAAGGGTCGGCGCTGTTTACGCCGCCGTAAACCCCTTACCGCCTGGGTCCTAATGAGGCCCTCTTCAAGATAAAAGACAATTAGAAATATTAAATAAATAATAATCCTAAAGCTGGGGAATGTGTGTAAAGAATGCGGTGGTAGAAGGGGCTATTTATGCATAATGTGTGTATGCCTGAAAGTCTTTGCGCTGGTGATATACTTCAAAGAAACGAAAAGGACTTTTACACGCAGTAAAAGAGTTTGCCACTTCCAGGGGGAATTGGTGTGGGCTGCCTGCGTCTGAAGGGAGACTGTAGCTTCTCCCTTTAAGCGGATGCTTCCGCCTGCTCCTAGGCGGCTGCGTTGTCAGGTGCCTTCTCCCAGCACTAACAGCTGTATTTCAAGTCCTCTGAGGCGTCATGTAAGGGCATGAGCGGGGAATAAAAGATAAAAGACGCTCTGCGCGCGCAACGGGGCCCATAAATTTACCGGCGGTCGCTGAAGTGCTTGGGGAAACGGGAGGGGAAAAGCACTTGGCAATACATCTCCAGCCAAGAGCTATGTGGCGCCGGAGACAGCGGGAGGCTCACTGATCTATAGCGCTTGGGACGCCATGGCGCCCTGTGCTTGTAAGTCAGCGGCTGATATGGCCTCGCCTGGCATAATAAGGAGAGGAAAGGCGCTCCCATACTCTAAGATGAGTAAATGGCAAGGGCCTCAGAGTGGGGTTGATGGGGTTGGCCTAGATGCTCACGTTTTGACAAAAAATGATGATTCTCAGGTGGGAAATTCTGTTAATGTGAAAAGGCTTCTGACTGGGCCGTTGGCATGATAAGAAAATGCCAGGATTCCAGCTAAAATGCCACCAGCAATCAGGCTGCAAATCATACTTGCAGGAAACAAATGGTTCCCAAAAGGCTGAATGCTGATAGGGAGGAGCATCAAAATTGTTTTCTATATGATATTAGCACCCTGGCGGGGGGCGGGTGGTGCCAGTCAATCAGGTGGCTAGGAACGCAGGCTTGAACCGCCGGTGAAAGCCCGCGTTCCATGCAACATGACGGCCGGCAACCCCTCTGCCATGTTCCTCCACCCACCGTCACTTTTTAAAAAAAATTCCCCAGCCCCAACTTACCTTATTTCGGCTGTGGCAGCACTCGCCGCTGCCCCCTCCACTCTGCTCACAACGACTGCCATGGAAAGGGAAGAGGGGCCCCTCTTCAGTTTTCGTGGTGGCCATCTTTGCAAAGGATTTTCCTTTTTACAACGGGCCACCGTGCACGTCCTGTTGTACAAAGGAAAATCCTTTTTTTTAGCACCCCGGGTTACTGCTTTGGCTACCCAGGGTGCTAATAGCCTTAAGCTCCCTTTCCAAGGTCTGGCATGGGGGTTAATGGCCAAGAGCCCCCGTTATCGGCCCGAGCGAAACTAACGCCATAGCATTGGTGGAATAAGTACAGTTCTTGAAACAGTATTATTATCCTGCCACCATTCAATATTTCCCACATACTGTAAACCTGGGTTAAATCACTGATCCAACTCCCACCCTAGAATATTTGGGGTAAGTGCTGGTGATGGTTAGGGAGTAATTAGGAATACATATTGTTTCAATATTGGTGTTTATTTCACAGTTATGATCATTAGGCAGCAACAAAATATAACTTCCTGGTATAGCTCTGGAAATTGAGAATTGCCAAAAGTGAGACATGCTCCAAGGGGTGAGACTAAAACCCAAAATAACTACTTGAGATGTCTTGTTTTACTTTACAAATCCCCCTGGGTTCATTGCCCTGGGGGGAGGGACCATATTTGTCACTGAGGGATTTGAATTCCAGGTGAGATTTTGATGGGTTTGCAATGGGTCCACTTTTTAAGCTATTTATCAATCGTTTACTTTATATTAGCTTCTATCACCTTAACACCTTGCCCCTGTATGTTGTTACAAATACATGTTGTAGCTTTACGAAAGCTGTCACCACATAGAGTCGATCCCATGGCCATTGTAAGAATTAGGCAGCAGCAATCTTGAGGTCAGCTCCAGAAGCCATCCAAGGCTCTCTGCATTGTTCCCTTCTTGCTTCTGAAACTTTCTTTTGTGATGAAGTCCATATGCACCCAGGTGTGCGCTGTCATGCCCACCTGACACACCATGGCCCAGATCCAGAAGCAATAGCAGGACATGCAGAGCCGTGTCTGCATGCTGGTCTGCAACTATCCCAGGGCAGGCCTGGCCACACAAGCAAGTGTAGCTCCACCGACCTAGAGCTGCTGTCATGTTCAAACCATGTCCATGACCACGATTGACCTCAGTGGCTTGGAAGGAATCAGAGAAGTCGAGACTGCAGCCAAAGGTAAGCACACAGCATTCATGCAGTTGTACATACACAGACCAATCCCATGTGGATGTCAGTCTGGAATTAATAAATGAGGAAAGAAGCATGACAACATGGCTGGGTGCCAAGCTGTGACCCATTTCTGAAGAGAAATGGTTGAGGAATTGCATTGGCTGTCCTGATGTGCTGACCTCTATCTTGGTGTCACATTTCCTCATCCCTATTGATTCAGTATCAATGTAGCACCTGCAAGAGAAATGTATAGGCATGCTATAGCTAATGGTGCTTTGCTTACTCATCTGCATCTGCCACAGGCTGGGCTCAGACTAGGGAGGATGTCCAAATGGCTACAGTAGCTGAAACTGCAGTGGCCTGTGGTCAGGCAAAGTAATATGCCTGAATGGCCAGCAGCAGCCCTCGAGGCAGAACCAGGCCTCATGCCATGCTGCTCACACTTCCTCTGCTGCTGTCTGGCCCTTGGCACGTAGCAATGCTGCCATCTGCTCCCAGATGGTGGAGGCTAGCCTGTGGAAGCTCAGCCTCAAATTGCATTGACTGGGCTGCTGACCCAGTAGGAGCAGTATCTCACCCACATGCAGGTCAACGTGAGGAGTGCATCTTCCCCTGCCTCAACCTCCGCCCTTCTTCCTCAGCTTGCAGAGCAGCCCCCCATCTATTCCAGGCTGGCACACCATTCACAATGCATGAGGATTCTGCAACCACGTACCTGGATAGAGCAGGGCCCTGTGTCCAAGCAGTCAGGCTGGCAGAGATCGTTGCCCCATCCCAGTCTATGACCTTGCCCGTCTTTCTTCTCTGGCAGGCTCACCACATTGTTTGATTTCTGTTGGACTACTTCTTGCATTGTGTTACCTACACCTTGGACATTTGTTTCTTTGGATTTCCCTTGTGCTTCCTCATCATGCACATTTCCCTAGAGTACCCCTGGGATGGACTCTCCCTGGACAAAGCAGCTGATGGACAATGGTTAATCCATGCTTAACCCATAGGGGCAGCAGCATCCTACTAACCTTTCTCGTTTGAGTAAACCTACATTTTGAACAACATTTCTTGCATACTGCCTGCCTCTCATTTGGGTATTTAGGAAGGGGCAGTGAGGAATAGGGCCATGTCTCAGCAAACAGATACAATTACCTCTATTGCTAGAAGATATTAATTAAAGTCCATCCACATGATGCTGTTTCTGGCCAAGCTGTGGAGCCTGCCCATCATGGCCATAACCACCACCATCAGGATCAGAGTCATCCTTGTCCTCCTCTAACATGGGCACTTTCTGGCAGCGTGGAATTAAATCTTTGCTGGTGATGTTATGCAATGGATCCCTGGCTAATCCATGCTCTCGCGAGGACACCTAGGTTTCTAATGACCATTGTGCACGCATATGTGTCCCAATCAATTGCTTCTGGTTTGCCAGATCATGTGGATGTGGATCGGCCACACTGCTTACATGCCCCCTACATAAACCCAGTCCCCAGGCATATCTGCACCCTGCATTGCATCAATGGTAAACATTTCTTTTAGGCAAGGACGTGTGTCTCTTGGAAATGCAGTGCTTTTCTTGCACATCCTCTGATGGACCTAACATCTAAATTCCTGCATCCTGCATGGGGATACCCTCCTGCAGTTGTCCCCTGCATGCATGTGCATTGTACGTTCATTGAGTACATTCTTGTGTTCTGATATTTTGGGCCTTGTATGTTGCCGTTGCTGTTGCTGTCGCTCCATCTTGTCCTACCCACAATATACCCTGGAGGTTGCTTCTTCTCAATGTTCACTAGCTGCCTAAATGAAGCCTCATATGTTCCTATGGGTGCTTTTGCTTTCTTGTGGTAAATCTCTAATGACTGTGGAATGGCTGCACCTCTCCACATTATATCCCAACCCCTTATGGAACATGATTGCCTTGGTGTTCCCGCTCATGTGTTCCTGTCTGTCCTCCAACTCCTCATTTTGTGTCAAAGGCTTCTTTCTACCACCTTCATGGTGTTCCTAGGCTGTGCTTGTTTCTCAACTGTGGTGTCCCTGCAATCCCCCCCCCACCCCACGTCTGCCTACCTGTCCCTCCCCATTCTATCACACACCCAGCCTGCTGTGGCCTTCCTTTGGTTGAACAGACTATGCCTTACACCTTCATGTATTGGTTTGTGACATGGCATCTCAGAGTCACATGTCCATCTGAGTGGGTTCTGCCCCCTTTGTAGACTCTACTACCCTTGCTGGCTTGCATGATGCTCATTCACACTACATTTGTTTTTCTTGTACTGGTGTTTGTGTTGAATGGTGGAGTACCTAACCTCTAGCCTGCGCTGCCTCGGAATTAGTGCCAGTTTCCTTAGTGCTTTGTAGCTCACTCATGCTCACATCCTGCTCCGTACCTATCTTCTGGTTATCTTATCCTGCTGGCCCTCTAATCTCCTCATATACTGATGTTGGCCCCTCTCCTAGCCAGGATGTCCATATGGCCCTGTGGGCCACATTGATTGGTACTTCCGAGTAGATATGCATGGCACCAACCACAATGGTCCTTCTTTAGCCTGTCCGTGTCTTTCTGCCCATGGGAAGCGCCCCTGCAATGATGCATCGATGTGAATTAGGTACGTGTGGTGCATATCCCTGGGGTACATTTCTGTAATCCACGTGTTCGCCTGTGTGTCCCAAACAGGGATATGTGATCCCAGTGGGTATGGTGGGATGATGTGTTATTAAATGTGTTGCAGTATGATGGCATGCACTGAGTGATGGGGGTTGGTCACGTGCTTACCCAGCAGACATGCCCAGTGTTTCGCTAGTCCCTCCATTATATAAGGAAGGTTGTTCTAGGGCAGTGTTGGTTTGTGACATAGCTCCTCAGATACAAATGCCCATCTGAGTGGATCGTGCCACCTTGTGCACCTCACTAGCCCTACTACCTTACACGTTGTGCCCTTCACTGACTTGTATTGGTGTTAAATGTTGAAGGGCATCCTCTAGCCAGCTCTGCCTCTGTGTTGGTGCCAGTTGTCTTAGTGATGTGTAGCTCACTCATGATCAAATGCACCACTGTGCCTATTTTCCAGTTCTTTTGACATGATGGCCCTCTGATCTCGCTTCTACACTGGTGTTGGCCTCCTCACATAGGATGTCCAGATGGGCCTGTGTGTCACATTGGCGGGTTCTTCCTAATAAATATGTATAACACCAGCCACAATGGATCTTCTGTAGCCTGTCCATGTCTTTCCACCCATGGGAACTATTCCTGCAATGATGCATCCAAGTGCATTGGGTACATGTGGTGTATGTCCCTGGGGTACATTTCTGCAATGCACACGTTCACCTGTGTGTCAAACAGGCACATGTGTGTCCAGTGTGTATGAATGAATGATGTTGTGTTAAACAATGTGTTGCAGTATGATTTCATGCACTGTGTGGTGAGGGCTGTTCATGTAATTACCCAGCAGTGATGCAGAGTGTTGCTGCCATCCGTCCATGATGCGTGGCAGGTTGTTCAAAGCTAGAGTCATGGAATCATGGATGGACCCCAGAAACCTGGCACACACATGTGTAAAGAGCAAGTATGCATCACAGACCATATGCAGGTTGATGGAATGTTGCATGCAGCTATTTCTCTGGACCTGCAGAGCTTTCCCGGAAGGCACACGTGCCACATGTGTGCAGTTAATGGGCTTCACCACAGTTTAATGTATTTACATTTGTTGTACATAGTTCTTAACAGAACCTTTACAATCAAAGATTTCTAATAATCAGTTAATAACAATACTCATTTTGTATCACTAAACAGTAAAGAATCAAATTACCTATTTACAATAGAATAAAATCCCAAATTCATACATACATTCATTAGTACTACTATTCCTCTACAGGTTGTTCTAAGGTAATCTCTTCACTTCATATACTAACACCATAGGAGGTAACAATGGTGATTTGTCAACCCTAGCCCTCACTTACTCAGCAGCGGTAGGATCCTCCTCCAGACCCTGAATAAGGCCAGATGGACTTTCATGGATTCAGTATTGAGGCAGAACACCCAAAAGTCAGATTTTATAAAGTTATAGTCATAAACAAAAGGACCAAGCAGCACCATGTAGAATGCACCCATTACCAGGCACTCCGTAAGTACATGTCTGGCTGACTCCTGGTTAGATTTAACTATACACATTCTGCAGAATCTTGCTTCGGGTGGCAAATGTTGTCTCGGGCCACATACTGCCAAGACTGGTAGCTGATTTGTTTGGAGTCTTAAACGTAAATTACAGACAGCTGAATCGGGGCAGAGCAATAGGTACCTTTCAGGTTTCAAAAAGCGGTGCTCCACATTCATGTAGCCCTTAAGCATGGAAAGGTTATCATAATTGAGCAGCCAATCCCATTTCGCCAGTCTTAGAGTAACATCCTCCTTTTAGCATTGGGAAGTCGGCACACTGGTCGAAGTCAGGAAACCAATGAATCGCAAGGCATAGATCAGCAACAAGTTTCACTTGTGCGGAAGTGACTCGCTCCGTCTGGCCAAGGTCATAGCTCAAGCCCAATTTATTCAACAGTGGGCAAATAGGAGCTGTCTTTGCCTTTAGCATCAGGGACTCCCTACGGGACAAGAGTTTGCTCTCAATGGCAAGCGACCTAACTCTAATCGCACATACTCAATCAGTGTAGATCTAGCTAACTCCATTACGGTTCTCCAGAAACGGGATTCCACCCCCTCTAGCCACTGCAGGTCTCTCATGTCCAGGTCCACCAACCCATATAGGACAGTAGGACATAACCATTGTTTTTATAGTACCAAGACACCGTTTAGGGAATTTCCTAGACATAAAAGTAATTTCCATTGCCCTTCTGACCTTGGTCTCTATTAGCTCAGTCTAATCAGATGACGCTGACATCTCCTGCCCAAATATTTCTAGGTGTCAGTATACTCCACTGTGCCCACAGCGGACATTATCTTAGTTCTGTTGATTTTTTGTTGACGCCACCAACATTACTTTAGTTTTAGACAGGATTATTGTATGGTGGGCTTCTTTAGCATACACCACTAGTTCATCTAGCATAGCCTTTAGCCCAGTTCCCAGTTAGTAAATGATAAAATATGGCCAAGTCATCTGTGTATAGCATTCCTCTAATCGGGGTGGAACCGATCTTTGGCATACAGCCTGATGTAGCCATCAGCCTGCCCAGCAAGTCCACTTGATATTTGATATATATATTAAAGCACAGGGGGGCTAACATGTATCCCTGTCTCACAGCCTGCTGATTCGCATCACCTGCGACAGCTGGCCAGAATCACCAAGCTAAATCTGGGCTGAGCTGTTTGTATGCAAGGCCACAACTACTTCAAGGAGCCAGCTAGGGCACCCCCAGTTCCGCATTTTACTCCAAAGGATGCTGCGGTCAACATGGTCGAACGCAGACCTAAAATCTACAAAGGCAATATATATACTGAGGTGGTAGAGGCAGCCTTTGCCTGTGCTATAATAGTGTCCAGCATCCTGATATTGTGAACAGTGCTGGACCCTGGTCCAAAACCTGTCTGGATATAGAATGCTGTCAGTCTTAACCCAGGCCTATAGGTGCTCTCAAACATACAGTGAAAAAACCTTTCTGCTAATGTCAGGCAGGGGGAGCAATCGATAGTTATCCGGTACCAAACGGTCTCCTGCTTTATATACTGGGGCCAGAATCGATTTCTTCCAAAAGTATGGAATAGATTTGGTCAAACATACTTTATTAAACAAAGGACATAGAAAACCAACCCAACGGCCCGAATCCCCTTCAATACAGCCGCTGACAAACCATTATGGCCTGGCGCTTTTCAGTTTTTAAGCTTCTGCAGGTGCTCACTGATGTTACTGGAATTAAACTTGATAGGCCAATGAGGAGTCAACTGCCTGCCCGACTCAGCCAAGTCGGTTTCATTGAACATTTTATCCTCAACGAACTTGACCCAGACCCCCTCCATTTTTGGGTTTAGAATCAATTGGTCGGTGAACTTCCTGACAGAAAACAATATCCTCCACATACTGCCCGCATTGCTACGCACCAATGCCTCAAATATCTTCTGCCAGTTACCAATCTGCCACTCCATTTTCCTCCTCCCCACCCAGTTTCTATATTGATTCTTTATTCTGGTGGACTCACATTTCAGAGAGGAGGGAGAGGCACCGGAATTAGTTAGGGCTTGCAGCTGTTTTCTAAGAGATCTTTTTGCCATATTAATGGCAATTGCTGTAGCAATTGGTGGTCCTTTTTGCAGCCCTTATAATTGTCTTGCCCCTCTCTAGTGACAAGCACCGCTAACCAGTGATCAATTTCGTTCACATACCACAAGGACAGGCCCACCTCTGCCTTATTAATCTCAAACCACAGAGTTTCACGAGGCCTTAAGACATGACCTTCTGACCATACCAGTCTGTTAACGGCCTGCAAAGCCACAAGGTCAGCAGGGCCCCTTGGCAGCACGCCCTGGGCGCCCAATGGCCATGAGGCACTTATCATTGTTTGGTCCCTCACTATTTGTCAACAGATTTTTAATCAACTCTACCAAGACATTGTTACAAGTCACATAGTCCAGAGTTGCCTTATGAGCCCCACTCTGCCAGGTCAGCTTCCCCGGGATATCACCAGATGTTCTACCATTCAATATTACCAGTTCCCACTCAGCCAGAAACCTTAGCCACTTTTTCCCTTTTCCATTAGCTTCATTAAGTATAATTTTACTGTAAAAGTAAACAGAGCTAAAGTTCCCCTCAGTCTTGTGGTTCCCGCATTTGGCATTCAGATCACCACCCAGAATAATGCCATCCTCCCCTTGAACCACACCCCAGTTAGAAATCGCAGTGTCCACATAAGCAAATATGTTGCCTGTCGAGAAGCCACCCGAAGGGTCATAGATGTTAATCAACAGCACCAGCTTCGGGGTAGCTGACAACTTCAGTAGCACCTCAACTGCCAAGACATTTCCCTCTGGGTTGCTGGGGAGAATGGTTCTTGACTCTAGACCATTGCCGACCGCTATTACCAGCCCACCAAATGGACGCCCCACTGGGCTCTTTTTTTGCACTAGGATGGTGAATAGAAAAGCCATCAACCAAAAACTGATCCACTAACCAGGTTTCTTGGAGCTTAAATACCACATGTTTTAATAGAAAGTCCAATGAAGGGCCCTTTTGAAGGAAATGGGAGTGGCCTCTGGTATTTCAAGAGGCCAGGGTGAATTTTCATTGAGGCAGGCCCTCCACCTCTGCAAGCATGAACTTCAGCCATTTCCAGCTTTGGAGAAGACTGCAATGGCATGGAACTGTGCCTTTGCTTGAATGAGGGCAAGTGCGTCAGTAGGGAAGGTACCTCATCATTGAAATCAGGACTTGTGAGGATGAGTGAGAAACTGTCATATAGTCCCCACCATTTCAATGCACCCCACACCTATTCTCTGTCCACACTCCATCTTCCAGTGTATCTACACTATGCATTTCTGGTTTTGCTGAACAGTTCTGAACATTTCCTTAAACTACACTTACTTCTGAATGCACTGTTATGCTCCTTCCTCTCATCTTCCCAGACTTCAGAATAGCCTTCTACCTACAGTGCTTTGACTCCATAATAAATGGCAAAAGGTGCTATGCAGATACAAGGTAACATAACATAAATCCATACATGCAATAAGCCTTTATATCCACCAACCCCTATAGTTGAACAATAGTTTGAACCACCATTTTGTGTGCCACATGGTTTGTTGATACACCACAGTGCATAATGTACATTACAATAATCGTCTAGCCACCAACAGCCATATTCATCAATGCCAAGGCTTGGCAACTACAGTTTTCTTTTTGAGTGTGCCCCGATTACTATTTATACGATTATTCCCCCAAATGTTTCTCTGCATTCGCTTGGCCTATAAGTGACTATAAAGAGTACATTTGAGGGTGAAAGGCTTTCATTTATACTGGTTCCAGTACAGTTACTCCACCAATCCCTTTATTTTATTTATTTATTTATTTACCCCACCACCCGCTCTTCAATGCTGCCTGGCGGAATCGCGTCCAGATTGTGACTTGTCATTCTCTCCCGCTCAAGCACAGCAGGCATCAACGGTACTTTGCACTTTGAATTGCATTCCATACAGACAGTAATGGCTTCCCTGCAAGATTTTAATCTGTGCCTTGAAGGGGAACCCGCATAGAATGTCACCAATGAAAAAAATAAATGTTGCACATTGCTGCTTTCCCCTCCCTCCATAGCCATTCTCATGGGATACAGTGCCTAGCAAGCAGATGCTGCTGATCATTCTCCCTCGCCAACAATATCAAGGTGCTTTGAAGTCGTAGATACTCACAGCCACGTATCCCAGTCCTTGGCTTTTATTTCTCCATGAATTGCATTCTAGGAGCAGCAATCGGTCACAGGGGCATGAGCTATATTACAAGGAGCGATCAGCCCCATGAACTGTATTCCATCCCTCGATGCTCTTCTATTACTATAATAAGAACAATTTTTAACTTCATCTTTATTTGATAGTTTGAATGTTTTCATGATGCCTTGTTAAAGCTATATTCCAGAATGTAAAGTTTGCCTTTGTTTTATTTTTGCGTGAGTTCCATTGTAAAGAGGGGAATGCAAAATCTGAGGCAGAGGTTCAGACACATCTGTGACAAATCCACTTCCGGGGCACCAGTGGTCCATGGATGAATATTGGTTTCTAATCCATCAATCTGCCCCCACATTTAGTAGACCAAAAAGGATCCAAACAGATTGGAAAGGGAAGCACATTATAAACCTCCTTGTCCAATTTTGGTAACGTGGATGGAATGGCAGGCTTATGTCTGAAAGGTTGCAGATCATTGGTTAGTTGCAGCACAGTGAAAATACAATTATTACCTAATGATAAAAGGGACTGTATGTAAAGGTTATATACAAATATCCACTTCATTTTTACAACAGCAGACAGTTCTAGCACACTACAAAATACAACCCACCCTGTAAAGGAATGCAGAGGATAGACAGTTGCAAAGAAGGAAAAGGGATGCACTCAGGATACTGACAGGAGGTTTGTCAGTATGGTAAATAATCACAATAGTTCAAGGACACTTGGTTTCAGCACAAAGGGAGCAATGGGTCGTCAAATGTCACTAGGGGCCTTAAGAGAAGGACCAGGGAGACAAAACCACAATGTACCTTGTGCTGGAGGAGTTCTTGGTGCTTGACAGGGTCGAGCCAATTTCAGGGTGCTTTGCAGCACCTGCGACAAAGTTCAAGATGGGAGACAGCTGCCGCTATCAGGCGGCAGACAGTTTGATGAGCGAAGCTGAATGGACGGATGCATTGTGGCCTACACAAACGCTCAGGGTTAGGAATCACTGTTTCAGTGCTGGTCGGTGGTTATGAAGCTTGGTAGAGGCATCTCAGATGGCTTTAGTGACTGTGGCATAACAACAGTCAGCTGTGCAGTTATTTGCGACTTGAGGGGCTTGACTATATTGAAAATGTCCTTTAAGGCAGATGTCGGTAGATGCTAGTCGATGTACTCCTCCTAGCATCTTCACTGGGCTCATGTCACGCTTTAAGGTGGACAGCCCAAAGATGAGTAGAGTGTTGCAGGAAGCTGCCTTGTCCTTGGTTTGGTTCAGAGACTCTCTGGCACTTCCCACCTAGGAAGCTTGCTGAAGAACCTAGCAGGGCAAGCTGTGTGCTGGCTGGGTACCGGTTCTGGAGCTTCTGGAGGGTCCTCTCTATTCGCTATCTCCCTCTGTTCCCTGAGAGATGTTTAGGGGAGGGATCCTGTTTCCCTCTTGGAGGTCCTGGCCTTCCTTCACTGTCAGAAGATGTAAGGCAGACTGCACCTTCAGCCAGGGTCCAGAGTTCTTCTTTCTGCTTCCAATGAAGCCTTCAGATGATCTGCCAAAAGAGGGGATTGACCCTCTTTTAAAGCCCAATGAAACACAGGGATTGTTGCAGTCTAAAACTATCTTAATGTACCAATACTGGGTCCCCACCAACAATCTTCTGTATGTGTGAGGGCTTTGCAACAGAAAAGGTAAAGGGGTGAAAACAACTAATACTAAGTCCCACCTATCTTCCTGTCTGTTGAGGATGAAAGGGTCCTTCTGGTTAATGGAGCTCTCTTAATAAGTGGATCCTTATTAAAGTGGCATGACTCCCTTGAAGCTGTGGCAAGACCAGAATTACTGGCTCCTGCAAACCACATACTTGTACCTTATGAATGGGGTGCTCCTGCAGGAATGACACTGTAACCAGGCAGTCCCAGACATGACATTTCACTGTCAATCGTTTCTGATGGTGGGAGCTGGCCTCAGGTTGACACAGTGCATATGAACGGTTGTTGCAGTTCCTATCTTCTTTATTAGCCTCTGTGGCCACGCCCCATGTGGGCCTGTTTGAATTACACTCCGATTAGTATGTGATTGCTGCCACTAGCTACAGGGCTCAATAAAATAAAATCCATGGAGGCTTTGTTAGTTAATTAGGCTGACCATTGAAAGGGGAAGGTTTGGTCCTCCCCCTTCCAGAGATGCATCGTGTTCTTCACCTGTCAGATCCCAACTAAATATGACAGGGCGGGATGCGTCTTTAACCTGTGTCCACCCAGAGTACACGGATCTATGCATATGGCGTGCAGTGAGCATAGGAAAATGTGTGTGGATTAGCACCACACATTTGCCTGAGGTTGATCTTCCATCATTCAATTTAATTTAACATTTCAAAAATGACCAGACGAGCAGACACCCACCATGTGAATGGTCAAATTCCTCACATCTTTGGTAGCTTGCTGGAACTATTGAACAAGGTCCAAGGGCCTCATTACGACCTCGGCGGTAGCCATGCTGCTGTTGGCTCAAGGAACCCGGACCTTCCCCATTCCCATTTCAGCCCCCATAGGGCTGAATGGGAATGGGCGAGGGAGCAAACAACGGGCCGATTACGGGCAGCCCGTTGTTTGCTCCCTCCCCCCTCGCGGGACCCGCTCTGCACGTCTGGTAAAACCAGACGTGCAGACAGGGTCCCACGAGGGGACCTCGTAATCAGGCGGGATGGGGTTGACGGCGCCGGCTCCTTTACCGGCGCCGTTAACCCCGTCCCGCATGGGTTATAATGAGGCCCCAAGTGTCTAAAAACTCCTACCTCAGTTTGTCAAGCTGACCGATTCTTGCATCGATTTTTGGATTGTATTATAACTTTTTTGGAAAGTCAGTCAAGGGGTTCTTAGCCATGCAATAAGAACTTTAAAAACGTATCTGATGGGGTGCAGGCTCCCACCACAGCCATACATAACCATGGACGTCTTGAATAATCCCTGCCATTTGGCACTGCATTTTGAATCCACCAATGCCCTCCTATTTCTGTGCCTAACAGCACCTTCTATAAAAGTTGCCTTGATACATATTTTCTTCCTTTACATCAGAGTGTTACATGTGATAATGCCACCATGAAAAAGTCTCCAGTTAGGCGACTTATTTTTCCTGAGCCCTAAACTTCTTTCTCCAAATATTCTAGGAGGGGTATAATTATATATTATTACCTCCAATCCTAGAATATCTGGGGAATGTGTTGGATTGTTTGGAGGGTGCAATTTTAGGGAAATGTTGACAACTAATAACCATATTCACAATGACATTTTCACCCTGATACCCATCAGAGGCAATGGGCAGGTTAATGCACATCTATTATGGATCTATGTCACTTTAGTAATACACCCCTGTAGTTTGGGATTCAATCTAGATGGTGTGACTCCAACATGCAAGGCACTCAATTGTGTCAACCTCAATGCAGTACTGGGCACTTTCCAGTAGGTTAACATGTGATTCTATATCAGCAGGTGGTCCACTCTGGGATACAATATGAATTATAATAGCATGTGTGAAAGACATCACCAAAGGCCCACCCACTTCTGAGACAAGGGTGCAGTGGTACGTATCTTGACCCAGTCTTGGTAACATGGTTGGCATAGAGTTTTATTTGTAAACAAAAGGAAAAGAAAAGCCTATCTAACCCTACTTACTTACTATGAGGGTTGTATGTTTAAACCAACAAAAAAGGCACTGTTACTCAAACTCCTGGGAGGAACCTCTTCCTTGAATCTTGCTCCCACTTGTGAACGTAATACAGTTCCTTAAATCTTCTGGAGGAATCCTTTTCCTCCATCCATTTGAGCGAAACACAGTTCTTCTCCCATCTGGAGGGAACCTGTCCCTTTGCTTAGGTTTCTAAACCTTAAAACAAAACACAGTTTCCTTTCTCCTGGGGTAACCATTTTTTGTAAGTAATACACTGTTTCCTAATCTTCTGGAGGGAGGAGAAACCTTTTCCAATTTAAAGTTCTCCAGTCTCATGGAGGGATGATCTTTCCCTGTTTTTAAAACAAAATGAACCTTTCCAATCTTTTGTCAGGTCTGGTTCACTATCCCGCCAGACTTGACTTCACAACTTTTAGACCCCAAATAATGCTTGCTTTTTCGCTGGTTTTCTGTTTTATTTCTCCTTTTTTAGTCGGGGCCTCCCCAAACGGTCCTTGCCTCGACCCCACTGGCTGCATCGATCTTTGTACTGTTGAGGGCACTCAACCCTTAGATATCTTACTGGTGGGCTTTACCCGATTCCATTTGGGTCCCAAACCCTGCTGCACACTGGCGGGTCTTCACTGTTTACATGTACCAGACCCTGTTCTAGGATTTTCTTCCCTCTTTTACTTAGTGTCCATCTGGACAGACCTGGAATATGCTGCTGCAGGGCCCAATTCCACCTAGATATATTCACAATGTTGGTATCAGCTCAAGTACTCTCTCTGTTATCCCTCTGTGATCTTTGGGGTGGGTTTATCCGCTTTACAAAGTTTGTATCACTCTGTAAAATGCTGCTTCCATCACTTAGTGCTCCCGTGGATGTATTTACGTCATTTACAAAGTTCTTATAAAATATAATGCCTCTTATATCCCCTTGTGCTCTTCAGGATCTGTCTGTGTGATTCACAAAGTCTGTATCAAATATAATGCTACTTATATGCCCTTGTGCTCTTCAGGATGTTTTTGCATGGTTCACAAAGTTGACATCAAATACAATGCCAATTGTATCCCCTTGTGATTTATGGGATTTGTTTGTGTGGGTTTTCAGCTTCTCCAGCTCCCTCAATACCGTAGCAACCGGTCTGACCCTTTGCCTACCATTGGGAATCCTTGGGGCAGTCTGCAATCTCTTTGGGTGGCGGAGCGGATATTCTCTGCTGCTGCTGCGCTCTGCGTTATCCTTTTCCTTGCATTTCCGCAGTGCCTGATTCTCCCTCATGTCTCTAGCTGCCTGCACCTTCCTTCTTGCTCTGCTTCTGTGGGCCTGGCTGTTGTCCTTCCTGCCACCGGCCAGGTCCACCTCGCCTGGATATCTCTGGTCGCCACACTCTTCGCGTCCCGGCTCTCCGCCTTCGGGTTCCCTGCCACGGGACGAGTTTCTCGTTTCATGTTCATTCAGGGCTGGTTAACCGACAATTGAGTCCTTCATCCCGTTTTACCATCAGAGCTGCCTATTGGCAGCTGTACCACATGTGTTAGCCTGGATCTGTGCGATTTGTTTGAGTTAATTTGATTGTGGTGTTTTTTTCTTTTTTGGTAGTTTCTGCCGCAAATATATGCCAGGGGAGAAACCCTGCAACCCCCTCGGACCCCACATTTTAATTATTATCTTAAACCCACCCCCACATATATTTGCGGCAAAGAGGGTCACCAAAAAATTCAATCAATTCCACCACAATCAAATCAGCCACTGTCAAATTGGGTAATAAAATTGGTTCCATGGTGGGCCTTCACCTTCTTGTTCAATCTTCTTCGTCTCAGTATTCTTTCGAATCTAGCTTGGGTAAGTCTACCCCTTCTTCATTCAGTCTTATCAAAGATACCCTCTGCTTTACTATAACTTATAGTGGTATGGGGAACTTGAATGGGGGATGAGGTAAGTTCGGACATCATACGGGTAAATGGACACCGTGTTCTCCAAGGGCCTTCGTCACTAGTCCCATGAAGGATTTCCCTCCCTGTGAGATCCATATGCTTAGTACCACCCCCAAGGGGAAAATCGGATAGCAGCCTCACCTCCCTGGCCTCACAGAAAAGGGCCACCCCCATGGAAATGGTTACAATACCCCAGGATTCATCACACAATTCATCACTCTGAATTATCAAACATGACAGGAGATCCAAACTGACACAGAGGTTCAATCCAAGCTGGAGAATCACTGTGACCCCAAAACCAATATTTAATTTCTGAAACACGTGTACATTAGTGCATTTTAGGCTGTCCACCACATGAAAAAAAAAAAAAGTTAAATAAAGTGAGAGAGAGGTTTGAACCCAGCTCACTAAAAAGCTCTCAATTTTCTTAAAATTGAGTGTCCGTCCTTCTGCACTACCAACTGAATCATGCACAAGCATATACAGGCTTAAACACAGCATGGTATCGCACTGCTGGATATAGCTTTCATGGCCTGCTTCTCAGGTTTTTAGCTAATGCGGCATCTGACTGAACCTCATGCGTGGGCATTGCGGGTTGTGTCTAGCGTCACACTGTGGAGAGAGCAGAGAGATGCAATTACTTTTCTTTCAGGAGTATCAACAATGGGGAAAAGTAAAATACATTTGTGATGTGGCTTGCTGATATACAGGGTATCATATCAAGGAAAAATACACAACACACTAGAACTGAGACCCTAGATATTGCTAAAATGTGCTTTACCAAGGAGGTAAATCACACAAAATAGTTTGGATGAGGAATTGAAGGAGGACCCTGCATTCATCATGCATAGAGAACAAGAGAAGAAACAGTCAGAGGCTTGCTATAGCCCCTGTGCGCCGGATTCCATTGGAAATTAATATTGAAAACTCAGTAGGTGGTGAGTACAAGGAACAGAATGTGTGACACAATATCCATCAGCCTTGTAAGCAGTGCATTTCTAATTTGTGTTTGGAATTGTATTTTGCCACTCTTTGGTTTAATAAAGGCTTGTTCTCCCTTGAGCCCCGGGCAGTTGGGAGAGAAAGGTATGCCTCACACCCTCAACTCTCTAGTTCACCCAAAGCCAGCCTCTGACATCTCCCTACCTAACAAGATTTGTTGACGGTGATCTGGAGCCATTTAGGCTCCTCCCCCGGCAGGCAAATGTTGCAAGATGAAAGCTCTATTAGGTTAAGATGTGCTGCTTGCCCTCAGTCAAATCAACCTCCTTCTACATCATGTAAGCTTAATGCTGAGTGTTGGGCATTGGTTTTACCTGCCCAATCCAGTGTGCTGCCTCAGCGGGTATGCCAGCAACTGAGCTGCAATATACTTTGCTACAGTGAGGATGCAGGAGAGGGTTAGTTGCACATGGGGTGGTGGATCCTGCAACAGAGGTTGATCAGGGGAAGAAGAGCGAGTGGTTAGCTGCCAGAATGGCGATAGTGGCACAGACTCCCATGGCCCAGCAGTGGTCAAAGGTAGAGGGGTATATAGAGAGAATACTGTGGAAAGCGAGCACATGGTGAAAGAAGAAATGTTTTCCCAGAGTGCTGCATGAGCCAGCTAGCAAGTGTCACCATTTAGGGGTACTGTGAGGGTAACACTGTAAGAACCGTGAGAGTCGCACAAACAACAAAGGATTTTCCAACACAAAGGAAAAAGATAAAGGAGAAACATGGCCCACTTCAAGGACCGGCCTTGGGGATCGTGAGGGGGATGTCGGTGATCATGCTAAGGCATTTTGGCTGGTGCAGAAACTCAGGTTTCAGAAAAGTGGATGTCAGGGCAATTGAGTCATCTGCCAGTACTCTCCAGCGATGGTCCTGATGGGCCAATGAGTGGAGAAGTGATGGGATATGGGGCTGCTAATCAGCATCAAGGCAAGGGGTGAATGGCATCGAGCAACCATCAATCTAGGAATAGAGCTGGGAAATGTTGCCTGGGTGCCACTCACTGATTGAGATCAGCGTGTTGCTGCATGGTGCATTTCTCAGGAACAGGTACCAACAGCAATGGGGTGGGCACATGCTCCCTCGAACAACAGAAAGGTGGGTATCAAATGCTGGAAGGGAAATAGGTCTAAGGGACTAAAGAAGTAAGGCTTGTAGTGGCTAGACTGTGAGGGACTTGAGATTGTTGAAGGTTCTGGGGAGGACCCTCTTTGATGGTGGTCAAGGGGGTAAAAAGTCCAGTTTGGTGAATGTGGAAGGATGGCGATTGTGTAATGGAAACAAAGGCGGTATGTCGCCTACTAAAGTTTGTGGCAAGGATGATGGTGGCCTATCCAGTCATAGCTTGATTCTTCTACCCTGATCCCCCTCTACCTCCTCCAGCCTACTTCTGCAGGAGTCTGTCCTGGTACATTCTGGTTTCACCATCACCGTCTTGTGGCCAATGCTGGATTTGACTTTTATGGACTTGATTCATTCACGGTACGTCACCCTTTCTCAACTCTCATGCTGGACTTCCTTTGCATCTTTTACTCCCATCTTCATCTTGAATCCTGGCTTGCAACATTGTGTTACTACTGACTTCTGCAATCGTATTCGCTCTCCCCTCTTGCTTCTCCACTCTTTTGGACTGCTTACTCTCTGTTCTCTCCCGCTCTCCCTTTCTCCCTTTTCCTATCTCCTCCCCTTACTTTCTTCTATGCACTTACACTATCAGAATTGTCCCTGGACCTAATATGATAGCAACCTCGTCTGTTTCCTCCACCCTCCCATTACTGTTTTTTCCTCCCCACCCCCCTCCAGCACTATCTGAAATGTCGTCAGGCCTAGTATGATAGTCGCTTGTTTTGTTCCTCCCCTCCCTTTCTGCCCCCCTCTCCCTCCCCTTTTGTTTTCTCCGGCTTTACCAGAAATGTCGTCAGGCTTAGTACGGTAGTCACCTGTCTGTTTCCATTTCCTTCCCACTCTCCCCCTCCCTTCCTTATCTATGTCATAGCTCTTGCACTATCTGAAATGTCGTCAGGCCGAGTATGATAGTTATTTCACATCCTTACTGTTCATGGCCTGTAAGAATGTCATTGTATTTTCCCTTGTTCCCTCCCTTGCCTTGAAGCGCTTTGAAACACATTGTGTATAGGCGCTATATAAATAAACTATCATATCATATCATATCATAGCAATCGGTGACCGGAAGTCCAGGGATGCCAACTGGGTTACAGCAGACTACAGCAAGAAGGAAAACACTACTGAAGACAAGAAGGTGCATCCCTATGGAAAATGGCAGAACAGTGCAGAGTGATTTAATTCTGGGGTCCAAAGTGGAAATGTCTAGCATGTGTAGCGGGACTGGAAAGGAGGGCAAGTCAAGTGTTTGGCTGTAAGTGGGGGGCAGTGATGCAGCATGTGGAAGTGTCCCTGCTTCAGAGCAGGAAGGTCTTGACAATGCTCATCACAAGGCTGTGAACACTGGTTTTGGAGGACTGCAAATTTGAAATACAGTCTTTTAGTATCATCTGACAGAGCCAAAGGGGGAATGGTGGAAGTCATGCCAGTAAGGTTAGAGATGTGATGTTCTGTCAGATTTAAGGGCTATATAGAAATACCTCCATGCAATTGACAAGTTGATGATTGATTTTTCCTGCATATACAGTGAAAATAGAGCGCATTACACGATTAACTGATCAGAATGGACTTCAGTTTTCAACAACAGTGAGGCAGTAGGTTTTCGGTCCAGCAACCGCTATACATTTTCCACTATACAGTATCATACCATGTGTTATTATGTTCTGTTAAAAAAAGGATTGTTCCCTGGTGTTCTAGTGGTTAGGATTCAACGCTCTCACCACGGCGGCCCGGGTACGATTCCTGGTCAGGGAAGCTGTTATATTTTTCCCCCTTCCAATTCTCCCCTTCCCCACCTCCCCTGCACTTGCACGATCACAATGTCACCTGGCCTAGTAAGATCAATTTTCTCTGTCTTCGCTCTGTACCCCTCCCTTGCCTCATTGCGCCTTGAAACATTTGTGTATAGGCGCATTATAAATGCCACATCATATCATATCATATCATTGACTTTTTTCTTTGCATTAGTAAGCCAGGTGGGCACTCTCCTGGGATGGGTGCCTGGGCCATGCTCCTCCATTCCTTCTGATAAAGACATCTCTGGAGCCCTTAACTCCCTGGTGCATGTCCCAATTGGCATGCTGATTGGTTGGCTCAGGATACTTTCATCAGAATGGATAAGTCCAGGTGAGGAGCAGGTAACACGTTGTGGTGCAGCATCGGCGAGCAAAGCCCAATTCCCCACCCCTTTTTACTATTCACTTGGAGAACAGCATACTCAGGGAAGTGAATGACTTGTATGAACAAGCATTGGCAAGGCCAACAGTTTGGGCTTTTGTGTAGGCATGGGAAAGGCCTTTGCCAGGCACAGGCGTAGTGTTGTAAACTGGCCATCAATGGTAGCAGGTGAAAAATGATGTGATTCCCTGGGCATCTAATAGCAGTGCCTGGCAAAAGCTTAATACATATAACAAGTAAAAACTGTTGGCTTTGTCAATGCTTGTCTTTAACAGGACTTCAGAGTGCCTATAAATGGAGTGGCTGAAGGCAGGCTTCGTAAGGCAGTTTTATTACACCAGTAGTGGGGTTACAACTCCAATCAAGTCATTAACTCTCAGAAGATTGCTTTAAAAAAACACTGCCAGGCACTTGGAGTGCAACGTTTGATGGTAAGGCTTGTTTAAAGTAAGGTCAAAGAGTTCCCATGAGATGCTGTTTTGGGCACGGAGGGGCAGGAATGGGTGGGAATGGCCATGGACAGTCAATGGGTGGGCATATAGTCAAACAGCACCTACAAACTGTGTGTCCCTCCTCATAAACCATTCCTCCCTATCTGTACACTAATGCAATAGATTTGGCTTATAGGTGTCCCAAGTGACACCTAATAGCCCAAACTAAAAATGGAATGTAGAAGGTGTTTATATTTTTAGGTTAATTTACCTTGTGGTTTAGTGCTTTGTAGATCACCTTTATTGATAAAACGAAATCTAGGTTAGTTTTTAAAAGACACCTAAGCAGAAATCATGTGTACGATAAACGATGATATAGGAAGGGGTAAAGTCGACTAGTTAAGTTACTAACTATGGAACCAGGAAAACTCGGCCTCTAATTCCGGCTTCCAGTTTATGCACTATACAAAAGCCCTCACACAAGTATAGATAAACAAGCTACAGGGTTAAACCAAACATAATAACGTGTTGTGTGAGCTGGAGTGTGACTGAGTGTCCTGTGTCTTGTGTCACCTGAGCCTGACCTGCCAACACACCAGGTAAGAACACTCACAGAAGAAATTGCAAATCAAAATATGAAACATTTCTCTTTCCATAAATCAACCCTGTGTAGCGCTACTGCACGCACCTGATGTGACATCAATAAACAAGGCGTACCTTTAAAAACAAATTGCACTGCAAGCGAGGAGCAAATGACAAAGCAAACATACCTTTCTCAATCCGCTATCACAGGTTTGAAGCGGAGAATGGCAACAAAAACAAACGCTGTTCTGTATCATGGACAGAAATGTTAGACAACACGTTCTCCGATGCAATAGACAACAACTCACTTTTGAAGATGGTCGTCGGCTGACAGCGTGCATCTCTTGGAGACGGAAAAGAGCTGCTTAACAAAAACAATGAAGCATCATCGATATGGATCTGTTTAATTCACTGGATCTGGCTTCCTTCACATCGTCTTCAGGCTCATCAGACTCTTTTGAAACAAATTGTGAAAGCCAGAAAACTAATGAATCTACAAACGAGGATGTTTGGACAAACGCAGCGTCTGTTCCAAATGGTATTAACACCATTATATCAAAAGTGGACGTTGTTTCAATTCATTAGCCACCATAGCAAAGAATCAATCGGATATCAAAATCTACATTAATAAAGGTGATTTCTATAATAACAGTGATCGCAAAAAAATACCCGATCCGAATTTACAAAAAAGAGAAAGGGCCTCATTCCGAGTATGGCGGTAAGGGATAGCGGCCACAGGTAACGAGACCGGTGGCGGTAATCCCTTACCGCCATACTCCGAGTTCCCTCTGCGCCCTCGCCCTTAACGCCTGTTTTGAGCAGGTGTTAAAGTCGAGGGCGCAAAGGGGCCTCCAAGCCAATAACGGTGACCGTAATGAACGGTCACCGTTATTTGCATCTTCCCTATTCCCATTGAGCCCTATGGGGGCTCATTTGGGAATGGGGAAGAGCCTCGGTGAATGGGGAATTACCGCCCCGCCAACCTTGGAATGGGGCGGTGATTCCGCCATCCACCAAGGCGCTGCCGGTCCGGGTACGGCGTCAACCAAGGCGTTAATAGCGCCATTGGTTAGCGCTGTACTCGGAATGAGGCCCAAAGTCTTATGAAAACAAAACCATCTAGCACCCCATTGGCACCAGCAGAGGGAAAACGTAGGTCACCAATAGTGGCACCTTGCCCATTTATTCACTCAGCCAAAGCACTAATAAAAAATTGGGACTATGAGGAAATACATATCCCGCCGGTCTTAGAGCTAAGAAATGTAAAGGAGGTCCCAAATAACGCCTGCACTCCAGTTGCCAATTTTGAAGTTCCAGGAACGTTCACACCAAAATATGTGACGTATTATGAGAAAATAAACCAGCAGAGAGCCGCAGTCGGTCTCTGCCCAGTGCCTATAAGAAGAGCAACACCTATTGAAGTACCGGTACCCAGAAAACCATGTACAGTAAGGTATCCATCAGGAAACCCTACCAGCAAATGAAACGAAATGAAGATTGCCTAAGTACTGTCCTGGAATAAACCAAAAAGGCCTTAATGGAAGACGAAGGGTAACGTCACGAGGGCCCGGACAGACTCACAGATAGAAGAAATGACGACCCGAGAATGACACAAAGAGACAAAACACCATGAATAAAGATATCTTGAACCTCAAGGGGGAAAACGATGTTGAAATACAAAGAAGTTCAAGCTGTAAGCAAGATGAAGACATTCAACTAGTTTATACCTGTAAATATGCTTGGAACCCCAAGAGAGTTAAGAAAACAGTGTGGCTTGCTATGCTTGGTAGAAGAATAGTGCGGCAAGCACCATTATACATAATCTACCTCAAATGAAGCACTTTATTATAAGCTTATTTCTACTTTGCACAAAAACAGAACCAACCCAGGTTACTAAAGGCCAAATGCCAGAAGATTCATATTCTAGCAACACAAGGAGAGACGGCTGAATCGAAACTCGGCAGAAGCAACTCGTGCCAGGGAAGCCAAGGTCATACCAATAGAAGCTATGAACAGTAGCTACTTTTAATTGAAACTAAGAACAGAATATCCTGCCTCTGAAGGATCGAGATAAGAAGGCGAAGGCAGGTGGTGGGTGAAACGAAAATCAAATACACAAATTGAGAGAAACAAGACAAATTCATAGTGTGGGAATCACATGACCAGCCGAGCAAGGAGAAGCACAGGGTTCACACCTCTGCATGGCACCAGGCCAGATGAAGATATCAGGACCTTTCCAGACTGAAGATGCAGTTTCGAGGCCAACCAAAGTGAACTAATTGACACATGGCTATTAAAGTAATGATTGATTGTAACCATAATCAGAGGAAGGCCAGGTAACGAAGGGGCACCCTGCACCTGGCTGACCGTTCTGCGTGCTGCTAAGCAAAGTAGAAAATTATGCCTGGGGTTGGTACCAACCCATTCACAATGGACCAAATAATCTAGGGTCCTATATTTAGTAGAACCAATGAGACGTCATACTTTTAGTGACGTCTACATAGCCATTTTTGAAGGAAGGGCTTAGACGCCCACCTGACAGTGTTTACCCAATCCCCTCACTCCGTTACCATATACAGATATAGTACCTATAGTAAAGTTACCTTTTCCTAACCAATAGAATTGCATGTTAACTTTTGAGTGTTATACGTCAATTATGATGAGTTTTGAGTATAAATGTTACAACTTGTATGAAGTTCGTTGGAGTTGAAGCGAGAAGGATGATCGCATCATTGCTGATATCCAAGACTCCCCGTTTTTTGTACTCGTCATTAAATGGAATCCCTTTGCCAAACCATTGAGTTGTCCTTATTGATTGGTGTTGAAGTAATTAATCTGCACCCCCATCCATCTCAAGGGTGCAGCTATCTCACCTTAAGGTACTTCTGAGCAAACCTCAGATCTATGGGCCGGCCGGGGGTCTCAGAGTACACTTGGTAGCAGAGATCAGATAGTTATCGATTATCGATTATTGATTAGAATAAGACACCCGTTGACCGTCAACATAAAGTAACTCTAGGTGTTCGGCAATATCACAAGTCTTTTGTCATTCGGCTGAGTAGACCATGAAGCTCCCCGTAGACTGTGGTAGTGTAAAAGAAGTATGCAGACCAGGATCTGAAGGAACCCATGTTACCCACCGAACTCCTTCCCATTCCTACAGGCAGCTGAGCGGGCAAAAAACCTAAGAAGGCGGTAACAAAGGCGGTGATCCCGAGGGTCCAGAGAGGAAAAAAATGCGAACGGTCTGTGAAAAAAACTAAGTGTTTTGGCAAAAGTGCATGCTTTAGAACAAGTAAAGGGAAAAGGTAACGGAGGGAGAGGGGAAAAAACAAACTATAGTCAGAAGTAGAGAAGAATGTATATATCTAAGAGGAAGGGAATAATAACTTGAGAATAATTAGGTAAATAAAGAGAAGATACCGGGGAGGACACCCGAGAAGAGAGAGAGGTTACCAGGAGGACACCTGAGAAGCTAGAGGATTCGCCTTATTCCTACACTTTTAATACAAGCGGCTAGAAGAAACGTGTATCCATAGTCCCAACTAAAGGGGAACAAATAGACTACCACAGTGATTAAAGACGCCGTGAAAGGGATACGTTTAAACTCCATGAAGGGGTAATGATTAGAGGCAGAGATACCTGTGACCAGCTGGTGTTCGTCTTGTCTGTTAAACGTCTGACTTATATGTTGTTTGTTGTGATGTCACAATTCGAAAACATTTCTTTGAGAAAACTGATTTTAATTTTACGCAATTGAATAGCTAAGATAATATCGCATTCGAATCAATGCTTTTTGGGTAAAATAGGAGATATCAAATTTTGTGGAAAAATCGGGATTGAAGCTTGCAGTGTTTGGTGCTCGCTCATATTGTTGGAAGTTGTTTAAGTCACATGAAGCGTTGACAAGTGTTATATAAGGTGAAAGGGAACAGATTTAATCATGGAAGACATAACTCCATTGGCACAGCTATGCAAACAGTTGCCGAAACATACACCTAAGTTAAAAAAAATACAGTACAGAGTGGGTTAAAGGAACCGCCCACAAAATGTTTATGCCATGGCCCAAAGGGGGGGAGGGTGCTTATCTAAAGCTGTCTTGCAACACATAGCGACATATTTGCACGCCCCATACACGGGCAAAAAGTTAGACAAACGCCTCGCTGTTCTGGAACTTTGAAAAATTTATGAACAGGGAAAGGAAGAGGAGCTGCCAATAGATTGGAAACTTAATGTATGCACAGAGGGGGGGTAAGACACCTACTGCGCCACCCGCCCCATCTGAAACGAAGGTTGAAGAAAACAAAGACAAGGGGTTATACCCACTGAGAGAACTTAAAGCAGCTACAGGGTATAGTAATCCGGCATATGAGTCACCCACGCAAAGTAGTGATGAAAATCAAGGGAGAGAAAAGGATAAGGATATCACCTCCACGGTCCCAAGGGACAAGGAGAGATGTGATGATGAGAGAAGGGACCAGACACAGACAAGTGCATCTCTTGATAAAGAGAGAGAAGAGAAAAGATGGAAGGGAAATGAAGATAGAACTGATGAGATAGTATTCACAAAAAATGAATGGATGGGAGGGCAAATTTTATTGAAACTCGATGGCAAAGGCGTTGATGATGTAAAACAAAAGGAGAGACTAGACAATGTACAGAGAAAGGGGAATGAGAAAGAATTGAGACACGAAAGAACAAGGAAAAAAGATAGACAAAGGCGAGAACAGCTATATCGCGTAGAGCATGAAAGACAGCTTGATCGCAGACAGAGAGCAGCCAATTATCAAGACAGACAGAAGCAGCAAAGTTCAGAGGAAGAGCAAAGAATCCGAGAGAATAGAATAAAGAGATGGAGGGATGAATAAATCTGAAAGACAGATGAATGTAGAAATGAAAAGAAAAAGGAAGAAGATAGGGTTAGAGAAGAGGCGAGGAAGCGCAGAGAATGCAATGACGATGTAGAACGCAAGCGAAGACAGAGAGCACGCGATCTTGAACATCTGGATAGTGAGGTTAAAAAACCTGATCCAGTGGTAGATTGGGAAGACATCGAAGAATTCTTCCCCACGTACGATTCAGTACCAGGAACGTCTAGGGCGAATATCGAGGATGACTTTGACACGAGAAGCATCGGAGAAAAGATCAATTATATAAAATGGGGTTAGAACAAACACCCCAAGGGAAGGCGGAAGACGATCGCCTGCAGAGAACTCAGCTATACGACACTGAGGATGTCTCCCGAAGTAGTGGGAATAGAGAACTATCCCTGGATAGATAAGAAATAAGTAGTTACAAAGACGACACAAGAAGTGGCACGAGTTGGGCACAGACAATGTCCGACTCAGAAAGGGAAGAGCGTGAGGAAAAAGAGGAAGGGAGAAGGCGCAAAAGATGACTCCCAAGGGAGAAAGGGATAAGGTGGTCAGACACTAGTGAGTCTGCTCTGAGGGCATAAGAGTCAGCTACACAGTCAGACCGACATGAAGAAGTATCTCACGGTCAGAGGGGGGTGTCATCACCGCCCTATGTGGACAGGCTAATGACATTGCCAGGCAGTCAGCGATGTGGGAATATTAACCCTGCAATAGACAGGAGAACGAGGAGAGAAGAGAGAGAGAACTATTCATCCCAATTCCCGTTACTCAAGAAAGGGGGGGCGAGACCACAATATATTCCATGGCCTCACATGGATCGAGAAAACTTGAAAAATAAGCTTCCATTGCTGACATCGGGAGCTGGAAAGTGGATACACGAGTTAGAAAAATGACAAGAGGGAACACGTTAGCTATAGGGGATATCAAGGGTCTCCTAATCGGGATACTTGGTGAGAGAACAGATGACGTGTGACATGGACAGGTTACCCCGGTGTGACCACAAATAATAACGCGCTCGATGGAGCTCCATTTAACAATTGCAGCGCCGCAGTATGGAAGGCGCTACGAGTGCTTTACCCAGACACTTCCGATATGGGAGCAATAATGACGCGTAAAATGAAGGAGTCCATTGATTTACATACAGAATTTTCAAGACGCGTGGGTACTCAAGACTCATGAATCTTGGACAACATCTATACCTGTGTTCTACCATATATTGTGCCAAGGGCTGCCATAGTCTGTACAAAAACAGCTCAAGAAATTGGTAGGAATCGAGGATAAACCTTGGGCAGAAATACAGCTGACCATCGCACACTATTGCAGGCTACTGCAAGAGAAGAATCGTAAAAAGGAAGCTGCACGAAAGGGTGAGGAAGCTAAATTGGTGCTGAAGAAATTGTCAAAATATGCTCTTGAGGGAGCAATGCTAACTAGCACAGCTGAATTGAGCACGCAGCAGGTCAATAATCTGCAGCAGACAAATCAGGGCAGTACTGGGTTGTACCCCAGGGGAAGAGGATTTAGAGGAAGGGGATGGCAGAGTAATCTGGGAGGTTTTCAGAATAATCAAAGAGGTTTCCAAAACGTGCAGAATGGCAATCAAGATATGTCAAATGGGCAAATGATCCGACCACCGCCAGTATGTTGGTTGTGTGGGATAACTGGGCATTTAGCACACATGCAGAAACCAAGGCATGATGCAAAACGGCCAAGGTATGGGACCAGGCATGGTAAATCCACCTGCAGTTTTACCGCAGAGAGTTGCACAGAATCACATGGTTCAACAGCAAACACCAGGAGCTCAGCAAAACCCACAGCCCCAACATATAGTGAGTTTTCCACAAGGGCAGACCCAACAGTCACCATTGCATTTGTCACAAACAGCAACCTCAGGGCAGACCATGAACCCTGGAATGAGGGGTAACTCTGGTGATGGGGGAAGTCCATTCTCACAAGGTGGGACAAAATTATATATGGAGTAGGACAGCTCACTGGGAACTCTGATGTGTTCTATCCTATCAGTGACACCAGACCCTCACCTGGGAACCTAGGGTGGATGTCATTATAGGGGATAAAGATTATTCCTTCTTAGCTGACACGGGTGCAACACGCTCGTGCATACGCAAAGGCAAGTTTTCCTATTCCGTCAAGGCCATAGATACTACGAGTTTCACAGGAGCTGCAAGTCATGTTCCCTTCACAAACGCACTTCCAGTCTCTATAGGAGACTGTGAAATGAATGTGCCGTTATTATATTCATGTCAGACCCGAGTAAACATGTTGGGTCGAGATTTAATGACGAAGTTAAACATGACAATCTCGTTCACGGAGGAAGGCATAATATGTTCAACTCCAGGAATGCACTATGCACTATTCAAATGTATGCAACATGATCAGAGCATAAGCAGGACACACAGCCATGAGGGCTATACCATTAGAGCCTGAAATGTTTGCATATGGTTTGCGCATACTTATGGCAGGGCTGCCAGGCCTTGCAGACAGAATCATGAGAACCCCAGATGAATTTCTATTTAGACCAAGAATACCGATGCATGAAGAGAAGGGACAAGTATTCCCTTGATGATACACACAGTTGCAGTATGAGGGAGAATGGCCTTAATAGATGGTTATGACAATGAAGGCCGACAATGGTGCGCAGTAATCGCCATTGAAGAAGGATATCAATTGACTGACGTCACCGATGACGATCTGTTTGAAGAGCAAGCAGATATGGGAGAGATAATGGTGGAAGTGAGTCTCACTTTTTGGGTGAGAATGATCAAAAGCGAAGTGCCTCAGAGAATAATGTTGGCACAAAACCGTCCTGAATATTTTGATGACGACATGGCCCAGGTGCCTGTCTCAGTATGGACTACAGGACCTTATGACGTAGGCCTCCTGAAAGGGGTTGGAGAATTGAAAATTAAACTGAAACCAAGAGCAATTTTACCCAAAGCACGACAATATCCCATTTCCATTGAGGCAGATGAGGGGATTTTTAAAACAATTTCGGCTATGATGGAGAAAGGCATCTTAGTGACGTCAGAGTCGTCATGCAATACTGCGGTTTATCCGATCAAGAAATCAAAGGGAGGGTCTTGGAGGCTAATCCAGGATTTTTGCCTAATATATTATATTGTTGAAGCCGAGTTCCCTTTAGTCCCTCACACGTCTACAATCCTATGTATTATACCTGTTGAGGAAAAATATTTCACAGTGATTGTCTTATGCATTTTTCTCAATCCCGTTGCACCGTGACTCGCAAGATCTGACGTCATTCACGTTCAGATAGATGCATCTGAAAAGCACAAGGCTACCCCAGGGGAACTGTGAGTCTCCTTCTATTTTTAACAGAGTCCTACATATGGACCTGAGCAATATTGTATTGGAACACGTTGCCCTACAAATGTGGGTGACATCTTAATTTGCAGCATGAGAGAAGATAAATGCAGGCATGATTCTGTTCAGCTATTGACTATACTGGCTGAGAAAGGATATAAGGTTGACAAGGAGAAACTACAATATTGTCAACAGGAAGTGCTGTACATAGGCGAGCTGATCTCACATGAGGGGAAGAGGGTGACCCCAGAGAGGGCTGAAGCCATACTGTACAGGGCCAAGCCACACACGAAAAAAAAGATGCAGAGCTTTTTAGGCCTATGCAACTATGTCAGACCATGGGTCTTCGACTATAGCTCTTACACTAAGCCTTTACTTCAGGCCATAAAGAAGGCCCAAGTGACAAAAGAAAAGGTTGAATGATCTGAGATCATGGAGGAAGGATTTGCTGAACTTAAGAAAGCTATTTGCACAGCACAAGTTCTAGGGATTCCCAACTATGCAGAGGAATTTTACCTGTTTTGACACGCCAATGGCAGCGTCATGACAGCGGTGCTCACTCAGAGAGCCACATTAGGGTACAAGCCCCTGGCATACTATGGTGGAAATTTAGATCCAGTAATGAGAGGTAATTTCCCGTGCAAACAGAGTTTAGCTGCCACAGTGTTCGCCATAGAGAAAGCTACAACCATCGTAATGGGTTGCTCAATGATGTTATACGTCGAGCACTCACTTTTTGCCATTCTAGAGAAACCAAAGGGCACATTGACATCTCAGAGAGATTCTGCTTATGAAGTGATCATATAAAATCTATTGATTAAGATAGTCTGATGTAAGATAGTGAACCCAGCTATGTTTATAGCAGAGCCAGTCACTGAACGAGAGCCAATACGTGACTGTGCAAACTATGAAGAATTGTATGACGAAATTCCCAAATTGAAAGAAAATGCTTTGGCAGAAGGAAAGAGTGTCTGTATTGACGGTTCTTCTAGGATCGATCAAAGTGACAGACAAAGATATACAGGCATTGCTGTGATGAAGCACACAGCAAATGCAGAATTCCGAGTACTTATTAGTGCGTGAATACCATCTCATTATTCAGCGCAGGCTGCAGAATTATTAGCGTTGATACTCGCCATTGAGAATCATGCAGACCAGGAAGTAATGGTGTACAGTGACTCCGCCTATTTGGCATCCACAGTGCATGCAGGCTTAGCATGCAGGAAGAGGAGGAGCTACCTCCAAGCAGATGGCACACCAGTGCAGCACGCAGCCTTATTGGACAGGCTGATTAAGGCATTACAGCTCCCAGTGGGCATAGCAGTCGTAAAATGCGCCGCCCACACGAAGCAGACAGATTTTATCTCACGCGGAAATCAAGCAGCAGACACTGAAGCCAAGCGTATGGCATCTAAAAGTGAGACGATTATGGAAGTGGAAATCACCCATACCAATCAGAGAATGATGGTTGCACGGATTGCACCTGAAAGTTTCAGTATTTTGGGGCAAACACAGCTAATGGAACTCCAAGGGGAGGACCCGCAGGAAGAGAAGAATCTTTGGAAACGACAAGGGTGCTTTAAACCCCTCTGACAGCTTGTGCGACAAGACAGAACTGGTAAACCAGTGATGCCTGTAACCCTATTACAAATAGTGCTGGATCAGTTGCATTATCCGGCACACATGACAAAAGAGAATTTAGCAGCAACACTCGCAGAAGACTGGTTCATTCTGAATTTAAACAAGCATGTTGCTTTCTTTATTGTGAACTGTATAATCTGCCATCAATTCACAGCTGGGCATGCATGAAAGGTAATGAGAGGAGTCATTCCAAGGCCAAATGGGCCTTTTCAGCACTTGCATGTCGATTTCGTTGACATGATTCAAGTATGTAACGGGTACATACTTAATCGTTGTGCTGTGTCCATTTTCTAGATGGATTGAGGCAGGTCCCTATACACACCCAGACGCTACCTGTGCAGCCACATTTTTAGGGAGAGAAGTGTTCCCCAGGTGGGGGGTGTGCGAGGTCCTGAGATCAGATAACGGAGCTCACTTTGTAAACGAGAAATTTAACAGATTAGCTTGCTGCTTAGTATAAAGCACAAGTTCTCGTTGGCGTATCATCCGCAAGGTAAGTGTGTCTGTGAGAAGCTCAACGGTTTATTAAAGGAGAAGATAGCCATGTTGAAGCTTACTCTAAGAAAGGGATGATTGCACTGCATTCCTTTGGCATTGTATGCACTTCAGAACCAACACGGTTCCGATCATCATCTTACGCCACACGAGATAGCCACAGGAAGAAGAATGCATACTCCCCTGACACCCCGAGATAGAGCTAGATGTGGTGCCCAGTCAACAGGAGAAATGTTAGGGTCTCAAATGCAAAATTACCTGAATTGCATGACATCTTGCCTTACTGTAATTTCAGACCAGCTGCAGCAAAGACGAAAGGGGTGCAGGGCAGCACGGAACACAGAAGGAGATACTACTACCGACACAGCACAAGGACTTTGTGTACCATCCGTTTTCCCTGGAGAAACCGTCCTTGTAAGGAACCATACGAGGAAAAAGTGGGATGAGCCAAGATTTAATGGTCCCTTCACAGTGGAGGACTGCACTCCATCCAAAGTAAAACTACAAGGCAGGAGAGCTTTAGATTTTTCTGGGCAATATCAAACCCTAGATCGGAGAAGGCCCCCTGCCTGCACCCCAATGAGAGGAGTCTACGAGCAACGGGGAAGAACCACAGCATGTGCAGACGAGATCCATGACAAAGAAAAAGGACGCATGACCAACCAGACAAAGATAAAGCACTTTTTGTAAAGTGTGGCTTAAATTGGACACTTCCTCTAAGCAAAAAAGCGGATAAGGACATAAAAACGGACACTCTGTGCATCTTAGTTGCAGGGTGAAGAAGAAAAATTGCACGTATAAGCCACATCATAGACTGTTGAACTTGAACCTTGAATCGAGACACATTAAAACTGTGATGAGGAAACAACATGCCAAATTTTGATTGTGGACACATAAATTGGAAGAAAATACAGTATCCAGACTCATTCCACATCGAGACCCTATTCGGAATCACTTATGGTGTCCCGCAGTAGCGACATCACCAAAGATGTGGTAACCTACTTTAACCTAGTGCTGAGATCATACCCGTCATTGGTGGGGAGACTCACCAGTGTTACTGACTTTCTTCAAGATCCTGAAAACGAAAAGACAATAAGAAGATTGCTTACTGTAATTGCCGAACAATTCCTCTTACTTCCTGAATACAATGAGGAGAAAACAAAGGTGTCGAGCAGAGAAGGAAATAAATGAGCTTGTCAATACATTGTTCTTTTGCATAATCGAAGACTGTCCAAATCTTGTCGGAAGAATGACAGACACACTCATGTTTCTTCGATATCCAGCAAATACAGAACATCTAAGCCAACGCCTAAATAAAATTGTGATCTTAGTTGCACTCCACGCAAACGGACAGTGCAGACAGTGTTTACATTGAAGAGAAAGCATACAATCCTGGAACAGCAAGACATGACGGATGCCCCTGTCACTAGAAGACAGCAGATTGGCACACAACATCCTCTTTCGTCTAGTCACTGACATTCGAGAGCTAGTGGAGAGACTGATCGATATTGACGTACTCACATTCATCAGAGATCCAGCTAATGTGGCACAGATGGGCATGCTCTTGCATGGAATCATACTACTGATAGAACCCTCTAACCATCAACAGAACTATTATTTTGTCCCTATTCTACATCCTGACCAGGATACAACATGTCTTCGGGACAGAAGCAAATCCGAGGCATGGACTGGGAGCTGACCTACTTTGAACATGCACAGTAAAAGGACTTGCTGAAGTGTTATTTGATTTGATTTTTCCAATAGTTTAGCAAAGGAACTGTATCCTGAAATAAGAGACAATTCACGCCCGCAAGAGAGGGGACACCTGAACCTCGTAACCACAGAATCCGACAGACAAAGTTGGGTAAAGAAGTATAGTAAAAGGTAGACATTTTGCGAATGATCGAGATGGGGATCCAGAGCAGCAATCTTGTCCTACCACAGGAGGAGAGACGTCCACGTTTCCCTGGAAGTAAATGCTGCCGCCTGACCTACATGGGCATAATGTATTTTTGTGTCATATTCATCATTGTTTTACTGTCATTAACGATCAGAACTGCATGTTTTATTGGTGCACAAAGCGTTCCAATTCCAGTGCACCCACCTAATGATGCACGCATGAAACCCACATAGGCACCCAGACCTTACATAGTTATTCCCGTCCCTACAATATCTGATGGCAGAATGAATGAGCTTGAAATGGATGTGATTAGCAATGGCACACACACACTTGTGGTAACAAACAAAAAGATAGGCTGGAAACAGGGTCGGCAACGAGTCAATGAAGAAAGATTACTTTAAACCACATGCATGCAAACACTGAATGTTAATATACGCAAAGTGTGTCAGCAGAAAAAAACCAAATTAGGGAGGAACCCGTCTATAGAACTAGGAGAGGGGCACCCAAATTCGGAACCACAGATCAAACCATGCCAAAAACAGAAACAGAGAAATTAGAAACCATGAATGTTTTATTTGTATTTCATTATATGTTTAAAATATACATATTAAATCATGTTTCAAGCTCATTGTCTAAATAATATCATTTAATTAGAAAATTGAAAAACACAGTACTTTTCTAAAAACACGACTGATAATTCAGTCAACGCTAACTTAATGTAGCCAAGCAGTCTGAACGTCATGCCAGTTGAAGGGGATCATCCAGCTGGCGGTCAGAGTCTACGGCCACATTTAACAATATAAGAACCACCGTAGCTAACTAGACAAGGTAATGTTGGTTACTTCTAAAGTTAAGACCAACAGAAAAAAGAAAAAAGAAGGGGTGCCGTACGTCAACTACTATACTATACTTAATGTAGCCAAGCAGTCTGAACGTCATGCTGGTTGAAGGGGATCATCCAGCTGGCGGTCAGAGGCTACGGCCACATTTAACAATATAAGAACCGCCGTAGCTAACTAGACAAGGTAATGTTGGTTACTTCTAAAGTTAAGACCAACAGAAAAAAGAAAAAAGAAGGGGTGCCGTACGTCAACTACTATACTGTCATGACCTATTGAATACACTGGGTCTGACATGTAAACAGACAGTCGTTTCGATGGTACAAGGCATCTAAGCTGATTCACAATTGATGCCCATCTTCTTCAGGACGGTGCACTCCCATCAAATGTATGCCACAGGATTTTATAATGTGGAAAACTGCATATGTAAGGCGATAGTGCGTTCAGCTGTAAAGATTTGTGCAGGCTGAATCCATAATTTTGCCATTATCTCAACCTTAAACGCTGGTCACCTTTTCCCGAATGTGAATCCTGAGAAATAAATGTAGGCCAGCAGGACCAGTTCTCTATGAAGTAGAACTGAATAAGAATAAACAAGGCGAAGAAGACATTGATCTTGACATTGTGTTGCAGGCGACAGATGGCATCAAGGCGTCTGCAAAAAGTTGTCCTATAAGGACGGAATGTTGTTCGGCGTGGCGTAATGAACACACCAAAAGCGAACTAAACAATGTTGGCGTCTTGGAATTGCATACATCCATGCCCCCGGGATTTCAATGAATGCAAACACTGAATGCACACGCAACAGACCTAGTGTCAATTACTGCAGAACCACAATTCAAAGCCTCAGAGAAGAAAAGACTGCCTACTATGGGAAATATCACTACAAGTAAAGTAAAGAGCCAAATGAAGGAAGCAGACATAGTGGGAAGACTAGAGGAGCTGAAGAAGAAACCCAAAGAGGCAGCAGTGACAAACATATATGTTCCAGTGAAAGGGACAAGTACAAGTTGCTGTCATGATTACTAGCCAGAGGGTCTCCTTCAAACCCTTACCCCCTTTAGAGACAAGTGGAGATAGATGGGGAGATCAGGTAGGGGCCAAGTGGGTAAGAGCCTAGCATTCAAGACACTCACAGCAATCACTCTGAATAGACACCCCTATCTCTCAGAGCAACAGCATACTAGTTTCCTGGTTGTTGCATCACTTCCTGCCACTCCAATTTGGACACTAAAGAACATCCTGGCATCCAGGAAGTTACAAGTCCATCAATAAGACAGTTCAATAATTATATATCTATTGAAACAGTGTATTTCAGTTATAATTCATACTGAAGAAAGCACTTTAGACAGTAATTTAGTAAAAAGACAATTATTTAATAGTTGGAAGGGAAATTCTATCTTTTCCAGCCAGCGTAATTGTAACATAACACACAGTTTACGAGACAATATACACCGATGAGCACCAACTACTTTCAGAATAAGTTCATTTTCTGGCTCTAGAAGAAGAGATTGTAATCTCGAAACGCGTCAGCCTTTGTATTTTGAACTTCAGACTTAAGTTGACTTACACTATCCATTGTCCCTTTGCATTTGATTTCTGCATTTAAGAAAGAAAGAAAGAATCATTTGTTGTTCCGATTAAATAATTGTCTTTTTACTAAATTACTGTCTAAAGTGCTTTCTTCAGTATGAATTATAACTGAAATACACTGTTTCAATAGATATATAATTATTGAACCGTCTTATTGATGGACTAGTAATATTGTGCAGGGGACGTGAGGGTTCCAAATTGTTGGATCCTCTTTTCTCTTTACGTATTCGTAGTAGCAGACCTGTGCCAGGTCTACTTTTCCTCCCCCGCACCTTGAATTCGATAAATATAATTTGATTATTCTTTACAAGTTTCCTTTACTAAAAAACCTGGATAGTGCATCCATAAATACACTTTTGCATCCAGGAAGTTACAAGGCATTCCAGTGTTTGGGCGTGGCTACTGGCTATAAAACCCATACCCGAAGAGCACCTCGTGCTTCGTGTGCTTCCTGTAAGCTCGAGAGCACATGCTTACCGCCGCCGCCTGGTTCCCAGTCTTCAGCCTTCCCGATTTGTTCCATCAGATGACCAGCGTCAGCACTGCAACGAGAAGAAGGAGAGAATGAAAACAGTCAGCTTACAGTGAGTTATGCTCGCCTGCAAATCGCCGCTCCACGCACTCAGAAGCAGAACATTCCATACTCACCTCGAACATCACTGGCATCAGGAACCGCTGTTCTTCAGCCCACGCACCTACGGCCCGCCTCGGGTATCCTGCAAGGAAAGAGAAAAGACATTAGTCGCTGCAGCAGAAACCTCTGATCTTCATTACTCGCAGCTACGACCCACCTTGGGAAACCTGCAAACAAAGAGAAAAGACATTAGTTTATTCCACCATCTCTCTTTACCGCAGTAGCTACAGGCCGGTGCTGTGAACTAACACATAGCACCGCGGCAGAATGGAAACACCAGAATTGCTCAGTGAGGTGACTGGACAGTTACAAATATTGAGACTCTTACTTACCTGAATTTACCTGCAAACTTGCCTGAACTGGAGGCCCAGTGCAGACAGAAACAAGGGTAATATGAACTCTTGGAGCTAAGGCAGTGCATTGAGCAGCACTCCCAGGAAATAGCGCCCCTGATGGAGAGCAGGATGGAGGGCGCACCACATTAAATGCACAGGTGAGGCACGCACCAGGGCACTTAGACATCCTAGGTGGGTTGTGGAGGAGAAGGAGAGTAGTAATCCCTTTGAGTTCACCCCTAACAATTCACTCTTTTGGCAGGCCAGACTTCCACTATAAGAAGGGAGGTGTAGAACAAGAGAAGGACCAGGGGACTCCATTGCTCCAACAGAGACCCAAGTAAGCATGACAGAACACAAAGCCGTCCTAAAACTACTCTTCCTGAGCTGTGGAGACTTCGGAGGTGGACCAGTTATCGCAGATTCTGGGGGAATTGAGGGCAGAGGTCCATGCGGCCCACGCTGAGACCATTGTGTTGCGGCGCGAGTTGGTAGTAAATAGGGACAAGACTGATGAAATAGGCCAACAGCTGCTACAAACTCAAGCAGGGTTGGCCCCTTTACCAGGTGGAGCTACTTCTGCTCCAACACCACAGCCCTCCCCCATTACCCCTGTGCAGGGGTGATCCCGGGAAATGTTCCACTAGCAACATCAGAGAGATTCTTAGGAGACCCTAAAAGGTTTGGGACATTTCTGAATCAGTGTCGTTTACATTTCTTATGCAAACCTGGTTTATTTCCTATGGATCAGTCAAAAGTGGCCTTTGTATTTTCTTATCTAGGGGGACATGCACCAGACTGGTCGGTTCCGCTGGTAAACCGCGATGACCCGTTACTGCGCAATTTTGCAGGTTTCAAAAGTGAATCAGAAAAGCTCTATGCTCGTCGCACACAGGGACAAGCTTTAGACGACAAACTCCTATCCCTTATTCAAGGCAGTCAAGACCTCCTGGCCTATGTAGCGACATTCAATCGTCTGGTGGCAGAAATGAACTAGCCAGAATTAAAACGAACCACAATGTTTTATAGAGGTCTGCCGGGGGAGCTTAAGGACATGCTAACACAGGTCGTAAATCCTCCGGATAATTGTGCGGATTACATAGATTTTGCCATCCAGCTTGATCATCAGCTACAAAACCGTAAGACTGATCGCGCCCGCTCTGAAAATTATGTGCGACCTAAGGAGGCGCTCGCACGCCAGCCCACAGACAGACATGCTGAATCCATGCAATTGGGTGTAATCCGGAGTCCCCTGACCAAAGCAGAGAGGGAGAGAAGACACAAAGAACAACTATGCTTATACTGTGGGCAATCAGGTCACTTCCTTTGTAGTTGCCCTACCAACCCCCCCAAGAAAACAGTTGGAACCAGAGGCAGTTGAGTCAGAAAACTCCAATGCCCAGCAGATCTAGATGTCGGTCTTTTGAGCATGAGAAACCCTCATTTGACCTCACACTTTGCAATACCAGTAGTCATCTGCGGTCCACAAAACCCTTCCAAGATGCATGCAGTTGAAGCCTTCATAGATAGTGGGGTCATCAGTAACTACGTGTACTTGGGAATTTCTGGCAGGATGGGGCTGCCTGTATTCGCCAAGACCACTGCGGATAACGTAACCACGGTGGATGGTACACACTACTCTCCGGTCCAGTCACCCAACGCAAAGCAGAGGTTACGCTGATATGCCAAGATGGTCATCGAGAGGATATCACGTTTGATCTCATAACCACTCCACAGTTCCAGTTAATTCTCAGCATGCCCTGGTTGGAGGCACATAATCCATTGATAAACTGGCGTACCAGAACCTTAACCTTCTCAAGTGAATGTAATCGTTGTTATGCTCCGGTACTCCCTTTACTTGCATCTCTGAACTCGGTTCCAAC